>NC_051318.1:1007468-1321794 GCF_015220235.1 Choloepus didactylus
GAAAACAAACCGATCTGAAAACATGTATCAAAGCGTGCACACTCTGCATCGTAATCGTGGACGTGCTGCATTGCATTCCCGTAGGCCCGTGGCCACGGCTAGGCGCGTCTTCACGTTCTTAATTCCAGAGTGACAGGTGGGACAGGTGGTTCCTGGCGGCCGGGCAGTGTCACATCTGCTGTCTCGCGTCTTGTTGCATCGTGATTTTGACTTGATGGGGTTGAAGTGATAGTGCTCCCCGGAAGATGAGCGTGGGCCCGGGTGCCTTCGGTTTCACTCCACCGTGTGCAAGTGAAGTGACACCAGATACTGCGTGTTCAGGGACATCATTTCTGCTTTCTGAGATTTGCTCTCAAAATGGTGCTGTGAAGCTTAGCAAGTAGAAAAAATCATAGCCTTAACAGAATTTACAGAAAACCAAGGGGTTAGAAACTTAGCAGTAGTGTGCTCGTTTGTTCCTCTCTGCGCCAAATACTAATTCCACCTTCAACTGTCCCAATCTAAGGCTCCCTCTTCCTTTTTCTTCCTCTTCTTTTTCCAGCAGGATACAAATTGTGCATTTGGCACTGAACATGAGAGGCACATACTTGCTGTAAAAGTATTCCAGTTTCTCAAGTTCATAAGAGCTCATTTTGCATTTGTTTGATTTGTGTTTTGTAGCATAATGGTTTAAAACTTGAGTTAAAATAGAAACAGAGTTTGCCTTTTGCTTTTCTATTGATTTAGTGCTTGTTTACTGGGCAGTGAGTGTTCTCCTGTCATGTCATTTCCCCATACATCCTGGAGGAGGTCCGATCCTGGAAGTCCCCAGTGGATAGCGGGTGGGACGTGGCTGTGAGCACTGCGTGGGGCGGGCCGAGGCCGTGAGTCACCAGGGCTGGAATCTGCTGTCCTGGTGACTGGTTTTTCCTCATGCAAATGGCCCCAGATTTTCAGAAGAGGGGTTTGTCAGCCCTGCTGTTGGATGGGCTCTGCCAGGAAGCTGCAGAACTTTTCCTGGATTGTGCAGAATGTGCTCTGATAATAATCAGGTGTTCATCCAGAAATCGCCGACACAAGGCAGCCGGAGACCCCACCCTCCCGCAGCCGGGCCCCTCCAGCCCTTTGTCCTTCTCCCCTCTTCCTGCAGCTTGTTTTCTGCTCTCTGGGACAGTTCTTCCAGCGTTCTGTCTGTGTGAACAGCCCACAATTATAAAAACCACAGCACCAGAATTACAGTTGGAGCTTTATTTTTGCACTGTTTACAAACTGCACTGTCATGTAATTTGTGATAAACTTGGAAACGAAACAAATAAGATACTATATTTTTTTCTTTGTGCCCATCATGGTGGGAAATGATCCTTTCTTGGACATAAATTTATCTTTTACAAAACAGTTTTAAGAGAATATTTTTAAGAGGCTACTCTATCACCTTATTCTGGAACATGTAGTCATTTTGTCCCCGCTCCATCTTTTTCTTCTCCTGGACTTTGGATGAGCTGGACACTAGGCCTATTTCAGGACGGGTTGGTTTTTATTCTGAGCAAATGGCATCTTTTTGAGAACATTGGCTGTTCTTAATCTTTGGTGTGTTCTCAGAAGGCCGGAAAGTGGCAGACGTGCCTGAGCCCTGGGGTGGCTGCTCACCCAGAGGGGCTGCCCCTGGGGGAGAACCATTAACTTACGGCCAGTTATGTTTCGTTTCCTTATTATTGCCGGACCCCAGCTGTATAACCACAAGCTGTAATAAGGTGTCAGTCTTACAGGACCTGGTGACGTCAGCAGTTTTTGAGTATCGTCACTTGAGAGTTAGTACACTGCCCCAGTTTCACGAGAGTATTCTGGAATCTGGATATGGTGTCTTAACCCTTTATACTTGCAAGACACTGTGTTTAAATAAGCAGACATAAGCATTCGTCAGAGTTTTCTGTTTTCTGAAGAGCAAACTCAAGTCTCTTGCCCTTAGTTAGATGCTTTTGCTTGTTGTACATTCCCAATAACAATGAAAATGGGGGGTAGTTTACAGTGCCATTTTATGGGCCTCTCATAATTCTTTGGGTTTATACGATTTGCTCCAGGTAGAGTGGTTATGGGTGATGTGTCCCAGGTAGAATCAAGGCCATTCCTTTATTTTGCACTGTTTATGAACTGTGCTGTCATATAATTGCGGTAAACTTGGAAACAAAACAAAAACTCTTGAGTGTTGTGCAGCCTGAGCCACTTTCTGCAGATTAGGAATATGAAGCTGCACAGAAACGTGTGGCTCAGACCCAGTCTGGTTTGTGCTGGGAACAGATGTGTGTATATTAACATTCATTCTTCCTCTGCTGCCTCCTGGAAGGATTCCAAAGGGGTCACCTGTTTAATCCCGGCAGGAGACCTCACCGTTTTTATTAACTATTCCTCATTAAGCACTGTATTCACAGTGGTGTGCTGGGTGCTATATCAGAGTATACTAAATAGAGTTTATGCCTGGCCTTGGCAGTTTATCTGCTGATGTGGCAAAATCTGTGCATGTTTCTTAAAAAAAAAAGACTTACCAGAGGAAAGTGGCTCACTGTCTCTGGATTTAATTCCTGAGTGGTGGAGGGCCCCCTGTGCAATGAAGGGCCCTGCCGCCACCTGCTCACCACCTGCTCACCTGCAGCCTACTCACTGCTCACTGCCCACCTGCTGCCTGCCCACCTGCCTGCTGCCTGCTCACTGCTGCTCTCTGGCACCTGAGAGGCGAGGAGGTGCCGTCTGCGGGGCGCTGGCCCGTCCTGGGGCAGCGTCTTGGCCCCATTGCAGAGGGAAGAGGCCCGAGAGATGAAGGAGCGCGCCCCTCCCCACTCGTAACTTGCTTCGGTCTCCAGAGTTGGCTCATTCTTGGTGAGCTGGAGTCGCTGGGATCACAAGGACAATAAACTATAGAGACGAGACAGCGGGTTCACACGGGTCTGCTGGGGCCGGAGCGTCCGGTCACCTCAGGACACTGGGAATGTCCCCCGCCCCGCGCCTCCTCTCCGCCGCCTGTTTTGTTCTCGTTCAGGGAAGGAGCTGGAGCCCCGAGGCCCCGTCCTTTGCCATCGGGCCTGTCCCTCAACGTGAGCACCAGCCCGGAGGCCTCTTGTATTCCAGTCACTCAGGGACACCGTTTGCTTTTTCCCTCTGCAAGCCTTGTCCGTCTGTCCTTCGTTTCTGCCTTCAGCAGCTTCAGCGACTTGGGGGAGAGCAGAGGCGCCCAGAGGGCGTTTTATTCTTTGGTGCATCCTCCGGGGCTGCTTTCCGTGAGCTTCTAAATGGAGCATCATTGGAGTTTCAGCTCCTTTTGATTTTTATTTCATCCTGGTGAGGAATGGACTCACTCCTGGGCTCGTGGGCATGAGTTGGGTTCACAGCGGCTGTTGGTGACGATGGGAGAGGTGTAAAGCTTGACGCACAGGCAGCCGAGGGGCCCGTGGCCTGTCCTTCCCACCTCGCTCCGGCTTCCTTGGGCAGCGAGCGCTGCGGGTGTTTAAGGCGCCTCTTCCCCTGAGGTTGCTCACTTTCGTGCACATGCGGTTGCACACTCCCGCACACGCACAGGTGTGTCAGACATAAGCTCGGCTCTGCACCGTGTGTGTCTCATGGAGAGCCCGTCCCATGTCTGAGTTCCGGCCCCGAGCTCCCTGCTCCCCAGGTGCCCAGCACAGTGGGTGACGGCCTTTTCTCCGGCTGGTGCCCCGGCCAGCTCCCTCGCACCTCTCCTGCAGCCTCGGCCTCAGCGGGAGTGTATGGCTGGAAGGAGTGAGTGAGCGCAGGCACTGGGGGGAAGGGAGTGCCTGCTGACCCTGCGGACTGCGGGCCATTGGGTGCACTTTGGGTTCTTATTTATGGTGCACGGAGATGCCGTGGGGAAGTGGGTTTGAGGCTCTCCCTGCTACCAGCTGGTTTGCGAGTTTGGGTGTTTGGCCTCTGGCCTCAGTTTCCCCATCTGCACCACGGGCACGGTGGTTCCGGGCTCAGTGGGCTGTGCCGCTTCTGGGGAGGAAAAGGGCTCTGTGTGCTTTGCACCCTGAAACCTGCAGACCCCTGGAGGAGGTCCCCTCAGGCTCGAATCTGTAATCCATGGGGGGTTCTGACCCTGTAGGTTTGGGATGGGCCTGGGGCCCAGGGCTTTCAGTGCTGGTGGCCCAGGGATCACACTCCAGAGGGGCTCTAGGAGGTCAGTGGAGAAGTGACGACGGTGGAGGTGGTAAGTTGGTCATCGTGGCATTTAGAAGTAGAGGCAAGCACAACGGGGCGCAGTAGAGCTCCCAGCAGGAGAGATCCAGGAGGGAGCCGGACAGCGGAGGGTGGGCTGGGGTGGGCTACATCGGTGGAGGCCCCTGCTTGCCCGCCAAGGCCTTGAGCTCTGTGTGGAGCCCGCGGAGAGCCATGGGGCCTATGTGGACTGCGGGGGGACGTACGTGGAACCCCTTCATAAATGCCAAGTGCTGTATCACGTCAGGTAACTCACATCATTTGGAGGAGCTTGTGCTTGGACATTTCCGGGGAGCACATGAGAGGGATGGGGGGGGGCTTCAGGCTTGCCCGGGCATTGAATTCTGGCCCCAGCACTTTCTAGCTCTGCGACTTTCAAGGGAATTAATGAGCCCTCCTGAATCGCATCTGCAGGGAGGAATAATAAATGCTGTCCCGTGGAGTAATTGCCAAGGTGAAATGAGATCATCTATTCAATTCAGTTAAAAAGCCATTTTTCAGCAAAGCAGGCGCTTGGTGCTGTGCGAGGTGTTTGCTCACTTGTTGACCGCGCCATGTGGAGCTCATGGAGACCCTCGCCCACGGGCTGCCTCTCTGACCCTCCCCGTGGCCTGGTGTGTTGTGTGGATGTTGTCGTCGGCATGGACGGAAGGCTGGTTGAGATCTGGATGCACCCAGCTCTTCCTGCAGCTCCCGGCTCTGGTTAGGGAGCGGCTGATTCCCTCGCTGTCCGCTGTCTGCTGGGGGCTCCGCACGGGGCCACGTCGGGGCCCACACAGCTCAGGGGGAGGTCACTGTCGCTAAGACCAGCGTCCCGGCAGCCTCTGGACCCGGGCTTGGGCGCAGGTCCCATGTGGTGCTCAGTGGAGGGTCGGTGCCGCGTCCTCGCTGCCCGGTGTGGCCCGAGGCCCCTGAGGCCGGGGTCCGGGTGGCCGGGCATCATCCTGCCCTGGCCCGATACTCGCCGGGTGGCGCTGGCTCCGGTTCTCCAGGACCTGCTGTGTGGCCACTGTCAGACCAGTGCACGTCCTTTCTCCACAGATTTCCCGTTGTCACTTACCACAAAAGCGTGCTTTTCTCACTTTGCTTACGTTCTGCCTGTGGTCAGCGAGTTTCAGTGTTTTGGAGTTTTCCTCAGTTTGCCTTCTTTCTAACCGTGGCTTTTGGGGATTCGGGATCGTCGTGTCACTGCGTCGTGCAGCACCGCTTGTCTGCCTGGACACACCTGCAGGAGGACGCGGAGGGGGTCGTTTCCTGGGTGGCCGTGCGAAGCAGCGCCCACTGGGCAGCTCGGGAGACAGCGCTGACTCTCGTGGGGCCGGAAGCTGATCCAGTGCCCAGGGCGGGGCCTTCTGTGGCTGAGCCGTGCCCGTCTGTCTTCTCTGCCCGTCTGTTCTCTCTGCCTCTCTCCTGTGAGGACACTGCCCCTGGATTCGGGGCCTGCCCTGATGACCCCGGTGGCACATCTATCCTAAGGCCTTTCACTTAATTTCATGTGTAAAGACCCTTTACCAAAAAGGCGGCATCACAGGCTCTGGGAATAGGACGTGGTGTATCTGTTTGGAAGCCACTGTCCAACCATTTCAGAGTATTAAATATTCAAAAGTAGGAAAGGGAGGTGAAGAAGTCCTTTCCCCTGGGGAGGAGCCGACGGGGCTGCCCTGGTACCTGCCTGAGGATTCGACTCGGCGGAACTCGTTGACGTCCCGGGGCCGGGCCTGGCCAGGCTGGGCAGGGGCCAGCGGCTCCCTCCGTGCTCCGTGGCCTTCGGCAGCACAGTGAGTGGCCCTCCCGACAGGGTGGCCACCCTCCTCTGCTGGACGCCGGCTTCCCGGGCAGGCCGTTGTCTTCCTCACGTTCCCTCCTGCTGCCCGGGGCGCCCGGCGGCTGCCCGGGGCGCCCGGCGGCTGCCCACAGGTGCCCCCATCTTCAGGGCTGTTCCAGTACCCGGGCCGGAGCTCAGCCTCAGCCACTGCTGTCGGGCCCACCTTACGAATATGTTTTTGTAGCTCTTTTTACAGTTTTATCATCTTGCTCTCCAGCCAGCGGAGGAAGTAAGTGGCTTTTGAAGCAAGCCTTATCCATGAAAATAAAATATTTCATCATTAGGGGAACATGTTGAATGATGGGGAAAAAAGAACATTACACGCTGAGGAGTAACTTAACAGTTTTGCGTTGTTAAAGTTCAGTTGCTCCATGACAGTTACTTGGGGTGGGAGAGAAAGGAGAGGTGATGCTGCCGTAGAGGCTGCTGTGTTTCAGCCGTTGTACGATATCCTCCCGTTCCGTCTTCACAGCCTCCAAGGAGCAGGAATTACTCTCCCTGTTTTTCGTGTAGTGGATTGGAGGTTGTGTGTCCAAGTCCCCAGAGTTTGTCTGCAAAGCCTGGGATGGTTCTACCCTCTGGAAGATCATTATTTTAATTGCCTCGATGACTGGAGAGAGTGATCTTATTAATTGAAATTTCTCATTACTTGAAGGCCATGAAAATACTCCTCATCTTTGCTAAAAATCTTTCAAAAATGTATTAGTGTCTTTTGTTACCTTTGTAAGTACATTTTAGTATGTATAACTTATGCTTATTTTTTATTATCGAAAAGCTTACTTTTCCTTTTGTTAATAATTGGAACATCTGTTTTAATAAAATGACATTTTATGAACTCACTGAAGCTTGGTGCTGAATTAGCCTCGGCCACTCGTTTTACAGATGAGGAAACGGGGCCCGAGAGACCAAGAGGCCCGGCTGGGTGGGCCGAGCCCCCGAGGGGTGGGTCAGCGGCCGCGGGGACCTCTCCGAGCAGCGCCTGTGCGAGAGCAGCTGAGGCCGGGCCCTGGGGCATCAGCTCAGTTTCTGTCTTCTCTTTACAGTGAGCACAAAAACAGAAGCACAGCACACCAGTGTGCTTCGTGGAGAGCTCCGCTCTTCAAGGTTTCACTGTATTTAGAAGCTGCCGCACTGTCGGATTCGCCGAGCCGGGCGGACGAGGGTGGGGATGGAGAGAGACGGTAGCGTCCTGGGCTGGCTCGGTGGCCCCTGGCCCGGACGCCGGTGTTTCCCCTCCCGGGAGGCGAGTGGCTGACGCTGCCTGTGATAACCAGGGCCACGACTGGAAGGAGCCGAGCACTAGCTTTTTGCTGAGCACAACTCTCCACCTCTGGTCTTGGAGCAAAGGCATTTATTTGCCGCACATCTGCATTTGGTTCTTGCCAGATGCTAGATCCCTCCGAGAGTTCCTGTCCCGGGGCCTGGGACTCCAGGACCGATTGAAGGTTGTGTTACCTCATTAAGCATCGTTAAGCATCGTGCTGGGTGCACGGGGATGCAAAGGCACACAGGCCTGCCCTCGAGGAACTACAGCCGCCTAGCCGTCAACTAAGTATTGATTAAACTGTGAGGAAAAATCCTTCTGATGGAGGCGTCTTCAGGGTGCTCAGGAGAAAGGGCAAATCCTCCCACGGCCCGGGGAGGGGAGCGTGTGGGGGGCTGGCGACGTCATCACTGCACCAGTCGTGGGAGGGTCAGCGGGTGGGGAGGATGGCAGGGAAGGGGCTGTCGCGGGCACAGAGCTGTGGGAGAGCCCGGTCCAGCTTGATGCGACTGATGTGGGGAAATGCCGTAGGAAGCCACTGAGAGGAAAGATTGGATCTGATGATGGAGCCTCTCGAATCCCGTGCTGGGGTGTCTGGAACATTCTGTGGGCAGCTGAGCTGTTAAAGTTTCAGGTGGGAGTGACGTGTCCTGGTGTGCATTTAGCAAGTAAACAACTACTTAACTGGCTGAAGAATGTCTTGAAGAGACAAGAGAATGAGGGAAGGTGATCTGTCAGAAGACAAACGGGGGAGACCTTTGTTAGCGGAGTGGCAGAAAAATGGAGAAAAGCTGGCAGATTTGGAGCCGCTTCTGTGCAGCAGCGTAGCTCGGTGACTGATTACGGGGGAAGTCAAGGTGGAGTGAGGGGTCAGGAAACGCGGGCGTCGTTAAGGTGAAAGCCGTGTCGGGAAGATGAGAGAAGGGTCCGGGGTTAAATCTAAGGGGCACCGTGGAAAGGTGGGGGATGGTGTCATTTGGCTCTGGCTGTGTCACAAGCCCCCTAGCCCCTCACACACCCCAACACACAATTTCATGGCTGAAATAGCAACCGTTCATGATGCTCGTGGGTTTGTGGGTTTACGCGAGGGCCGGGAGCCTCTGCGGCCCAGGTTGGCGTCGCCGGGCCGGCTGCCCCCACGGACGGTCTGCGGCCTGCGGGCAGGTGGACTGGTGGCAGCTGGTCGAATGGTCTCAGCTGGGAGGTCTGTCTTCCGGGTGTCTCTCTGTCCAGCAGGTTTGCTCGCCCTTGTTTTCCGGGCAGCAGGGCAGGATTCCACAGGGTGCAAGCTTTCAGATCTAGTCTTGGTGCCGCATCCTGTGAGCTCTACCGCATGCCCTGGCCCAAGCCTTCCAGCTGCGGTGGGTGGAGCTAAAATGCACGTCATGGTATGAAAATAGGGAGGGGAGGAGAGAGGGCCGGTTGTTTTAATCAGTCTTCCCCAGTGATTCATAATTATCATCAAAATAATTTGAAGTTTCTATTCCCTTAATTGTATATAAAGTATATAAAATTGTATATAAAGATAAAATGATTGCTCTCCTGATGTGGTTATAAAAATGTCAAAGTATTGTTTAAATTTTCCTTTTTACTTTTTTTGGGGGTTATGTGAATTTTCTCCTGGTTACCCTCATCTTACTTCGTGCTGCTTTACGTTTTTGCACTTAATTTTGTTCAGAAGTATTAATAAAATTTTCCCCTTTTGTTTGATTACCCACAGAAAAATAATAGAATAAATATGAAACTAAACCCACAAATAATCTTTCCCAAAGTGTCAGCCCCAGTCCCAATCACCGCCTCCCAAAAGGCACCCGTTAAATAACCCCCTAGTGGGGAATCACGGGGCTCTCGTCGTCCCTCGTGGGGCCGTGGGGTCCTCGGTTTCACGTGCTTCGGAAGCTGTGCGAGCTGCCTGTGTGCCCAGACCCGTGCTCCGTGAACGTCCCCCTTGGCGAGGGTGCCTTGTGTCCACAGTTATTCTCACTGATGTGTGTGCCCAGACCCGTGCTCCGTGAACGTCACCCTTGGTGTGGGTGCCTTGTGTCCACGGTCCTGTTAGGTTATTCTCACTGATGGGTGTGCCCAGCCCCGTGCAGAGCCGTGAAATACCTTTCCCGGGAAGGACGACCCACAGCGAAACTGTCGAGGCTTTCGCGTGGACCTAAGTGTGCCCGTTTATAAGTGGGCTCTTTACGTAAAACAGACACCTGGGAAGCGATTATTATTAATCATAGGCCCTTTCCTCTCAGCCTTTGACCCTTGTGCTTGCTGGTGACGGGGTGTTAGAGACCGACAATGGCTCTGACGCTGGGGCGAATGGGGTACTGGCGACCTTGAACTGGTGACCTTGAACCGGCGACCTTGGCTCTGACCATGATTCTCCTTAAACCGACGCTGCTCTGTCCAGTGTGGTCCGGGCTCGGGGGCCGTTCAGCCGGCCTGGTGACACTGCTGTCAGGTTGCCCAAGCGGGCGATTTATTCTGATGGAAAAACCTCATGAATGTGCGGTAATTACAGAGAAGCTCTGACCCAAGAGGGGCCGGTACCTGGTACAGAGGGCAGAGATTTTTGAAATTTTCATTCTCATGAAATCTTTCTGAGAGAGGAATAACTGCCCTGTCCGGTAAGGAACCTGGGCCACCGTATTTAGTGTGTTCACACGTAGTGAGGGAAGTCAGCCAAGACGTTCTGCGCCATTGTTAGAGGTATTGATGGCCATCGCTATGTTAGTAACCGAAAATTTAAATTAAACATAGAAAAAGGTTACTTTTTCTTCATGTTTTAAGCACACTCTTTAATGTGTTGGTTTGGTTCTGGGGAATGGGGTGAGGGATAAGCAGGGATGAAAAAGAAGATACTGGAAAAGAAACCTGAATTTCCTCTTGGAAAACATCCAGAGAAGATCTAATTAAGTGGAGACATACAATGTGCCCTTGCCCTGAAAAAAATATTGTTAAGCTCTCATTTCTTCCCCAAATTGATATGTGGATTCAGGGCAACTCCCCCCCCCCACCATTGAAATCCCAGCTGGATTTTTTTATAGAAATTGACAAATTGATTAAAAAATTTTATATGGAAAGGTAAGGAAATAGAAGAGCGAAAACAATTTTGAAAAAGAACAGCATTGGAAGAGTCACACTACCTGATTTTAAGCCTCCTGTAAAGCTCCAGTAGTCACGGCAGAGCAGTAGTGGTGAAAGGCTGGACAAATAGGTCAGTGGGAAAGAAGTGAGTACAGAAATCCACCGACACAGCGCGAGAGAGCAGATGCATCCAGAGGGTGATGGTTCGTAACAGGTGAATCTGTCCAAGTGGTCTGTGGATGTTCTTTGTACTAGTCTTACTCTTGCACATTTTCTGCATGTTTGCCATTATTTCTGATTTTTAAAAAATCTGCTTCCAGTAGAACATTTTATTTTAATTTTCTAAGGTATCCAAGATGAAAATAATTCAATTTCAGAGCACCTCTCTTGAATAGGCAATTAAACTTTTCTCTGCAGCTGCTTTTCAAGAATATAAAGCCCGTTGTTACCTTAGTAAGCACCTGTAAACCGAATTTATCGTATTCGTAAAGCCACAATAAATAGATTAGGAGCTGGTTAGTGGCTTTGTAACTGTAACAGGAAATGCATATTACTGCCTTATCTCATCTCATACTTATTAAAAAGAAATCGTAATTGGAATGGAGCCCCTTCCATGGTGGAATGTGAGGACAGAGCACGGGCTGTGTGGATGCGATTGTGACTGACCACACGTCGTGTCTGGAGGAGGTGTGCAGTGCTGTAGCTGCAACACACAAACGAGCAACCCAAAAGGAAAGACTGTGTTTCCTACCAGGAAAGGTAGTGTTTGTCATGTCTGGTTCATTGAGGTATTATTTACTTGCAGTAAAATTCGCCCTGTTTAGTTAACAGTTCTGCAGGTTTGACAAGTGCACGGTCGTGTACATTCATGTCACCCTCACTACGGTCAAGACACAGAGGAGCCCCCCAAGTTCCCTGGGGCCTTAGCAGCCCCCATCCACTGGTCTGTTTGCTGTGCCTGTTGCTTCCCTTTCCCAGACTGTCCGAACAATGGAATCATACCCCATGGAGCCTTTCTAAAGCAGCTTTATTGAGATAAAAATGTAAAAAACATACCACGCATTTACCAGTTTACAGTTCAGTGGCTTTTAGTATATATTCACGGAGTTGTTCAGCCTTCATCACAGTCAACCGTAGAACACTTTCATCACCCCAGAAAGAAGCCCGCTGCCAATCCCGCACCCCTCATCCGAGACGTCTGAGACTCTGCTGACCTGTTCCTGTTGCTGACGTGCACCCCTTTGCCTCCGGCCCTTCACGTGGCACGAGGCGTTAGAGATCCATCCGTGTTGCTGCGTATAACGAGGTTTTGTTGCTTCTCATTGCTGAGGACTTTACCGTTGTAGGCCGTCACATGTTTGCATTTTATTTGCTAGTTTAAGGCCTTTTGTGGGATTTGGAGTTTTGTTTTGTTTTCCCAGTTTTTCGTGATTGTGAACAAATCTATAAACATTCACCTAAAGATTCTGTTTGAACATAAGCTTTCATTTCTCTTGGGTAAATGGAGTGAGATGGCTTGGTTATATGGTGCGCGTGGGTTTAATTTCACAAACCAAACTGTTTTCCAGAGTGGCTGCATCGTTTTGCATTCCCAGCAGCGGTCTACGAGAGTCCCGTGGCTCTCCGTCCTCACCTTCGTGGGAAATGCATGTCACTGCCTTATCTCATCTCATGTTTATTAAAAAAATTCATATGTGGAATGGAGCCCCTTCCATGGTAAAAATGTGAGGACAGAGCACAAGTTCTTGCGGGTGTGTGGTGGTACCTCGTGGTTTTGGTGGTGTAGCTAAGAAATTTTTGCCCAGCCCAAGGTCTCCTATATTTTCTTCTAGGGGCTTTATTGTTTTAGATTTTACATTTAGGTCTATGTTTTTGTAAATGGTGGAAGTTGAGATTCATTTATTTATTTACTTTTTAGCCTATGGTGTATAATTATTCCAGCACCATCTGTTATATAGACTGTTCTTTCTCCTTTGAGTTACTTTGGCACTTTGGTTGAGAATCAGTTGACCACGTCTACAGCTTCAACTTGCATTTTCTAATAATCGGTGAGCATCATTTCATGTGCTTATCTGCTGCCTATTTACCTTCTTTGATGAAGCATCTCTTCAAACTTTTGCCCATTTTTAAATAGGATTGTTTTAATAAGATCGAGGGTCAAGAGTTCCTTATATATCCTGGGTAAAGTCCTTTATCAGATATGTGTATTGCAGATGTTTTCTCTCAGTCTCTGGCTTGTCTTTCAATTTTCTTCTTAACGGTGTCCTTCAAAGAGCAGATTTTGCTGAAGTCTAACTTATCTGTTTTCTGTTTTATGTATTGTTTCTGGTGCTTTCAAGCTCACTCTTGCATCCTCATGACACCCCAATTTTTTTCCAGCACTTCCTCATTTTCTGGCATAACAAGCTGTTCAGTTCCACCTTGTACTCTCCTGGCTGAGCTCTGGAATTAGCTGTTTCTGCAGCAAGCCCCGGTTTCATCTAGTGAAGCATGATATTAGGGAGGCAGAATTTTGATAATTAAAAAGAAAATCCTTCCTTCCGCTAACATGTAAACCACCGATTTAGGAATAACTGTATAATAATATTGGGCATCAGTTTTATTCTGAAAATAGGTAATGTGACTTTTCCAACCAAGAAACAATAAGTAAAATCTGTTTGTGACTGTGGGTTGTTGTAAGACAGATCCCCAAATAGCCCATAGCCACAGATGCTAATTATTTGGAGAAGTGTCACCATTCAAATAGTGGGAAAACAATAGAAAAGATCCTGAGTCCTTTCTACATGTTGCAAACATTCAGGCGGTCCTTTAACACGAGAGTCACTACTGCCTGTGGAATCTGTTGTTTTTCTGAGATTTTCTCTTTGACTTGTGGGAAGAGTGGAACCAACCATACAGGCACACTGCCTCTGATTCCCAAATTTGCTGTCACTTTGTCATTGGGGAGGAACTTCTGCTTCCCACACCCAGTGTATATTCTGTTATTAAATACCCTGAAGTGGATAATTTCCCAGGTGATGTTTCCATAATATTCTGTTTGATGTAATTTAGCCTTATGACCTAGAAGTAGTCCTTTGGGAGAAATCTTTTAGGGTAGTTTGTGAGCACTCTCAGCTCTTCTCCTCTTGGCTTGGCAAGTATTTTACCTGTGAGGCAGGGCAGTAGTGCCCCACGGAACTGTGTGTCCTTCAAGTGTTGTTGGTTTTCAGGGGTATTGGCGAACCTGCTGTTGGCCAAGAGGAGATGGCACCGAGCAGCACAGCCCTCGCGTCCTCCACTCTGGGCATTTCAGCTCCGCTTAACCCACCGATTCTGATAATTGGAATAATTTAGATCAGAAGGACACAGCGTTCTCACTGTTGTAGAAATAAATACTGGAAAGAGAGCTTGGAAACGTTAGGTATGTTCTTAGACTGGTAAAAACATATGAATTCAAAATGGAAGCTTTTCATCCGTGGGTTGTTTCAGATGTAGCGGCATCGGAGCCGGAAGCCGGTTCGGGACAGGCTTGCAGAATATTCAGGATACAGGGTGTCTGCTCGCTGACTTGGATAATTTGGGAACAGCGAGGGTGCTCGAGAGCATGTGGTAACTGCCTGGAAACCACTGCCTCCGTCTCGGTCCCTGCAGGGGATGCCTGCCGCTGGCCGGTTGCGTGGCTCGCCTGACGGGTGAGCTCTTTCTACACCAGGTGCTCTGCAGGTGTTGGGACCACACCACCCGCTGCGTCTGGCTTCACTCACCTTGACATCTTCAGGGTTCATCCATGTCGTGGTGCGGATCAGAACTTCATTCCTTTCTGTGGCCAAATAATGTCCCAGTGTATAGGGAGACCACCTTTTCTGTATCGACTCACCCGTTAGTGGTCGTTTGTGTTGCTCCCGCCTTTTGGCAGTGGTGAGGAATGCTGTGGACAGGGTGCACACACACCCGCTCGAGCCCCTGCTTTGAGTGGTGTCGGGTGTGTGCCAGTTCATTCTCGTTACCAACAAATAGCCACACAGTGTGAAACGGACACGCAAGAGAGGTGTCTAATGATCTAATTCCCTGCTGGTGCATTCAGAGAAGTTTCTAGAACTAGGAAAGATCATCGAGGGGAAAAATTTACAGCCAAACTTGACTGCAAAATAAATTCTTCCTCAGTGGGAGCCAGAACAATTTTTTTCCTCCAATTTTATTTGTCATCAATTTTTCCTCTTTTCTGGTAGTTTCCCCCACTTAATTCTTTTAGGAAAAATGTTTTTAGGCAAAATGAACATATTTTCCTCTCATTTCTTTTTGCCTTCCAATGACTATAGCTGAATATTGTAGATCCAGCTGGAAACAGTGTGTGCCTTGCCCACTGAAATAAAAGTTGGGGATAGTTTTCCAAGAGGTTGAAATACAAAAGAAAAGAAATGGCAGTGGGATTTCTAAAGAAGCTGAAGAGAAACTTTTTGTTAGACACAGTCATTTTAAAAGTTGTTTCTGACATTAGGGAGATGTCAGAGGCATTTCATCAAGGTCTTGCTTCGTGTGCTTGGCACTGATGCAGTTTCCAAGCTGAACGAGCTGGTTCGGCACCTCTGTCTGAAGTCAGAGCCCATATCGGGTCACTGAGCCCAGGCTCAGCCCACAGCAGCCTCGGTAAATACTTGTTGAACTGAATTGAACCAGATGCCAAAGATAGAAGGAACGGAAGACAGCGCTGACGAACCCCAGGCCAGACCTCACAGAGAATTGGGGCATCACCCAGGCAGGGTGGGTTGCCCCCCAGTGAGCAGAAGGTCTCCCGAGAGGGGCTGGCCCTGATGGTGGGGGGCTCGTTGCACTGTCGTGGGGGGCCCTTCTGAAGGCCTGGGCTGAGGGTGCAGAGAGAGCCACAGCACAGCAAAGAGCTGAGAGAGGAAGGAAGTTCTGCAGGATTTGTGTGTGTGTGTGTTCTGAGTGTGAATGTGTGAGTATGAGTGAGGGTGGGTGAGAGTGAGTGTGAGAATGAGTATGTGTATGTGTGTGTGTGAATGTGCAAGAACGAGTGTGCACGCAAGTGTGAGCACGTGTGTGTGAGTGTGAGCGTGAGTGTGTGGGTGAGTGTATATGTGTATGTGAGTGGGTATGTATGAGTGTGGGTGAGTGAGCATGTGAGTGAGTGTGCAAGTGTGCATGTGAATTGTGTGTGTGTGTGTGATTGTATGTGTATTGTCACTGTAACTGATTATTGCATCACTGCTTCCTTATGGAGTTAGGAATTACACTGTGGAACAAGACAGCGCTGGAGCCGTTTTCTGAGGAAAGCGTGCTGCATTATGAATTTGTTTGGATACTTTCTGCTGCTAGTTCATTTCTCCATTTATTGCACGATTTCTTAATAGCTCAGTAAATCTTTACGACCCTCCCTGCCCTCCAGGTGAGAACGGAACGGCACCCCGGGGGCTCCGGCCTTCCCGGGCGAGCACGTGTCCTGAGCCCCGCTGTGCGCCCGGCCGTGTGCTGGGCCCGGGACCGCTGCCTTCCAGCCGACCGCGGCTCGGAGGAGACACGGACGCACGAGTCAAAGGAAGGACCGTGTGCACACACCCCGGGTGCGTGCAGAAGGGGCAGCGCGGGCGGGAGGAGATGGGGAGGTGGGGTGAAGCGGGGGGGCTTGGCTGGGTTTGAGGGGTGATGGAGCGGCTTCGGAGGGACCTCCGGGTGGGGACCCAGCAGGGGCAGGGGAGTGACGGGGCGGGGGGAGTGACGGGGCGGGGGAGTGACGGGGCAGGGCGTCGTGGCGCTGGACAGCCCTGCAGGACAGGGGCGGCGTGATGTCCCCCGTTGGGGTGGGGTCTGTCGAGACCCTCGAGGACCCCGGCAGTGAAACGTGCCTACAGGATGGAATTTTGTTTTTGCCTTTTTCTTTCTTTCATAGAAAGGAGACGGGGGAGTTGCAGTACTCGACTTGTGTTTCCCCCAGCAGACTCTCCGCAGGCCGTTCGCCCCCGGGCCCCGTGCTCCAGCCGAGGACGCCCCTGGGGCAGTGCCGGGTGCCCAGGGCGGCTGCTGCTTCTGTGCTGGGCGCCAGTGGCCACCCCGACACCACCCGCGAAACTGCGGGCGCAGCTTCCCGACCGTGCCGAAGGCAGACTCTGGTGCTCGGCGCAGCGTGCTGCCCGCCTTCGCCAAGCTGGGCTCCCTTTACACTTGCACTCGAACCAAAATGTGGGTTTTAGTTTTCTTCCCCGTGCATTTCAGGGTTCTCAGTGCTTGGGAGAAAATAGTATTTCTAAATGCATTTGTGTCTCTTCTCTGGTAAGCCGTCGTTTATCCAATTTAAGAAGGAGAGAGGCAATCCCAAGTTGGCTCAGTGGACGGCTGACAATGTAGAATACTTTGGAGGAGTGTAATCTTATTATTTCCCCTTAAAATTATTTCAACTCCTTCTGAGTATTGTCCAATGGAGGCCTATTTTAACAAAAAAGATAAAACTATAATTATGATATTAACACAAGAACTCCTGTAATGTGTGGCAAGCTTTTTATATTAAGTAGATTGCATAGGTCCCTCATGATCATATTTTGCATCAAAACCTCCTTTCTGCTTGATTAGGACCCAGTAAATCTCCCTTACTTTTAACAAATTAACATAAATTTCCAAATACAAATTGTGGAGATACAGTAGTGTTTGTAATACTCGATGTGTTTCGTCATGGCTGGGTGGAATACTTAAAAGCAGAGATTTTAATAAGAATATGTTTTTGTATGCAACTGTCCAATGAGAGTTAAAAATAGTAATTTATTTCTTACATCATTTCTGCTCAACTTAAATTAAAATCTCAGAATAATCCGTGGAACTAATGAGAACACTGCAACGTGGGATTTTTGACGAGCTCCCGCTTTGCTGCCCGCCTGAGCCATAAGGTGTGTACTGCCGTGGAAGATGTGCTCTCCGGTCAGCTTTGTACCCCATTGCAACGGCTTTTATGGCCTGGAAGTTGGCAGAAGTCCTGCCCCTCACCCCAGACACACATTTCCAAATAATTTATAGGCTGTGTTATCTCTGTGGGTTTTCTTCCTTTCTTTCTAAAAATTTGATTCATGTTTCGCCTCCTTTTTATTAGTTGAGACTATTTAACCTGAATTTTCTCTTGCTTTTACTCACTGTCTCTATGATGCTCTTTTAGGAACTGAGTCTATTTGAATTTCATGATATGATGTATTCTATAAAAGTTTATTGCATGTGGCTTTAATAGCCTAGCACAAAGCCGAACGCCCAAAGCCTTCCATTATAGGTGCCTTTTATTAGGCCGCGTGAGCCAGCGTGCACTTTAATTAATCCTCTGAACATCTGATCCTGACTTCTCCCTCTCTGATGTTGTCTGGAAGAGAAATCTGAGTTTGTGGGGCTCATTCTTGAAGGAATGCTCCTTATGAGCACACCAGCAGACAGACAGACAGACACATGTTGCCATTGGGCCTGCACCTGCTGGGTGTGCGGCGCTGGCTGCGGTGGTGCCGTCTGCGGGAACCAAGGCTTCTCGTCTGGTTTTCTGGACCCGCGGAGCCAGGGTTCTGGCTCCCAGGCCGTGTGGGAGGAGCTGGTGGTCAGAGCCTGTCCCAGGGCCTGAAGGGCGATGGGGTCCTCTGGGGAGTGGGGCCGAGTGCGAGCTGGTCCCGGAGCCCTGGGGCCTTGGGACAGAAGGGCCTCCCCAGAGTCGGATTTCCCAATGACTTGGTTTCACTTTATTAGGCACGCTGATTTCGCTTTTGTTTTGCTTTTTAATCTGAGATTTCACACGATGGAGAAGAGACTAGCTGAGCAGGAAGACATCTGCCAAGAGGCCGTGGATCCAAGGTGGCTGGGAGCCCTGCAGCTGCGCTCAGGACTCAAAGGGAAGGACGGAAAGGCATCCGGGGAGCGGGATTATTGGGCCCTAAATGGAGAGACGGAGCCGCAGGCTGTGGGTTCCTGTTGCACTGCGGCCGCTCTGGCCGTTTGTGATCCCGGAACTGCCCGGCGTGTGGCGCTGTCCCTGGCAGGGTCAGGATCCGTCCTGAGGCAGACGGGTCAGAGCCCGGGGCCTCCTACGCGGACGCGTCCCCTTGGTCCCCTTCGTCTTTTCCCTGTCCCTTCCCTCCCAAGCTTGCGCTTTGTAGCCCCTCTTGTCTGTCCTTGAGGCGTTTTAGCTCAAATGATATTGCAGGGTTGCCAGTGACCTCGGCCACCCCGATTTTCAGGCAGGAGTGAGTGTAGGGCCCCTCGGGGCTGCGGGAGCGAGGGGGAGGCAAGGAGACCCCAGGCTCCCACCCGGGGAGGACGGTTCATCAGTGACAGGTGGTTGCCAGGAAGCGCCCGCCTGCCTTCGGCTGCTGGATGCGGTGGTGGGCACGGAGAGGCCTTAGCTAAGGCTCAGGGGCTGAAAAAGAAAGAAGGTCTCCTCTGGGAGGGGGAGCTGAGTGGTGCAGCCCCTCACCTGCTGCGGGGTGTGGCCCGCATCGTCCCCTTGTTCTAAGCCTCGTAGAGTGTCCCATATCCTCAGAGCCGTCACGTGGCTGTGAAATTAGATTGAACAAACATAGCTACGCATGGCAGGGTCCATTTCTTTAGGATTTTAGAGGCTGCTCCGTGGGAGTCCAAGACTTGCTGCTTTGAACTTAGGGCTGTAAAACCAGGACTTGGTGTTTACAACCTTCCAAAGAAGAGGGAAAATCACAGCAGCAGAAGGTTGCTTTTATCTCCAACAAGTCTTCAGCTTTGTTTCTTACCAGCTTCAGCTTAGCTGTAAAGTCTAACAGCACACGATCTGCGCAGGTGAAAACTGATAACCGGTAAAGCAGGCGTCTGCGCCATCCCTGAATCCGTAGAGCCAGTCGGCCAGGAGAGATTCCCGTTTAGTGATAGCCAGTGGGCGTGCCTCCTTATGGATACAGCCAAAAACACCTCCCCGTCCGTCCTCCTGAGTTTTTATTCCCAGTGCCTCCACTGTGCTGGTTCTGTAGGGCGGTGGGAACAGACGAGCACAAACGGAGCGGCTTCAGGCAGCAGATGGTCACTGTATCGCAGTCCTGGAGACGTGAGGTCTGGAACCGCGGTGTCTGCGGGGATGGTCCCTTCCGGGCCTCTCCAGCGCCCCTGGAGCCGCAGCCCTTGGTCCCCTCGACTTCCGGGGCTGCAAGTGCAGCCGTCACCATCAGTCCACCTTCCAGCGTCTGCGCTGGCTCTAGATCTCCCCCCAGTTCCAACCAGCATGGTCTCCGTCTGACGTGGCGACCCTGCAGTGGCTGTCTGTCCATCAGGCGCTGCGTTCACAGAGCCAGCGACTGGGGCCTGAACAGGTCGTGGGAGGGCGCGATTCAGCCCTGGCATCCACCAAGAGCTGCCCTGCATCTCCACAGAGAGACGTGGTCGCTGGGGCCATCCTGCACGTGCCGAACCGAGCTCAGGCCAAAGAGAAGGGACAGAGCAGCGGAGCCTAAAACGCGGTGTGATGGTGGCTCAGATGACGAGCGAGAAAGGCCGCTTCACGAGTCGCAATGAGAAAGAGAGATGTAGCTCGAGTCCTCTCTGTTAGGGTTGGTAACCTGAGCGAGTGGCATTATAAAAGGGTAAGTGGCAGGGGCGGTCCCGCTGCCTAGTCCCCACTGATGTCCCGTTGCCGCTTTCTTGGGTGTCGTCTGAAAAGGCTGCAGTGCGTCTACAAGCATGTGAGAACGCGCACTCTCCCCCCAAGGTGCTGTGTACACGTTTTGAAATGAACCTTAGTTTCCCACTTGCATCTCTGGGCTCTTTGCGCGTTAGCACCCGTGGAGGCACTTTGTGGTAAGGAAGGCTTTAGTGTGACTCGTTCTGAAGTCTTTGCTCATGAAATGCTTTCTTCTGTTTTGTGTTGACGTCGCTGGGCTGGTGCCCACTCGGCAAGTGATGCTCAGCACCGTGGTCTGGAAGCTGCCGTGTGTCGGGCGCGGGGCGAGGTGGTTTACTATTTCGTTTAACAGTTTTTGGGTGGGAACAGGAGGATTAGCAAGAAAGCTTCAGCTTCCTTCACCTACGGAATGTAAAGCGAGTGTTTACAGTTGGAATGAGGTCAAGTTCCATTTGTGCTGTAGGCTCCTGAAAAGAATAAAAACCGGAAATTTTTATAGGTAGTCTGATTGCTGCCAAACTGCCTCAGGTTAGTGTATGTTAAATTCTTTTCTCTTGTCTTCTTCTTGTCATTACTAAAGAAACATTTTTTTTTTTTGGTGCTATAAATCAAATTTTTATTTGTGCAGTATTTAGCAAAGCAGAGCCTGGTTTTAATTGTCCTAAGCATTCCTAAGTGGGATCAAAACAAGGACGTCTGTGTCTTCAGGTGCAGTGAGGGTACATCCCAAGCTGTTTCCTTTCCTGCTGCTCACATGCATGTGCAATGGGGAAGCTACAGCAGCCGCTTTGGCCTTAAGAGGAAGCTGTAGCTGGAAGGGTCGTCCTGATCCCAGACAGGCAGAGCCACCCACCGCCCTGGGCTGCACACATCTGGAATATTCCTTGAGGGAGAAATAAACCACTGTCCTCATGAAGTATTTTGTGGGTGCCCTTTGGGTCAGCATCTAGAGTTGCCCCAACTTAACTCCCCACACCCCAGCAGTGGTGGAGGGCGGGCAGCCTGCGGCGGTTAACCGGCCTCTGGGGTGAAAGACTGAGCATGAGAACTCCTCTCCTTGGAGCAGCCTGGAGGTCTCGTCAGCAGCATCTTCTCTGTTTCTTTTCTTTAATTTTGTGCTGTAGACGTGTACATGAAATGAAGTGCAACTGGTTATTATCAAGTGGGTTACAGCAGTATTTTCCAAGCTGATTTTCAGGAAACTTGCACTAATAGGTGTTTTTCCAAAAAAAGGTATGGGGGATGATTTGAAGATAGTTAGCTTGAAAAGCAGTGGGTGAAATAGACGCCATCCTTTTTGCAAGCGTCTCAGAGCCGGCCAGTGGGTGGGCTGCATGTGCCATGCTCTCTGGGGGCTTTGGATGACGGGCCTCTTTCTTTGGGACACTTCTTGATGTTTTGTGCACTTGTGTTCTGAAGCTTGGGTGGGGATTACAGAGCTCCAGCTCTCTCTTATTTCACTGGTCTGTAAACCACTCTCTATTTAAGATGAGTATGTAGCTCGTCCGCTTTGGGTCGACTCGACCTTCAGCTCGCGGCAGGTCACCGTATTCACCTTGTGTCCAGGAACTTGAGGGAATCTCAGGTTGGATCCTGGGGCTGAACATGGTGCAAGTCAGAAGTATTTGTGTTTGTCTTTGTAAAAAGAAAACGGTAAAAGGTTGCATTTATGAAGTACATTTATTCTCGTAAGAAACCATTTTTGCCTGTTTAATGTTACTGGTATTATGTATAAGCTTTTGCAGATAGAAAGCCATGGTTGGTGTAGGGGGGCAGTGGAGGTTGTTATGATGGATGCCCCAGTTGGGGTGTGTCGTGGAGGCCTGTGAGTTTATCCTTGATTTGGTGGACACGTGGGAGCCGCTGATGGATTTGAGGAGGGCTGCTTAAGAAGGGGAATCTGACAGCAGCGCAGAAGCTGCCTGGGTTGGGCAGATGTGGGGAGCATCCCATGGGGGGAGCCCCTGCCACCACTGCGGGGAGCCCCTGCCACCTTGTGGGGAGCCCCTGCCACAGGGTTAGCACCTGAACCCAGGGTGGAATCAATGTGGGGGCTGGTTCGGGGTAATTTTCAGAATTTCTCCATTTCCACCACCCTCCGTTTGGTCCTGTAGTTTGTGTAGAGTGTTAAGTGTGGACTTTTAGGAAAATTAACCAGCAAATAATAAAAGATTGAAAAGTAGACACGCACAGCCACTCTTGAAAATATGTCAGTTCCGTGTCCGTGGGTGCCCCTTGGCTGCTGTTGACGATGTATCAGATGGTTCTTTACGGGCTCAGTTTGTCCCTTGGCTTTTGTCCCCACCTTTCCCTTCTTGAGCATCCCGGGGCAGAAGGGTTGAATTATGGAATTATGTTCCGTAAAATGTTATTTGTCCAGCACATTGTTTATTCTTTAGTGGAATTTCCCATTTCTTAACGTGGTGGCTGAGCTTTGGCTGGGAGGTTTGCAGGGCGGCCGGCCGCACACACCCAGTGCTGGGCCAGCTGCCAAGAGCTGCGGTTGTCGTGAGGGAGCCACTGACGCCCAAGTGGCTTTTTCCATCTGATGCTCACGGTTTGTACATTCTTAGCTTAACATTGGCACGTCCGAGTGGTACACTTTTATTTCTAAATGCATATATTTGCTCTGGCCCCACTGAAGTGTTTTGGCTTGGGTTGTCTGGAATCTTAACCGAGCCTCCGTTATAGTTCTTTTATTTAAAATAACGTCTTCCGTTTCACTTAGGTACACTTAAAATTTTAGAAAATTTTGTCCAAAGGGAAACAAAATGGCAGCACAGTTGCCTACGCAGAGAGTGACAGTCACTAACTCTCCTGTGCCTAAAAGCCGCTTCCCCCTGCACAGCCTCTGTCTCCTACAAATGGCACATAACTCGTTCAGAAAAAAGGCGACGTTTTCTAACTTTCAGTCACTAGGGTGTGGTCCACGTCGAGGTGGCTTTAATGCCTGCCCTGCAGTCGTGCCCATCGATTGGCTCCGCTGATGACTGAGCGCCATGGCCACGGCCGCTGGCTGGGACCCTGGCCCTGCCCCGAGCGGGGTTGTGCGTAGCTGCTCTGTGAGCGGCCGAGCCCGTTGCATGTGCCTGTTAGGAGGTACCCGGTGAAAACTGCCTTGTTCTGCTGTTAATTAACTGAGCATCAGCATTTCATCTGCAGAGACCGAGCAGCCGTGGCTTCCGACGGGCTGTGCCTTCCTTCTCTGAAACAGGCCGGCGGTTTGACGGGGCAGGTGCCTCAGGGAGCCCTCCTGTGTGCTCTGTTAGGTCACGGGGAGTTGGGGCCTCACTGTTATTTTCAGGCTCTTCTCTTTCTGTGGCTGCCCTGGGGCCTGTCGCAGGTTGTGCAGCGTCTGTCCTTGACCCCATCGGGACTTCCACGTCGCCTGATGCCACAGTGGCACCACGTACGTGAAGCCTGGAGCGTTACTGATGACCTGGTCTCAAGCATCCACCCTGGAAGCTTCCGAGTCACAGGATGCCCTCTCGTCCCCGGGCGCTGGAGCTCGAGCCTTAGGCACGGGCAGGTGAGCTGCTCCAGGGGACCCGCATCCCCGGGTACAGGCTTCCCGCTGCCCTCCCCACCACAGGTCCCTGCAGAGCCTTCCCCACTGCACGGTCTCTACAGAGTGCCCACTCGGCCCTCGCCCAGTGATCGCCCATCCTTGAGCTCTGAGCACCTGCCTTGCACCCTGTGTTTTGGCCTGGGTTGTCTGGAATCTTAACAGAGCCTCAGTTATAGTTCTTTAATTTAAAATTAAGTCAGACCTGGGAGAACTCAGCATGAACCTGTCTCCTCCAGCACGGCAGAATTAGGCACTTCCTTCTGAATTTCCTTGGCACTTCGTGTGAACTTCTTTTACCTTGTTCGCCACTTGATTTTTCTTTACATTATGTCATGGTTGCTTATTTTCTCCCCTGTGGACCACAGGTACTTTGATTACAAGTCTTATTTTTCTTTTGTCTCCCAACAAAGAGCAGAAGTCAGCGTGGAGACGCCTGGTTGGAATTCCAGCTCCGCCACTCACTAACTGGGCAGGTTAACTTGCACTTGTGAACTGGAGAAAAGGAGCCAACTGATCCGTTCACCAGGTTTTAAGTCTTTGTTCTCATGGTGTCCTGGGCTGTGCACGGGGTTGTGTTTGTGTATCTGCAGTGCACTCAGGTGTGCCCCATTCGTGTCCTCTTCCTCCTCCCTCCCTGGATTGTGGACATCCTGGGAATTCGTGGATGCCGGTTAAATCCACAGCCAGGCAGGCAGGGGCTGCCCTCTGGAGGTTCAGGTGGGAGCGAGGGAACAGCTCACGGGGGATCCGGCCCTTTCTCAGTACCAGTGTCTCCGTTAGTGGGGGCCAGGGTGCAGTGACCTTGCCTGGGGCTCAGTGACCTTTGCCGGGGTACAGTGACCTTGGCTGGAGTACAGTGACCTTGGCCGGGATGAGTGACCTTGGCTGGAGTACAGTGACCTTGCCAGGGACTCAGTGACCTTGGCCGGGGTGCAGTGACCTTGGCCAGGGCACAGTGACCTTGGCTGGGGTGAGCGACCTTGGCCAGGGCACAGTGACCTTGGCCGGAGTGAGTGACCTTGGCCAGAGTGCAGTGACCTTGGCCGGGGTGAGTGACCTTGGCCGGGGTGAATGACCATGGCCGGGGTGCAGTGACCTTCACTGGGGTGCAGTGACCTTGGCCAGGGTGAGTGACCTTGGCTGGGGTCAGTGACCTTGCCGTCTGATTGAAGCTGGTGCTTAGTGCCTTTCTCTCTCTTTACAACGGAGAGTAGTTCTTTTAGGATCTAGTCATCTGCATTTTTCCCTTCCAAAGAGCCTAGCAACACAGTAAAATATTTACGTTTCATTCTGTGTTAATTCTTGCTGAAGTGGAAAAATGAATTTGCAGGGAATTCCAGGAAGAACATCTGGGGACCTGAAAATAAAAATCCTAGTTACATTTTAGGCTGGTCAGCAGGGGTGACAGAAGCAAGAATTGTGGCCCAGCTGTGCAGGAAGCTGATCATAAATTCTGTTTCATACTAGTTTTTAAAATCTTGCCTGCCTCTTTCCCTCAAATGGAAACAGTTTTTAATATCAGAGAGCGGGATGGGGAAACGCCCCCCTTTTCTTGGTGAAGGAACATCTGGTGCACGAGCACCCCAGGGTTCCCGGCCCACTTGGGGGGCCCTGCAGCCGGGCACGGGCCCGGAGGAGACACCACCGCAGCTCATCTGCAGGAGGAGCCGCTCCGAGGACCCGGGGCCACCCCGCCCGTTAGCTGGTTTTGATTCCCTTCTTGAAGTCCGCTTGAGTGATGTTCGGGGTCTGGAAGCCAGAAGGCGGTTTCTTTTCGGGGGGAGAAGCATTTGTGAGCTGAGGAGAAGCGGATTCCGCCTGGTTTGGGCCGGGGCAGGTGTGGGGGCGTCTGTGGGTGGGGCTGAAGCGGGCGCGGGGCTGGAGCCTGATTCACGGTGAAGGGCGCTGGGTGCTTTTCTTACCCTCCTCGGAAGCCAAACTGGCGACCTTCCTTCCTGCAGGTCGTCTCCAAAGGAAGGAAGTGAGATGCCGTGTGGTTCAGACCTAGAGCATCAGCTGCCGGGTCTGTGCTTGGAGACAGTCGCTTAGGTTTTCCAGCGGAACCTCTAGGACTGCAATCTCTCCACCAGGAGTAGCTGCAGGTTCTCGCATCCCAAGTTCTGGCACCCTGAATGGGCCCCGGCGTGTGCCGGGCGTTTCCGGGAAGGGGATGGGGAAGTGTGGGAGTGTCTGCCCTGCCGATTTTGTAATTGTTTGGGAAGTTAACTGCAGGTGCAGAAGCTGAGGCGCAGTTAAGCAGGAAAATGATGGCTACGTACCTGGACACAGCCCCGGGTGGACGCCAGTGCTGGGGCGCTCTTGCTCTCAGTGCAGACTGAAACCTGACGTGCTCTGCCCGGGGACCTGCCACCAGCCACGTGGGGCCGAGCCGAGCGGCCAAACCTGTCACCAGCAGGAAAGCAGCAGCCGTCAGCGGTGCCATCAGCGGCTCAGGGCCGTGCAGTTGTGGTTTTCAGTAGCTTTGCAGAATAGCCGCCTTTAATGCAATTTTTTTTTTTTTTTTAACATAGCTGGGCCATGTTTTCAACAGCTCAGAGCTGGACAGGGCAAAAATCTCCTGCTAACAGAAGACAGCCCTGACAGGACCCATTTTTAGGGTCTTCCCATTAGTGCCCGCGGGCCCCACGGAGCTCGCCCGCTCACTGTGGGATGGTTCCGGTGGATTTGGCTGGGAGCCGAGCACCCTCGCAGGGGCCTCCTGGCTGGGGAGCACCTGGGCCTAGTGCAGAGGAACTTGAGGGAAGGAAGCGAGCTCCGAGCAGCCGTCGTTTACTAAGAAATCCATGTGATCAGACAAAAGAAAACTCAAGACTGCTTTAAACCCACAGTGTTAGTGTCTAGATATATATGCTTTTTGGTTTATCAAAGTCTGCTAAGCCGTCGGGCACTCCAGCCCGTGCCGAGGGAAGCCACAAATGCCATGTCTGTGACAGAGGCTCTGCAAGGTCTCTACTGCAATTTTAGGAATATTTTGAACTAATTAGTTAATTATTTCATTTTGAAATTTAGATCAACATATAACTTCATGGTCAATTTAGCTGAATGAAAATTAATCAGGGCGAAGTTTGGGATTCTCGAAAGTATTCATATCCAAGACTTACATATAGTTCAACTGTTCAGTCCCTGTCTTTGGGACTCGCTTTAAAGCCTTCCGAATAGCAGATTTAATTTCAGTCCTGGCTCTTCCCCTGGTGCCGGCTTGGGGGCTGGGGGCTGGGGGCCTGGGGGCTGGGGCACGAGCGAGCGAAGCGCTGAGATCAGGTGCTGGTTCTGCCCTGCGCCGGGGAGTCGCCTGTCTGCGTCCGCTTGGCGAGGCCTCGGGGTGCTGGACACAGGGCGCCCGGCTGCGGGCCCAGGGGCTGCCCGGCCCTGCCTCGATGAGCAAGCTGGAGATTAACTGACCCGGCAGCTGTGTTTGGAGGTAATTATTATAAAGTCACCAGCCCCAAATATTTCTAAAATGTTGGGATTTGTATTGTTTATATCGTGTAGCTTCTTTTTTGGGTACAAAAACAGTTTTCTTTCCAACCCCTGCCCTGTGTGCATTTAGGCTTGAATGTATAGATATAAACGCCATCTGTCTAAGTCTTGGTTCATCCATCTCAGGGCAACTAGAATTTACTGAGTTCCCTGCAGGCTGGTCCCACTCGGGGGCTGGGGACACCGCTGTGCTTGAGTTCCCGGAGCTTTCATCAGTCAGCACGTTTAACAAGGCTGTTTTAGGGCTCTGTCTGCTTGAGGATTATAATGATGCTTCTGTTTGTCCCTAACTAATGCAGATGTAACATTACAAAGCCCTGATGGAGAGGACGTGAGTGTGTTCCCTCCCACGGGCCGACTGCAGGTCCATCTGGGACACCGTGTTTACCAGGGTTAGCTCCTGGCAGATGACACTTGCTCTTTGTGACTGGTCAGAGCATTCCTTGTTAACCTCCCTGTAGCCACTGAACTGTAAGTAAAAGGAGGAAAAATCCTGCTTACCCGTCACCCCGGGACCTTCTGTGAGGTGCCGGCTGCGTGAGTCGGGTGGCAGACGCCTCCGTCCGCGGCCCTGGACAGTGCCGGTCCTTTCCGAGGCGTCGCAGAGCTCCTTGGCCTCCGGGCTCCTGTCCCCGGCCCGGCACCTGCTGCGTCCTCCGTCTCCGGTGCAGGATGAGGCTCTGTGGCCTCGGAGACGGGGCCTGGACCCCTTCCCGCAGCCTCCTGTGGCTCCAGTTGACCCTCAAACGGCTCGTCTCAAATGAGTGAGCAACATTAAATTTATGGCAGGATCGTATTAAATGCGGAGACATGCGTTGCCAAATTGGGTCATGTCCTTCCAGAAATACAATACCACAACAAAAGACGTTCTTATGGAAATTAGTTCTTTCTTTATCTCTTTTAATATAAATTCTGAGTCCAAAGGAGAGCTACATCACTATGTTTTTGACTTTTGAAATTTTTGAAACCCACATATTCAAAAGACCTGTATCCTTTTTCAGGCAGAGACCCCAGAGAGGGTCTGAAATGAAAACAACTGTGAATGGACCTGAATATCCATTCACAGTCCACCCCCCCCCACCCCAAGAAACGAGGTGGCAGCGCTGCCAGGGACGTGCTGGCGTTGGACGGACGCGGCCACTGGGGACGCACGTGCCCGGGTGTCGACTGCAGGGGCTCGGTGCGTTTCCCTTTTCCTGCCGGTTGTGCTCTCCTCCCTGTCTGTCACGTGGGCCCATTTTCTGGCCATTATTTCAGCAGCCGATGGCAGGGGTTGGAGCTGTTCAAGATGCTTTTGTTTTCCTTGTGGATTTTCGTATTGTCATTCATCTGCCCAGACTCAGACCCTTTCTGCCTCTTGTGGTCTCACCCCGAGAGTGGCTCAGTCCATGCTCTGGGTTGTGTGAGGATCCGTCTTCCCCGACAGCCTCCGAGCCCCGTGAGAGAAGCAGGTGTGTTTGTCTCCATCACTGCTCGTCGCCCTCACAGGAGGGCGGGAGGTTTTCTTGCCACTTCCTCCGTTTGCACGATGCTCCTGCTGCAAGTCCGAGGGCCGAGCCGAGGCCGGTTCACTTGCTTCCAGTCGGCCTCTGAGTTAGGGAGCGATGCAGCCCTGAGTTCCAGCTCAGTTCCCACAGTCTACGTGATGTCTGATGTGAGGAAGTGAAGAGCAGCTGATTGATGTGGGTTTCAGGGCCACCCAGAGGCCTCTCCCGCACCCCTTGGTTTGAGGCCCTGCGTGCAAATTGTGTCCTTCCTAAATGATTGCCGACGAAACCACGCGTACCCCAAATCAGTGTAGACCGGGTTTCCTCAGTGTAGGCACTAGTGGATGTTTGGTGGATGTTGAATTGTGTGTTCCCGGGTCCCTGGAGTCTTTCTTCCTTTCCTTCACCCGAGTGTCCTCTTCACACTTCATACCATCAGGACTCGCTTTCCGGCTCTGAAATCCGACCTGCCTGTGTCTCTGCCGTTGTGGTTCTTGTCACTTCCTCGTGTTTGTGTGTGAGCCGCCTTCTCCCGTCATCCCACGACGACCCCCGACCAGCGCCGTCTTCTCAGCGATCACGCTGAGCTCTCCGTTCCGTTCCTCCCGCTGCTTCGTGGGGACTTTCTTTCTCTTGTGGGTCTACTCCTCCGAGCTCTGGTCTGACCCCTTCTCTTGTTTATTCTCATTTCAGCCTTCCTGCTGGAATTCACGGACTTTTCCATCGTTTGTAAAGTGGGTGAGCACAGGTTTGGCCTCTTAGGGAAGAGCAGCTGCCGTAGAAAATTATGAAGTAAATTCTTTGCCGACGGCCCCTCTCTCAGAGCGTTTGCGTTTTATTTTTCCACCTCTCTCTGGGGTGTCTGAGTCCAGTCCCATCGCACAGTCCCCTGACCAGCGAGGGTTCCTCTCACCAGCGTGTCTGCCTGCGACTGCGCTGACTTTTTAGTGGTCATGTTGTGTCATTGGCGAGTGTTTTCAGGACCTAAACCCCCATTTCAGTGACAATGACAACAATTACCAAACGCCGCGCTCTAACGGGCGCTTTCCGCATATCACTCCTGAAGTGTGGGTTTTACAGGGGATGAGATATAGGCTCACAGTGGTTATGTAGTTGTGCAGGGCCACTGGTTAGTCAGGGTGGGGACCGTCCCTGCAAACGCTCGTCATGTCCCTCCCTCGTCCTGCCGTCCAGGGGCTGCTGATTTCGGTTGGTCTGTATCGTGCTCCGGCGTGTTGGCTGCAGCCTGTTGCCTGAGGCAGGTTTTGCCCATCCGTGTCCTATCCTCTCCTATTTTTGTGTCCTCCAATGGCTTCATAAATAGTCCTTCTGTGTCTGCCTGCAGGTTATTGCCCAAAGCTCAGCCTCATGGGTCAAGTGAACAAACAAGCCGTTTTTAGTGCAGCTGGGTAACAAGCCACAAATCCATCTAACGCTGCTGCCCTCCAGCCCGTGCTTCTACACTGTCCACAAGAAATTGATGCAACTCCCGTCAACAAGAGAGAGACACTTGACCAGATCCTGTGGGAATGACAAAAAGAACCATGCACAGCATTTCTGTGGTTGGGGAAGGGGGAGGACAGACAGGTACGCAGCTGCTTACATAGGACACGATGGCTTTCCTCAGGTGTGTAAAGCCCTAGGGAAATCGTGCTTGGGGGATGGGGAAGGATCCGTGTCGCCGGTGGTGAGTGAGCTGCGTCACCTGCACACCTGGGGACAGGGCAGGCTGGCGTGCGGCGCACCTGCAGCGCGGGGTCAGGGTCCTGGGGGGCCGAGCAGCCTTGCCGTGCTGACGGCTGTGCTCCACTCGGGGCTCGGGCCCTGCTGTTACTTCCCACAGCGCAACTGCTGACCAGAACCTTCTGTGCCTCAGTCTACCTTCCTGCAGGACGAAGTTAAAGATAACGACTGCCTTTCGGGGTTTTCGTGAGGATAGACTGAGTTAACGTTTGTTAAGCCGTGTACGATGCCTGGCACGGGGTTTTAGTGCCAAGTGCTTGTTAGATAGAAGTTGGGTTTTTGTCTTTGGAGGAGGAAAGTGACATGACAATGGTTGGAAGGCACACCGCTTCCCCTGGTGGCAGTGAGAATGGTGATGGGAGAGGGGCTGCGTGTCCTGGGGGCTGCGGGGTGGGGTGGGGGTCGGGGTAGTGCCAGCAATTCAGGACCTCCGGAACTGCGAGAAATAGCGAGGGGCGGCGAGAGAGCTGTGTGAGAGGCCCCTCGCCCGGCGATCTGCTGATGTCGTGGGTCAAAGGCGAGGCTCGGGCCTCCGCTCGCTCTCTCCTCTGACCTCTGAGAAATGAAGCAGCAGTGAAGCGGCAGGCACAGCTGGCTGCCGCTTGGACGGAGGGGTCTCTGTGTCCGGTCGTGGCTGCCCTGACCGCTGTGAGCCGTGGGCAGTGTCAGACCCGCACGCTCGGTGTCATGTGGGTGATAAGCAGCTGTCACGTGGGAGGAATCTGCACCCGCACAGGTCTGGGCAGCTGTCCTGTCCCACGTGAGGGCCTGCGGTGGCTGCCGACCAGGTGACGCGAGCCCAGCACTCACGGGAGAAGTTTCCGCTTCAGTTCTCTTCTTTGTTGACACAACCAAGAATTCAGCTGACCCGCTTCCCTAGAACCCATGCACTGTCCAGGAATCTCAGCATTAGGATTTTATTTTATTGACATGAGAGGAAAATTAAGAGATCTCACCCAGAGGGATGGGACGAGTGACACTGGGTTAGCACTTCTGCTATCAGCCTTGATGGCAGATACTTCTCACTTACCATGTTTGGCATCACAATTTCAGCTGGTGTAAATGTTTAAAAACAGAAAAAATGATCTTTTGGTGTTTGGTAAGGAAGGCTGCTCCTTCCTGTTTGTCAAAGCCATGAACGAGCAAATTCCCCTTGTCTAACGGAACTGACATCAGCTGAGACTGAGGCGAGGCTGGGGAGAGACCCCAGGGTCTGGTGACTTTTCTAACTTTCAGAGAGTTTCTGGGACTTGGGGGTGAGCCTCAGCAGTCACCGGAAGAAAAGGCATCTCTTGCTCCATTGAAAAATTCATGTGTTCAAAACCCAAACTTCATACAAATACATTAGCCTTTCTTTGGGAGTCAGTTTATTATATAGTTTCTATCCTTGGCTAACTCCAATTGTGTTTTAATTGGATTTACAAAATTTACAATTTATGTAGGTAGCTTTTCAATAGACATGCAGTTTATGAGGTAATGTGTAGAAGGGATTAACGACACTATTTTCCTCTTGATGGAAGGTTGCTCAACTACAGAGATTTGGCCTTTATGACTGAGGGGCTGATGGTTGTCCTGCATTTGAAGGGAATTAGATAGGACCTGGTTATGGTCTAGTATTTGGGACCGTCCCTAAATAGGCTTGTGTGCTGTTTTTCTGTCACTTGGCCTCCCTGGTGGAAAGCCTCAGTTTAGGGCACTGTGAGTGGATTTGGCAGACTTCTTGTACCTCTTGCAATTGAACTGTGACCCCAAGGTGAGAAAGCTGCCTGAGCTCCTTGTTCTAGTTTGCTAATGCTGCCAGAATGCAAAACACCAGAAATGGATTGGCTTTTATAAAATAGGGTTTATTTGGTTACACAGTTACAGTCTTAAGGCCATAAAGTGTCCAAGGTAACACATCAGCAATCGGGTACCTTCACTGGAGGATGGCCAATGGCGTCTGGAAAACCTCTGTTAGCTGGGAAGGCACGTGGCTGGCGTCTGCTCCAAAGTTCTGGGTTCAAAATGGCTTTCTCCCAGGACATTCCTCTCTAGGCTGCAGTTCCTCAAAAATGTCACTCTTAGTTGCTCTTGGGGTATTTGTCCTCTCTTAGCTTCTCTGGAGTAAGAGTCTGCTTTCAACAGCCATCTTCAGACTGTCTCTCATCTGCAGCTCCTGTGCTTTCTTCAAAGTGTCCCTCTTGGCTGTAGCAAACTGCTCCTTCTGTCTGAGCTTATATAGTGCTCCAGTAATCAAGGCCCACGTTGAATGGGCGGGGCCACACCTCCAGGGAAATTATCTCATCATAGTTACCACCTAAATTGGGTGGGTCACATCTCCATGGAATACTCAAATTACAATCTAATCAACACTGATACATCTGCCCACACAAGATTACATCAAAGAATATGGCCTTTCCTGGGGGACATAATACATTCAAACCAGCACACTCCTGGAAGGTGTCAGGGAGGATGTGGGCATCGTGGAATCACTGAGAACGATGGCGAGGGCGGGCTGACTGCTCTCTCTTTATTTTTTAAAAGGAAATGGTTTTCAGTAGTGTTTGTTTTCTGCTTTTTACTTTTTAGTAGGTAGGAAGCTGCTTCTGAGTAATCCTAACTTACATTTTTGAGCTCTTACAGGTTAAGACATTTTGACCTTAACACTTAGCTCCGAAGAACATACAAATACAGTTAGGATCACAGTGCGTGGCTAATGCACTGTTACGTGCCTCTCTGTCTGTCTTAGTTATGTTTATTGGCTCACAAGTTAACATGACTAATGCACAGATAGTGAATGCATCTTTAAAATTCGCTCTGGAGCAGTTATTATGATCAATAAAATAATTAAAGCTCTGTGCACCACGTGAAAACTTGTATGATCATGGCAGAAAGCCAGTTTGAGCTCCACATCCAGTTTTCTCTTAATAGTTTTCTCTGTACACAACTTGGTATTTTCTGACGTCAGCCATGCCCTTGGCACGAGTGGTCATAGTTTCAGGATGATGTAAAATTCGACTGCCTTGGGTGGCATGAAGCAAGGTTATTAGAAACAAGCCCCAGTGGGCTTATTTATGTATTTAAAATAGTTTCTCACATACTTGGGCCCTGACTCACTAAGCTGTACTCTGCTCAGCACTGGTCGGTTGGTTCATTTTCACGCTGAACTCTGCTGCCCTCGGTGCCGTCTCGGGTTCGATGCTCCCCCAGGGCGGACGTGAGGTTGCCCTTGCCCAGTCCCGGGGTCCCGGCACCCCCACCTGTCCTCTTCAGTGCGTCACGGGAGGGGCCTCAGCATCGGGGACTTCACAGAGTGCCCAGCCGGTTCCCAAGGGCCCCGAAGCTGCAGAAGGCTGATCCACGTGGGGTCTTCAGACTTTCCGAACTCTGAGAGTCCGTGGGGGTCGGTCCAGCGTGAGGTGCTAGAGAGTTTTAGAAGGGTTTAGAGAACTTAAAAAATGTAAAGTCAACAAACAGAAAAATATGCATTAAAAGAGAATCCTTTAGTATTCTGAAGGATTTTCCACAGGACTGTTTCAAGTAGAAAGCTTCTCCAGTGCATTCAAAATATATGTTATTTGCAAAGATATAAATGGTTTTTTAAAAAATCCAAAAAGACTGGCATCAGTTCGTGGGGACAGTAGCCAGATGGTTCCAGTTCTCACCTGTTGTCTTTTACCAGAGAGGATTTGTTCAAGACCTATGGTGCTGGCTCTTCAACTTCAGGATCTGCAGAAACTGACTTCGGGTTTTTGCATCATTATTTAGGAGGAGGCTGCGGTGCAGCTGAGTTCCACAGACATGACGGCTGTGAAGGCCTGAAGGGCTGTGAGCGTCACTGCTCTAAGGCTTTGCCCTTAGTTCTGAAAGTTGGGGGCTGCGTGGAAGCCGGGGCATGGCCTGACCAGATTTTCATTTTAGAAAGACCACCCAGGGGGTGCTGGGAGAGCCGGAGGAAGGGGTGGGATGGGGACTGGAGCCGTCAGGGGGCTTCCGGAGAAACACCCCCGCTGCACAGGGCGCGACGGGCAAGGCTGTGTGTGGTAGAGGGGAGACCGGGGGCTGCTGGGGGTGTCGGGGGGACCGGAGGCTGTCACAGTAAGGGGGGGCTCAACTCCCCGAAGCGGGGGGCAGGGGAGCTTGTGAGGGTCGGGGTGCGTGGGGGGGGGGGGGCTGGAGGAGAGGTCCCGCAGTGGGGATTCTCTCCGGGGTCTGTGGGTGGGAGGAGCGGGTTCCACCTGGTTCCCCAGGGGCAGGGTGAGGGGTCAGGAGGGAGCCCGTCCGAGCTGTGGTCACACAGAGGAAGAGGAGGGTGCCCGGACAGCGACCCGGGACCGGAGGGTCCTCCCTGCGCTGACGTCGGCTCTCACGGGGGCTGGTGAGATCCAACACGTCCGGCCCGTGCAGCCGCCGGGATGGGAGGTGACGGCCGTGGATGGAGGGAGGACATGGAGGATGTGGCTTCGGTCACCCCCTACTTCACCCGTAGCTGGACCACGCCACGGTGAGCAGACAGACAGACAGACAGACAGGGACGTGGAGTGCGGCTGGGTGCGGGGAGTGGAGACGACGTCTCGAGACGCTCAGGAAGCTGAGGAAAGTTGGACGAGGATTTGGAGCTGGAGCACGGGAAAGATGTCTGGGACCTTGATTGTAGGTAGATGTGAGAAAGATGGATGCCTGGTCATAAATAAGTTGAGGTTAATTTGGAATTTGGGTAAAGAAAGGAGAGTCAGGGACCCTGTATCTGTCTGGACTCTGGAGCAAAGAAGTCTCCGGAAAATCTTCTCTGCTTGGAGTCTGGGCCCAGAGACTTTGAATTTACAAGCACCAGGGACGGCGCTGTTGTAGCACGTGGTGGCTTTGTTCATCGTCTTTGCACTTCATTATCCTTTCCTTCCCCATCAGCGGTTGCATTTTGAATGCTCGTGGGTGCTCGGGAACGGTGATGTAATTTAGACGTGTGCGCCTTCTCCTTGCCCCTCCAGCCTGGGCTATCGTGCTTCCGAACCCCGAGAGCACTCGGTGAGCTTTCCCTTTAACGTGGTGGGTTTTTAAAAACACCTTCTAGGAAAGGCACTATTTTGGGGTCATTTTTTTTTTAACTTTTTTAAATTTTGAAATAAATTCAAACTTACAGGAACAGTTGCAAAAACAATACAAACCCCATACACAGAACTCCAGCATACCCCCCCCTCCCCCCGATATCCCGTCCACCAACTTTAACATCCTGTCACACCACCCTTTCTTTCCCTCCCTCCCTCCCTCCTTCCCTCCCTCCCTTTCATCCATCATCTATTGCTCTGTTTTCTGAACATATGAGAGCAAGCTGCACACATCCTTGAACAAGCAATATAATTCACACATACATTTCTCATGGGGGGGGTCATTTTTTTAAACTTCTTTCTCTCCTTAAAACCACAGTGCAACTTGTATTTCCAATAAGGGAGATTTAAATCACCTTCCTGTGGGGCCTTTGAGCAGCTTTGTGTGTCTGGGACAGCTTGGTGGAGATACCCTCCTGACTGGCGCTTTGGAAGCTCTTTGTGCTTTGACTGTGGTGTTGGGCAGATTAGTTGGGGAAGCTCATCAGAATCAGTTGAGTTCAATGGCTCATTTTCATCAAGGCTTTTATTTTATTCCATTTTGCTGTTGGTCTGTGGAGACTCACAGAGGCCCAACGCCTTGTCCAGCTCCTTCCAAGCCCGTCCGTTCCGCCAGCCTGTTCACCCTGAAGCAGGGCACCCAGGGGCTACGTTTAGGGCCCTGGGCTCTGCAGGGTTTGTGGGAACTCTGCCTGCTCTTGTTTTCTTTCCCTGCCGGCAGCTGCAGCTCCCTCGGGTGTGCCCCCTTGCCGGCAGTGTGAACCCTGGCTGCCCCGGCGCTGGGCTGCCCCGAGTGGGCCGGGCTGGCGAGTCGCCGTCTGGTGTCTGAAGCTGGCGGAAGGCAGGATGGGCCTGCTCAGAAGTCCCCTCATTTTGGGGGTGTGGAGCCTTCACCAGGATAGAGACGCTTTGCATCCATTTCCCCCGGGCTCCTGGAAGCCTGGCACAGCTGTTCGATTTTAGCTGCCCAAGAGCTTTGTCTGCCCAACTACCAAATGTGAAGCTCACAGGGATCCAGCAAGGAGACTGTTCCAGAAGGATCAGGCAAGAGGGACCCGTAGCTACCTCCATGGTCCTCCGCCTTCTAGGATACCCCAGGATGCAGCGCACTTGAAGAATTCCTCGGTAGAAATTTAACTTAAGCATGTTATGTGAGTAGCCTTAATTAAGAGAATTATGTTTAACTTTGGAGGTGTGAATTCCTCTAAAATTATACTCAGGCTCCAGATTTTTCTCTCCTGTGAAGCTGTAAGCCAGAGTAATTTTCCTTAGGAGAGCAAATATTTTCCATTGCTGGTCTCCCCCTCAGCCACCAGTGCTTTTTATTGAAGCAATTCCTTCCACTTGTGACCCGCCTTCCTTCCCGTCACCACTTGCACCTCCGTGTGGCTGGGGAGACGGTTTTGACATTAATTGAGGGGTGTTCAGGGAACCCGTCCATCACCCAGCTCAGCAGACATAGCTCTGGAGCTGTTTTGCTGCCGGGCAGACATAAATTAAAAAGGGAGGACAGTGATTTAAAACAGTGCCTTCACCTGATTATCAGAGGTGAGCGTTTGGGGAGCTGTTGGCTAGAGGAACCCCCAGGAAGCAGTGAGGCCACAGCCCCCATCTCCGATCTGGCAAACAGGAAAAATAAAGTGTCAGCCCAGGAACCTTTTATGTCCGTGCAGGACTGGAGGTCAGTCTGGCCTGGCGTGTTTGGATCACGTGCTGTAGATCACATGGCCCAGATTCCGGGGGCGATTTAGGGCTCTGCCAGCCTCCAGCTTTATTTTGTTTCCCGTTGAGGTTCTCCTTGAGCACAGACTTCAGCCAGGCCCGGCCGGCCCTGGGTGCAGTGAGGGGCCTCGGCCTACAGCCTGGGTCCCGGAGGAGTGCCTGCTCCGAGAGGTGCTGATTGTGCCCCCCTTTTAGTCCACTCGGGTCTGGAGAAGCAGGAGGGAATCGTGAGGTGCCAGGGCCTGGAGGGACATGGGGGGGGGTCCCTCTCCACTCATCCCGTTCCGCGTGGAGAGGTGACCCCTGCACTGTGGCCAGTGAGTCCCCAGGCCCGAGGCCCAGCCAGCCGGCACCCAGAATCCTGCTCCTGCGGCGCTCGGCTTCCCACCGGCTGGGTGCAGTATCCGTGAGCGGATAAAGGAGATTAGTAGCTGGATTTCACGACTCCACTGGAAAGAGTGGGCTCAGAATGGGCTCTGATTGTCTCAGAGTTCTGGAATGTTCCGCGGTGATCTGTGCTGGGAGCTGTGGCCTCTTGTGTTCATTATTCATCAGGGACCCTTCGCTGCTCCTGGGTGAGGTGTTTGCACTTTCGTCTGGAATGCTGATACTTCCCTCCAAACTTCTGGAGTCGGGGATGGAGAGAAGCAGGGCTGGTCATCTGTGCCGTGAGAGGGACCGTGTCGGATGCTAACCCTACAGGAAACGTCCTTCAGCCGCCCCTGTTTGGGCTCCCGGTCCCAGCAGGCCACCGTTCACCGTGGCTGCAGAGCTCGGCCTGAGAGGGCTTGCGTTTCTGTGGCTTCCCCTAATGGGGAGTAACTGAAGCAGAAATGGGTGATAAATTCTTAATGCTCAGCTCACATTGTGCAGCCGGCTGTTTTTAAGCAGAAGGCATCCCGTAAGTTCTCCCTGCAAGCTAGTACACGTTTGCATTCACCAAAAGGTGACCTCCCGTTGCTTGGGTGACATACAGAGCTTTAATAAATGTAAAAATGTTTATAAAGGAATTGATTGCTTAGAAAACATGTGTGTTCTGTTTAGAAGAATTAGCTCCTCTTTCCCTTGTCACTGACCCCTGCTGCTTGCCGGCCCGGGGCACGGAGACGGGCACAGAGCGGGCGGCCGCCGACAGCTGCGTCAGACCTGCGTGTTCCGTTTGAAAGCTTCTCGCCTCCGTTCTGTGCTGTCCAGAGAAGAAAAGCCGGCTTTATAGTAGTGCGTCTGCCTCGGCATCCTGCTACTTTTCCACACCCTTCTCTTCCTCTCCTGCCCCCCAGCGTCCCCCCGGGTCCGCCAGGGGCTCTGTGGACAAGCCGCTGCCTGGTGGTGGCCCCTGTTAATTTAGGGGCAACAAGCAAGACCTGAAGGAAAATGAAACCTGCGCTGAGCGTGAGGCGCCTCTTGCTGTGGACCGTCCTCCTGGCCTGCTGGGTAGGACCCGGGTGGTTCTGGTTTCTGCTGCTCAGCGGAGCCCGAGGTCCAGGGGACCGGAGCTGACGGGGGTTTTCTCTCCCGTTCAGGGACCCTCAGCTGTTCTCTTGCCCCTGAGCTCTCTCCTCTCGGTCCGTCAGGAACTGACCACGAGGAGCTCGGCACCAGCCCCCGTTATAGCCTCGGCAGAGCGGTCAGCACGTCCCCTCTGTGTGTGCGTCGGGTGGCCTCTCCTTTCCCAGCCACAGCTGAGGAGCGTTCGGCCCGCAGACGCCACGGTGGGTGCTGGGACCCATCCCGGTGTCCCCGGGGAGCTTCCTGGAGCGTCGTGGTGTAGAGCACAGCTGTGCTTCCTCGCTCTCCTGAGGTGATGTCCTCGAGTTGCCTTGTCTGTACGGAGATGGTTCTTGCTTGATGGCCTGCGCGACAAGGTGGTGGGTTGTGAAGGTGGACTCGGCCTCGGCTCCTGGTCGGGGAGAGACACGCTCCCTTACAGCGGCCGCTGGTTTCCCAGGCCGCCGGGGCAGAGTGCCGCCAACTCGGTGACCTAAGACGACAGGAACGTTCCTCCCATGTTCTGACAACTGGAAATCTGAAATCGAGAGTTGGGCACAGCCACACTCCCTCTGCAGGGTCCCGGGAAGACCCCTCCCGGCCTCCTCCAGCTTCCGGAGGGGCCGGGGTCCTCAGCTCGTGACGGCGTCACTGCAGCCCTCTCACGGCCACGTGGCTGCCTTCTCTTTGTGTCTCTGCGTGTCCTCTCCTCTTCTTACAGGGACATCCGTCGTTGAATTTAGCGCCCACCCTCATCTAGAATGACCTCGCCTTGAATTAATTACATCCTCAAAGACCCTGTTTCCAAACAAGGTCACGTTCTGAGTTTCCTTGTGGACGTGAATTTTGGAGTCAGTGTTCAATCCAGTCTTGAAGATTGAGAAGGTATTGATGATTCCTTTGTGATGGTAAGGTAGTGCATCATTGAATACACAATATATTTTTAAAACTTTTTATTTTGAAATAATTTAAAACTTACAAAGCAGTTACAAAAATAATACAAATCCTACACAGAGAACCCCGAGATACCTAGATCCACCAATTTTAACATTTTGCCACCTTTGCATGTAATTCTCTCTATCCATAAATCTGTCAATCTATCTATCCATCCGTCCACCTATTTAACAATCCATTTTCTGAACACCTGACTGTATGTTGTCCACATCATGCTCCTTGAGCCCTTTACTGCCCTGTACATCTCCAAGGAACAAGAATATTCCCTTATGTAACCACCTCAAGTGCAGCTGTCGCGTTCAAGAAATTTAACATTCATAAGAAGTTACAATTTCTATCCCAATTTTGTCATATGTCCCAAAAATGTTCTTTTGGGTCTTTTCTCCTCTCTTATTAGATCCCATACAGGATCACATACTGCATTTAGCTGTTACTATCTATTTAGTGGCTCATTCTTTATTTTTTTTTATTTGTGGGAACAGGTATATAATGTAAACTTCCCCATCTCAACGCCTCCCAGGCACACCATTCAGTAGGATTATCCGTATTTATGCTGATGTGGTATCCTCCCCACCTGCCATCACTAAAACCTCCCATCTCCCCAAAAAACTCGACACCCATTGTGTGTTAGCTCTCCGTTTCCCCTGCCCCCACTTCTGAGACCCTCCACTCTAATTTCTGTTTCTATGAGCTTGAATATTCTCTGATATTTTCTAAGTAGTTATCACGGGGCCTGACTTTAACACTCTAAATCAATGGCAGAACCATCTGCTTCAGGGGTCTATGCAGGCCATGACCCGGTTCCCCTCTGTCCCCTCAGCTGTACTTCTTGCACTAATCGCATGCTTGTACATTGTGAGGCCAGAGCCACTGATTTATCATTATATTTTATGCACTTGCCTTTTCAATCCTGCAGGGAGTAAAAAGTGAAGTTACAAACCAAAAAATACAATAGTGCTGGAGTTGATACTTGCCCACATTGTTACCCTCACCAGAGTCTGTATTTCTTTTTGCAGCTTCAATCTATTGTCTAGTGTCCTTCCCCTTCAGCCTGAAGGCCTCTCTTCAGCTTCTCTTACAGCAGTCTAGTGCTGGCAAACTCCCCCAGCTTTCGTTTATCTGGGAATGTCTTAATCCTCCCTTGTTTTTGAAAGACAGTTTTTCAGGATATGGAACTCTTGGTTGCTAATTTTTTGCTTTGAAAACTTTGAATATGTCATCCCCCTGCCTTCTTGCCTCCATGGTTTCCCATGAGAAATTGGCACTTTATCTTACTGGGCTCCCTTGTATGCGGTGCATTGCTTCTCTCTGTTGCTTTCAGAATTCCCTCTATCTTTGCTGGTTGACCATTTGATTATGGTATGTCGCCGTGTGGGGCTATTTGGGTTTATCCTGTCCGGAGTTTGTTGAACATCTTGGATGTGTACATTCATGTCTTCTGTAAAATTTGGGAGTTTTCAACCATTAATTCTTTGAATGTTCTCTCTGCCCCTTTCCCTCTTTCTTCACCTTCAGGGACCCCACAATGCATATATTGGTACAATTGATGGTGTCCCACTTTTCTTTATTCTTTCTTCTTTCTGCTCCTCAGACTGAATGGTTTCAATAGTCTTATTTTCAGGTCCACTGATTCTTTCTTCTGCCAGCTCCAATCTGCTGTTAAACCCATCTAGGGAATTGTAAGTTTCTGTTACTGTGATTTTGAGCTCTGTTTGGTTCCTTTTCTTAATTTACATCTCTCTATTGATATTCTCTTTGATCAGTTTCCTGATTTTCTTTAGTTCTTTGTCCATATTTCCTTTAGCTCTTTGAGCATCTTTAGGACACTTAAAGAATATCTTTGTAATGTCCCAGGTCCGGTCTTCCTTGCGGTTGGTTTCTGATGCTTCAAGTTTTACCTTTTCCTGGCCCATCACTTCCTCTTTCTTTGTATGTTTGGAAATAGTTTGGGCATTTTGTTTTTTGGATAATTTTGTTACCACTGAAGTTTAGACTCTGAGGTATCTCTTCCCTAAGCTTGTTTGTACCTAGTGCTAAGGAGGCTCTTTCCTTTGATGCCAGGAGCTAGCAACAGCAAGCAAACAATAAAAGTTAGAAAGGAAGGAAGCAACCACCTTTCCTAGTCTTTGCAGTTGATCTGTGGGAGTGTCCTCCCTCGGGGCTTATCCACACAGTGCGGCCTAGGGGCCTCTCTGGTCCTTTCTGTGCCTCCTCCTGTCCTGGGCATGTGCCTGCGGCCCTAGGAAATCCACTGTTTACACCCCGTGCCCAGCCGGCCCTCGGAAATGCCGGGGTACACGCGACCCTGAATCTCGTGGTGGCCGACAGGGCTGGAGGACGTCACCCGCCTTTTCCCCGAGGACAGGCCTCCTTCCTGGGGTGCCGTGCTCGGAGTGGCCGGTGCGGCCAGTAGGTTTTGTCCAGGAAGGACCTCGTTCTTCGCCACCCGGACGCCGGGTCCTCCGCTGCATTTGGGGGTGTAAGTGCCACGGTGTGAGCTCTGGAGGCGGTGGGTGTGAAGAAAACCGTCTTTAGGGTCCCTTAGATCACATCTCGCGGGATGTGTCATCCCAGCGCGGATCGAGTTGGCAGAGTGCCCCACCTCGTTCGTTCCTCCCTCCTCTCTCCTCTCCGTGGCTGCCACTAATTGAGCGCCCGCCACGTGCCAGCTGCTTTGTTTCCGGGTCTTACTCGACTTCCACCTTTGGAAGCCTGTGCTGTTGGCTCTGGGAGAAGTTGAAGCGCAGGGAGGAGGACTCGTCGGTGGGCCGCTGGGCCAGGCTTGCGTCCCAGGCCACCTGGGCTCCTGCAGCCCAAACTCATCCTCTCCGCTCCTGGTCCCCACGCTGGCTGACCACAGACCCCCTGGTGCTGTGCTGACCGTCCTGTCCGGCGGATGTGGATGGGGGAGCCTCTGTGGCCGCTGGGGGCTCTGTCTGCTTGGAAGTCCGGCTCTCCCACTGTCCCACTGTCCCGCCCGGCCCGGGGGCAGGGGCCTCCCGGTGCCCTCAGCAAAGCGCGGTCAGTGCACAGCGTCGGCCGAGGACGGTGACACAGGCACGGCCCCGTGCTCCTGACCGCGACGCTCCGGCTCACGGCTCCCCCACGGAAAACCGCGTCTGCCGCGGAATTCTAATGTGGAATAGCTGCTGCTTCGGTTTTGCTCCCAGGGACAACCACCACTGTTGTTTCGCCCCGTGTTTTCCCGGCCTCCTGGTTCTATCCGCGGGTTTCAGTTTTGATTGAAGACGGAGATTATAGGAGCCGTGTAGCTGAGTGTCAGGCATTTTCACTTAGTTTTGTAGGCGTTTTCTACCTTATTTCAAATTTTCCACAAACAACTTTAGAAAGTTTTATAACATTTCTGTAACATGGCTTACTGTTCCTTTAGTATTTGATGTTAAAGCCTTTTACCACTTCTGCACTATTATAAATAATACTTTGATGATAATCAAAGATTATTTCCTCAAGATACTTTCCTAGAAGTGGAGTTCTGGGTCAGGGCTGTAAGTATTTTAAGTCTCTTAATACACATTGCCAACTGGCATTCTAGAAGATTGGAAACAACCTAAATGACCAACAGTAGGATGTGGTTATATCAATGAAAATATATTCAAATGATGGGATGTTATACAGCTATTAGTTTGTTTTAGAAAACTACTGGCATAAAAAGATTTATTTTTTGGAGAAAAAGTTTATACTTTGTTTTGGCAAACACATAAAAAGAGGAAACATAACAGTGTCTCAGCAGTGATCCCCTCTGGTTATAGGATTGTAAGTAACTTTTATTTCCACAAGAAATATGTATTGCTTTTATAATCAGAAAATTGCTCTCTAAAAGCAGTAAACTAAATGTATGAGGCTGTTAAGATCTCAGCACACATAGGAATCCTTTTGGCTTCGTAAAATCTTGAACAAGAATCACACCCGACCAGTTTCTCTAGGAAAGTGGAGCTTCAGGCCCACAGGCTGCTTTGTTCTTGGACTCGAGATTCTTGGTTTCGGGGCAGTCAGGGAATGAAACTGCAGAGGCAGCTTGCGTTCGCTACCTTCACCAGCGATTTGAGTCGATGGAGCGTTTTCGGGGGCTGCTATTCTGCCGTCACGCCTGATGTCCTGGGAAGCTCGGGGCTTAGCGCTGATCTTTCCTACAACTTCCAGGAGGACGGGGCCCCCCAAATGCACAGGAGAATCACAGCGACACTACGAAGATCTCAAAAATCAGATACAAGGGAAGAGCGAGCCCAGAAAAGCTGCGTCTAAGCCGCTGTCCTCCCCAGCTTCACTTTTCCAGGTAAAGGACTAATTACAGCTTCCTTGAGGCTTTGTGGTGTCGTCGCTTAAACTATTGGTGTCATCAGCTTGCGTGTCCTAGTTGCGATTCTGTGGCAGCTGCGTGGCTTTGCAGCTAACGAGGCTGATCCAGCTCCAGGGACACTTCCCTTGCTGGGGTCCCAGCCCCTCCGCAGACGCTCCAGCACACCCGCATTCGCTGTCTCCAGCCCTGCTTCTCCCACCCGGAGGTGGAGTTAACAGAGACACACACACCCAGGACACGCCTTCTACTGGCACAACTGCACGTCTCCTCTTTCAAAAGGCCCGTTCGCCGATGCCGCCCCTGGAGACAGTGAGTCTCTGTTGGCCCCGCCCCGTCCCCCCCAGGCCTGCCCGGACGGTGACTCGGCACACGAAACGCCCACAGTCCCCGAGTCTGCTGGGGTCGGTGGGCAGGAAGACGGGGGCAGAGGAGGGGCTGCCCCACCCCAAGGCCATCTTCACTCCTCTTTCCCTATGTTTATTTATTTTAAATTGTATTCTGTTTTCACCTTTTCTGTTTTTTGTTAGCTATCATCACTTTATTTGTTGTCTCCAGCTTTCCAGCTGCTGGTAAAGGAACAGCAGTTTCATTTCATTTAAATTGGTGCTTGCTTTTAATTTTGTGTCTGTTTCCTTTTCTTGTTTATGGGAACTGTAAATAGAAGTCCCTAGTTTCTCCAGCTCTCCAAAGGGGGTGAGTCCAATTCAGAATCAGCCATTTAAATGCTGCAGCAGATTTCCCCATTTCTTTACAAAGTCGTGGAATCCTGTTATTGTGTATGTATTTTTAAGCATCACAAGTTCAAGCCAAGTTCATGAGAATGAGAGAAGCACCTGTGGAGGGTCAGGCCCCTGCTTGGGGCCAGTGCTGGGGTGAGAGCCCAGCTCCCGACTTCCAGGTCAGTGCTCGTCAAGGAGATTCCTTAGCTCGAGAGAGAGAAGCTCGATTACCAGCAATCCCCAAGGGCAGCGCAGTAGTGTCCTGGCTCTCCCCAGTTTAGGTTTGGTTCGAAGGCCGCTGTTTAAGGACTCGCACACTGGCCGGGAGGGAGGCGTCAGACACACCGACTGTGGTTTCACGAAACCTCAGCTGCCAGGCACCCGGCAGGACTGAACGGTTTCCTAGCAGATGAGTTCCTGTAAGGAAGGAGAGAGAAGTCTTTACGGGACCTGGGCGGATGGCCCCAGAGAGAGGCAGGGTCCCGGGAGGGAAAGCGGCCGCAGCGCGGAGCAGTTCCCCGTGAGGAGACGTGGCCGCCCGCCGGGGGCCTGTGCAGGGCGGAGAATGTGAAGTGACCTTCAGGGCACAGGGTCGGTCAAGCAGGGGGTGTCGGTGGCCGTTCACTTTCGAAACCTTGGGCCACGGTGAACGTCTGAGGAGCTTCTAAAGCTGGTCGGCATCGTTGGATTCGTAACCACGGAAGTGGGGAGCGCGGCGCTCGGCCTCTGTCCTTCGTCAGGAAGGGGGGCCCGGGGCCTGTCCCCAGGAGCTGACAGCCTCACGGGGCCTTGTGGCGCCAGCCCTGCCTGCCGTGATCTAATGGGACGCAGTGGCACGTGCTGGGGCGACAGAAGCAGGGCTCGTCCACGCTGAGAGCTGCTTTAGAACTTGCATTCCTGGAGGACAGATGGACACGAGACGGTGGCAGGGGAGCGGGAGGTCACCGGGACAGATGGAGAAGGGCAGGACGGAGAAAAGGCACTCTCCCCGGGGACAAGGGGGATGGCCTCAGAGTCGCCCATGGCCTGTTACCACATCTGCACAGAAACCACCGGAGGCTCATCTTTACTTGGAAACATAATTCCCACTGAACTGGCCACCATGTTTTACCTGCTTTTCATCCTCTTCCTCCCTGATGTAAGTGGCAGAAGCAGTTAAAGAGCGTGTGTCTTTCGGTGTCACTCGCAGCCGCGTCTGCGCAGCGGCCTGGCTTTGCGGCTGGAGTCTGGGGCCTCACGTCTGCACTACTGTGGGGTTTGCTGACCGCTGGGAGCTTTGCAGGCCGAGCAGCTCGGGGGAGCCGTGCAGGGCCCGTCGTCCTGTGGGCGTCTTTCCCACTCACAGCCGGGCGCTGACAGGCGCTGTGCTCTCTACCTGGTCACTCAGGAAGCCGGCAGGGCGGGGGCCCAGGACGGGGCCTGCGGGCGGCACTGCCCCTCCGTCTGCAGGACGTGGACAGATTGCTCTTTTATCTACTAAGAAGGAGGCCAAAAAGTGCTGTGAGGGTTTGAGAGCCGAGGACTCGCTGTTCCATTTCTAGTTGATCCTTGGATGATGTTGGAGGCGCTTATGGTTGTGGCCCAAATGGCCCGTTTATTGTTTTAAACAATTCTTGGAAAAATGCTTTCCAGAGTGACCTTTTTGTTTCTGAAACTTCCAAAGCTTCCAGATTCTATGTTCAGTTCTTGGAGAGTAGTTGCAGTTCTGTTTATTGGTGAGTGAGCTCCATCCTCTTTTGGGTAGAAAGGGTGAATTTGCGTCTGGTTGAGTTTGGTTTTGACACTTGCTGAGGCTGCAGCTGCCTCAGGAGACAGCACTGTTTGTGGGAAAGTCTTTGTCCTGTGCTGATTAAATACCATGAAATAAGTGAACAGGAGTATTCAAGTTTTAGTAACTGTTTATAGCCATGGTGGATTTTATGAGCAAAGGTATAATTTCAGTCTTTTCCTTGGGGCTTCCGACTTGTACTAAATTATTGAGGTGGAGTAATCCAGCCGTGAGCTAAACCGTTTTCTTTTGACATTAGATTCCCTCATACGTTAGTCTTTCTTTCCATCCATTATGAGGGTTCACAGGGACCCTTGAGTTCCGAGCTGGTGAGGTTGCCCTTCCCTCCTGACAAGTGGCAGTCCCGCCTTTACTGACCCACGTGCTTGGGCCCTGCCCTGGGATGGCCTCCAGGATTTCTGGTTCGTGGAGCCCTTGGGACGGGTTTTAGGTAAAGTTCCCATTTGTACGTGATGATCAGGGCTGTGTTGCAGTTTTGTAAATGGTGTTGGCTGGCATGGTCCATGCTGCTGGCAGCAAAGCACAGTTATCCCTGTCTCCCCGCAGCAACAGTGCTGCCGCTGGCCCTTCCACGGGAACGAACACGGCTCTAAAACAAATCGTGAAGAGCCACCAAAGTGGAGACCCGGCCAGCACGGTCCCAGCTGTGCCCTGCCCTGGGGTGAGCGATGCAGAGACAGAAGTTCTGGGTCTCGTCCCACCCCTGGGACCCCACTCCTCTGCTTGAGCTCAGTCTCGTCCAGAAAGGAGAGTAAGACTGACACCGAGAAGGCTGCGTGGAGTGGCTGGGTGTTATGGGGTGCTGGTCGCCATGATAGACTCTGCAGACTGGTTGGCCGAAACGACAGAGACAAACAACAGTTTGGAGCTGCGAGCCCCGAGGCCAGGCGCTGGCCTTCCCCGAGCCCGCGGAGCTCTGCTGTTGCCTGCTGACCATCCACTCAGCTCCATCACATGGCAGTCGGTCTCCTTCCACCTCCTGTGGCTGCTCCGTGTCCACACTTCCTACAGGATCCCCGAAACGGGCTCATAGCCATGGGCTGGTGGGCACCACCTGGACCCGGGTCCAGCCCTTCGTCTGCCGGTAACCCCAGGGACGGCCTCGGTCCTCTTATCCGTGAAACGGGGGTGGCAGTGCTGGCCCGCGAGGCCTGCTGCAAGGATTTCCCCATGTGCGAGGCGCCCTGCCTCACCCCGAGCTTAGTGAAAGGTCTGTAATGCTAACAATAGCGACAGCAAAGTCCCAAGTGGATGGTGCAGAGATGGATATAAATAAACGTCCTTCACTGTAATGTCTGGATTTTTAAAATTAAACTCATTCCCAGTTTCCTTTAGTTGCATCCTGATTTGTAAAGTGTCCCTATTTACACAGCTGCGTTCATATTAGCTGGCCCTTGGTGATTGTCAGTGGTGGAAGCCATAAATAATTGAAATTCCAAGGTAGAACATCAGGAAACCTTACTTTAGTCTGGTTTCTAGTCCAGTCACGTGTATACCAGAATTCTACTAGAAATATTGAAAGTAGCAACGTGAGTGGGTTTTCATTTTCCCTCCCCCGTCCCTTTCCCGGTGTCTTGTGCTGCTAATCACTTGTGATGCCCCTCGTCCGCCTGGGCACCCCAGCGTCCACTGCAGGCCCCGGCCGCTCTCAGATCCCGGCCCGAGGACGCGCCCTCATCCCACCGCGTCTTGCGGGCGCAGTGCTCTGCTCGTTGTGCTTGAACCACAGATACTCGTTGAGAAAGCGCCTGCAGCATGAGGAGGGAGGTGAGGCCGTGGAATACTGATCACACTTCTGTTTTGGACCCTGGTTGAGATGTTCGCATTTTTATGGTAATAACATTTTATAAAGGAAAACTTTATACATTTTAAAAAACCTGACTTATTATTAAACTTGCTTTTGAATCAGTGTTTTTTTCACCCAAATTCTTTTTAAAATTAACTTCCAAGTTTAGGAGGTTATTGGCTCAAGAATCTGGCTTTTCTCTGTAGTTTTCCAGGCCTGTGTACTATTAGTGATTTATTATAAAACCTGTCGTCTGCAGTGTGATTGTGAAGACCTTGTGGATCACACCCCCTTTATCTAGTGTATGGATGAGTGGAGGAATGGGGATAAAAACTAAAGGACAAATGGGGTGGGATGGGGGGAAGATTTGGGTTTTTTTTTTTCACTTTTATTTTTTATTCTTGTTCTGGTTCTTTCTGATGTAAGGAAAATGTTCAGAGATAGATTGTGGTGATGAACACATAACTATGTTATCATATTGTGGACAGTGGATTGTATATCATGGATGATTGTATGGTGTGTGAATGTATTTCAATAAAACTGAATTTAATAAAAAAAAAAAACCTGTCATCCGTGTGTCATGGAACGTGGATTTGTGGGAGTTCCAGTCTTCTGCCTGGGAGGTTACTAGCATGTCTGCATAACTGAAATGCACTCCATTATATCCCCAAAGAGAAGAAAACTTCACCTTGGTTTAATGAGATATTTTTAAGCCTGCATTAGTAATTAAAAGAAGATTCTTTTTCAGTTTAGTTCTTAGGACTCAATGCCTAATTGCCATGTAGAAGAAACTATTTGATGCTAACACACAACGGTGATGAAAAAATTGGCAGTGTGAAAAAAATATGAACCAAGAATAAATGGCTAAATTTTATAAAAGTGAAATTGAAATTCATTATTCTTTTAATTTGACAGGAGCTTTCTTGGCAAATTAAACATACTGCATGGGTTTTCTTCATGCTTCTTTGAACCTACCCAGCACAAAATATTATATTTCGTACAAGAGATACTGAGGAAGAGTTAACCTTGCCCATTTAGTTTAGCAGAAGTTTTGACAAAGGGATTTTTCATTTCATTGAGCCTATTTTGACTTTGTTTTGATTATGTGTATATAAGAGTGGGTAGAGGATGAAACCATTAGCTGGGTTTTTCAGACTGTATTTGCCATTTTTACTTTATGGTCAGGAAGTAAAAAACTGTCTCTTACAGTAGTTTTCAAATATCCCTCTGCCTCAGCCCTGGGTATAGTTAGGTGCTGGTGCTTTGTGTGTTGCGGTGATTCGTGTCTCTCTCTGCTGTAGCCCCGGCCTGTCCGTGTACACTGCACCTGTCCGTGTAGACCACGCCCATCTGTGTAGACTGCACCCATTCACGTAGGCCGTGTACACTGCGCCTGTCCGTGTAGACTGCACCTGTCTGTGTAGACTGAGCCTGTCCATGTAGACTGTACCCATTCGTGTAGACCGTGTACACTGCGCCTGTCCATGTAGACTGTGCCCATCCGCTTAGGCCGTGTACACTGCGCTTGTCCATGTAGTCTGCGCCTGTCCACATAGGCCGTGTTGACTGCGCCTGTCCGTGTAGACTGCGCCCGTCCGTGTAGGCCATGTAGACTGCGCCTGTCCGTGTAGACTGCACACGTCTGTGTAGGCCGTGTACACTGCGCCTGTCCATGTACACTGCGCCTGTCTGTGTAGACTGCACCCGTCTGTGTAGGCCGTGTACACTGCGCCTGTCCATGTAGACTGCGCCCGTCTGCTTAGACCGTGTAGACTGCACCCATCTGCGTAGGCCGTGTACACTGCGCCTGTCCATGTAGACTGTGCCTGTCCATGTACACTGCGCCTGTCTGTGTAGACTGCACCCGTCCGTGTAGACTGCACCCGTCCGCGTAGGCCATGTACACTGCGCCTGTCCATGTAGACTGTGCCCATCCGTGTAGACCGTGTAGACTGCGCCCGTCCGTGTAGACCATGTAGACTGCACCTGTCCACATAGGCCATGTCGACTGCACCCATCCGCATAGGCCGTGTACACTGTGTCTGTGTGCACTGAGGCCCCGGCTGTGAGCGCCTCGGGTGTGGCGTTGCCCGGCATCCTCTCCTCTGGCCTCCGCAGTGCCTGGCCCCGGGGGGGCACTCAGCAGATACTTGGTGAAGTTATGTGACCTGGACTTTGATTCTCTGTTCTGCTTTGCTGAGAGGCTCCATGTCACTCAGTTGGTCCATCGTAGACAGCAGCCATCCCCTGCCAGCTCCTGCCTAGCCGACTTCTCCTTCCAGTTCAGGGCCGTTGGTTCTTTCTGGAGCTTCTTCCTGATTTGCTTTCAGGCCTGAGCCTTTAACCATTTGCTCTCGAGAATATTGCGGGAGCAGGGCCAAGGTAGGGGGCTCGGGGACCCACACCCAGGTGCAGAGAACCGGATGAGGAGCCTCCGGGGAACCCGCACACCCCAGGTTCCTGAGTCAGGTGTGGTGAAGGAGGCTGTCTGCCGGGCCGGAGGAGGGCAGGAGCCGGGTCAGCGCAGGGGCGAGCTGTCTGGACCCAGGAGACCTGGGCAGTCTGTGTTTAGGACGCTCCTGCGGTGGCTGGTAACTCGCATGTGAATGTGGTCACAGTTGATTTATCTGGGGGGGGGGGCGGCCGGTTGCTGAACCCTCGGCTCTCGGCGTTGCTCGGAGGGTACCGGCGGCGGGGGCTCTTTCCCGGAGGCGAGGGCGAGGCGGGGGACTGGGCCCGGTCCCCGGCGGTGGCGTGCAAGGTGTGGAGGGCGGCGAGAAGGAACAGGCAGGACACGGTTCTTTGAGGGTGAAGAAGCCAAGAGAGTTTATTAGGGGTGAGCACAGGTTATATAGGCTGGCATAGAGGGCGGGGGTTGTTACAAGTCAGTGCTGAGGGGATAAAGGCTAGGATTGGTTCTGAGAGGGTGCGGAGGTTAGGATTGGTTCACGGAGGTTGTTTGAAAAGGGGCGGGAGTTGCTCTGGCAACGGTGTCTGGCAACAATGTATGCGCACTGGTGGTGATGGGAGTTGCACTGGCAACGGGGAGTGTCCGGGCAAGATAAGGGGGTGGGGAAAAGGCGGTTCCCTCCGGCAAGCCTCCCCTAACGGTGGTATTTTGGGTAAGGAAATGGGGCCTGCCTCCGGCCTCACTTTCCCAGGCCTGGGGGGCTGTGGAGGGCGCTGTCGCCCGTGCCCACCACCCTCCCCAGGGGCGGATCCGGTCCCCTGGCCCAGGCCCGCCAAGTTGAAGCACGTAATCAGTGTCCCGCACGTGAAGTCTTCATGAACGTGCTATTCTCCTCTAGTAACCGCTGCTGTTACCGGCTGCACAGCCACCCCGGCCGGAGTTCAAATGCCACCAGCAGAGAAAACAGTGTGTGGGCATTTATTGGAAGAGAACGGCGAGTTCAGAACCTGTTAGAGGCTTTTATTCTTGCTGTTCAGCATCTTCCAGCTGCACAAATGGTGACAAAGAGGTTGCTAATCATAGCACGAATTCCCTCATGGAATCCTGATAGAGTTTCGATGAGGGAAAAACCCAAGACTTGGCTTCCTCTCCGAGTTTTTATCCTCTGAATTGAAGGCATGAGAGGCTGGTACTGAGAAGGCAGAAGGATGATGGAGGGCAGCCGTGCTCGGGAACCTCCCGGGGAGTCCGCCCAGCCTGATGGACTTCGGAGTGGACGTCAGGACGCCGCATGGAGGTGCCTCCCGGTGCATAATGCAGGTGACTGAGCTCCGGTGTCCGCTGGCTCTAGACCAGCTCGTCAAAGCAGCCGGCTCCGTTTTTCCAGAAGCCGCTCACAGCTGGCCGCTGTGATGAGAGCCTACGTGTCCCTGCCACCCTTAGCAGCCTGAATGATTAGAGTTGAGCAGAAACGTGTGATTATTCTGCATCAGCTATGAAAGGAGCTGCTGAGTGGTCATTTCCATCACAAATGAGGAATTAAGAAAAACAGTGTTTCCAGAACAACATAGAAGAAAAGTGATAAAGGAAAATCAGAAACCCCAGGGCATGCACAGATCTGCTACTACTAAGTAAGAGACTCATGTTGAGGAAGATAATCCTGAGGTTTGGGTTTATGTAGACGGCTGGAGAAGGCAGTGGTGAGTGCCGTTTCTGGAACGTCGAGGATGGTCGTGCCTGGAAAAGACCTCAGGGCTCTGGACGTGAGGGGTGCGGCCAGGAGCACGCGTGTGCTCAGGCCTGTGCTCACGTGTGGAGCAGGGGAGCCCTAGCAGTAACTCAGGGCCGTCTCTCTCTCATTTTCCTCAGTCAGGAAGTACCTGAAACTAAGTGGCGACACTTCAAGAATTAGGAAAGACGAATGTCACAAAGAGTTTAGAGGCCACCTGTTAACTTGCTCAACAAATGCATGTGGAATGTTGCCATGTGTCAGGTATTCTGTAAACAGTAGGCTCAGAATACGAATGACCTAAGGCCTGTGCGCAGGAGGCTTAACTTAAGAAGGTTGCGGTCACGCGGAGCAGGGCCGTGCGGGGCAGTGCGGTGGGGACGGGCAGCCCTGGTGGCCTCTGTAAAGAGCAGTCAAGGCTGCGCGCTTTGTCTCATTTTGTCAGAATTCTCCTTTTTCTTTTGGTGTGGCAGACCCTAAGGTATTTCTATCACTTTGTCACTAAGTAACAAGGATCAGTTTATAAAAAATAATGTAGAATTTGCAGAATAGAGCCAAGAATGAATAAAGAAAGCACAGAATTCCCATTTTTATGTCTTAAGTATTTGGTGTATGATTACCGTAAGTTGCTTAGAAAAACCTACATGAGAGCTCAGGCGTAATCGTTCCTCAGTGTCACCACAGGATGAATGCTTAAGAGGCCTGCTCAGAAACAGTGTGTGCCGCACTGTGGAATCTCCTATAACCTCACTCATTATTTATCTTACACTGAGATGCGAGTGAAGTGCAGGGCTTTATTTTTGTAAGTTTTGTAAAATTAGAATATATTCCAGATTAACCAAAGCTGCGTAATTTTTCATCAGCTGAGTCAGGTTTTGGCCTGAGCTGTGAACTGCTGATCAGATACTTCCCCAAATAAGCGCCACAGGAGGGAGAACGCCGTACGTACTTCTGTCTTCCTTCTCTTGTTTCTCTCTGAACTTTGTGGAGTCAGGCGCTCTGTGTTTGTCATGTTTTCAAGGTGCTTCAAATCTGTGCAGATGGCGAGGTATAAACACAGAGAGATATCCGTTCTCGTTCCCACAGTTCTCTGCACATACCTGGGCGTGGATTCGTGTAGATGGCGAGGGCAGGTGGGCCCGGGGACCTTCCTCTCATCCCTCCCCTTCTCAAACTGGGCACGTACACAGCAAATGACCCTGTTGGGGAAACTGTAGGAAAGTCAATCAAACAAAGACACAAACAGCCCAGGCACAGAGATTTGGGCTAAACATTTTAAGATTGACCAGATGATGCCTCCACATCTTTCCTCCTGGCAAAAGGTACAGAGCTGGTTTGAATCTGTTACGTTGCCCATAAAACACTATGTTCTCTAACCCGCTCTTGTGGGGGCACACCTATTGTGGGTGGGACCCTTTGACTAGATTATTTCCATGGAGGTGTGACTGTGCCCGTTCAGGGTGGGCCTTAATTAGTTTACTGGAGTCCTTAAGAGAGTCTGGGGAGAGAGGGAGAGCTCAGAGCGACAGACCCAGACGCCTGGAGATGCAGACGGAAAGACATTTGAAGATGCAGATGGAAAGACATTTGGAGATGCGAAGCTAAGAGGTGAAGCCTAGAGTTTGCCCCAGAGATGCTTAGAGAAACACCCAGAGACCTTTGGACACGGCCACGAATCCAGAACCAGGAGAAGGTGGCCCAGCACCGCCATGTGCCTTCCCATGTGACAGAGGAGCCCCGGATGCCAGCGGCCTTTCCTCGGAGAAGGGATCTACCTTGTGATGCCTTAACTGGGACATTTTCACAGCCTTAGAACTGTAAACTTGCACCTAATAAAGCCGCATTGTAAAAGCCAGCCCATTTCTGGTATTTTGCACTTTGGTAGCTTGAGCAAACCGGAGCAGGTATGGAGCTGTCTTTCTGCCTAGAAAGGCTGGCGTTGAGGAAGGATGTGTGTTTTCAGGGAGCGCGGAGAGCAGCTCTGCCCAGCAGGTCAGGGCACCCCCAGTTATGGCACCTGGAGCTGCAGTCGCAGGACTTGGGGGCCCTCTCTGCAGCTCAGCGGGCTCCCGAGCCAGGCTGCGCAGACCTTACATGGCGTCCAAACAGGCCTTTTCTGCCACGGCCAGGCCGTTCCCAGCGAGCGGAGCCCGCTCCTTCCCTCCTGTTGTCGATTCTGGAGCAGAAGCCACCAGCCAGCCCTGTCCTCCAGGCCCCGGACTCCACCCCTCGAAGCCACGGAGGGTGGGTTGGGTCTGTTCTTCTGCAGATGAACATTTCAGGCATTTACAGACAAGGATTACGATGTCTTTTTCCGGTTTGTCTTTTCTAGACGAGCCTCCCTAGTGACATTGCCTGTTCCTTCCGGGATGGTTGCCCAGGACGGAGGGCCGGGGTCTGCAGACGGCGGGATTCTGCTTTCCTTCAACCCAAAACGGAGTTAATTGGCTAACAGTAATTTGAAACTCCTTGACTGTGTTGGGCAAGTGGCTCCTAAGTTAGGGTCGTGAGTTCTTTAGAGGCCAAGACGACAGGCCAGACTCTCAGACGTTTGCGCACTCACCGTGCTCTGTCCAGGAATTGCCTCCCCGGGGCTCTTGGCGGTGGTTTGGGGATGCCAGTGGCTGTTTCACTGCACTCCACAAATTAGTATTGGCAGAGCCGTGTAGAGACTTCAGAAGAAAAGTGATCGCCGGGTGTCATTTTATGGTTACACTCAGTAGTCAGGTGGGTGTCTGATTTCTGTGAAATCCTGTGAGAATAAGGACTCTCAGGTGATGCGATCTCCATCCTTGCTTTATTGCCATAGTAACCAAATCTGTCTTTACCACTCAATCGATGGTGATCCCTGCCTTGGGGTGTTTGACAGCAGCTGTCCCTGCACATCATCTTTGTTGTTTTTTTTTTTTTTTTTAATAATTCAGTTTTATTGAGATATATTCACATACATACAGTCATACAAAGCGTACGATCAGTTGTTCACAGAACCACCATATAGTTGTGCATCCATCACCAAAATTACATCTTTGTTGTTCTTTAGCTAATAAGTGTCCCTGCTAGAGGGAAGTGTTCCCAGCTCAGCAGCCTTGAATTATCTGACAGATGCCCACTGGCTGGGAGGCCGAGGTCCTTCCCAGGATAATTAGTTTGAATAACTGTGAAGGCCGTGTTTTCCCCATTGTGTGTTATTGATTAAGGAGAGAAACACACAGTTCTCGTATCTCTGGATTTAGGCTGTATTTCTTATTTCCGTAGTGACCAGATAGCCAAATCCCAAATTAGAACATTAGGTCTGACAAAAGAGTGTGTTTTTTTTTTCCTGTTTGTACTATTCATGTTGCATCTTTTAAATATTGCATAAGTAGAGTCATATGCACATATACTTTTGTTGATGAAAAGCCTCCATTGAATAGAATGCATAACTGCAAGTTTGGGCTGCTTCACGTTTGTAGCAGTTTGGTATTGACACGTGTTTGACATGCATTACCTCTTACGGGGTCAACTACTGCAAAATTCAACATTCACGGTCTTTAGCAGCGTGGTGGGTTGGAGTATGTCCCCCAAGAAAAGACGTGCCCTTCACCTGCCTTCCTGCGGGTGTGAACTCACTGTAAAGGGGCTCTTTGAAGGTGTGTTGTTAGTTAAGGTGTAGCCCAGCTGAATCCGGCTACACCTGCTGGGGGGCACTTGCTGGAGGACATGTGAGGAGAAAGCCGCAGGGAGTGTGGAAGGCAGCGGAAACCAGGAGGGGAGGCCCACAGGCAGTGGTCGCCACAGAAGGCCGGTGAGACGCACGTCAGGGAGCCCTGGGCAGAGGTGAGCCAGCCCGGGCACAACCAGTTCCGGAGGAGAGCTGGCCCTGCCCAGCGCCCGTCTACACCACCAGCCAATGAGTCCCTGTTAGGCCAGCACGTTGCGTGGCATTTGTTGCAGCTCCTGGCAAACTGAGGCTCAGGACATTAAAGGTTTGAGTTCATCTTCAGCTTCATTTGGCTTCTGCCTCTGTTTGCTTAGCTATTTTCATTTTCTTAGGTTAAATGTAAAATAATGCTTACTCCTTGCTCTTTTATGTCTGGTAGGTTTTCTTGCATCATTTCCTCAATTCAAGTTTTTTATCAAATGACCACTGAAAACATTTGGCCCAAAAATATCACTTCTACTTTGATACAACCCACCTATTCTCACTGGCATTTCCGTGCTGTACTGGAAATTTTTTTCACATGTCTCTGAGTCCTAATTCATGAACTGATTTCATCATGAGCTTATAAAAAGGAAACGTAAATCACTGACCTACTTGAGAACTCACCTTTTTGAGCGTCCCCCTAGTTCACAGTTCCCTTGTGCCCGGCCCAGTCACCTGTGTGGAGCGTGTGATCATCGGATTTAGGGCCCCAAATCCCAGTGCTGGCCGTGGTCGGGATGACAGCTTCAGGTATCTGGAAACCTTATAGCCAGGGGGGCACTGCAGGTGCCTCCTCTCACCTGGGATCTGGGAGTCCCAGTAGCCGGTCACAGCCCAGGGGTGGTGCCACCGGGGCCTCAAGTGACCAGTGATGACCCCAGAGAATTACCGTGAGCTTCCCCCCCCCTCCCGCGCTTTCTCCTGCTGGGCTCGATCGGCGTTCCCGGCGGAAGCCTCAGTCCTTCCCCATCCGACCACAGGGAGACTCTAGCTACAGGGGACTCGTGGATCACCCCCTGCCTCCCCGCGGAGATGAGGGGCTGTGACCTTCACCCCCACCCAAAACAAATAAATAATAACTATTTGTGGTGAGTACGTGTCAGTGGGAGAGTTTGGACAGATGGATAATTCTGTGTTGGACACTCTTCCGTGTCAATACCATCCTCTGACAAGGCTGCCCCGATCCGTGTCCGCTGATCACGTCAAAACCGCGGTTGAACGTAGGCGGATCTCTGCACCCCTCAGGCCCCCCCACCCCCCCGCCCCAGCTCTGAGGACCCACGAATGAACACAAAGGCTTTGTGGTTTTCGGGCGATGGCAGCGGCGCCGGAGGGTGGTGAGATCAAGGGCATCTGACCCGGTGCGGAAGAGGAGGGGGGCGCCGGGCGTTTTCTGCGTGATTCGTGCTCCTGTCGTGGCCGGAGCCCTTTCCTGCCCATCGCCTTGCGCCCCTCTCTCCCTCCTGCGGACGGTGACGGCCGTTCCTGCTGCCGGAGGGGCGGGGACACCGCACCCTCTGGGATGTGACGTTCCCAGGGAGCATCTTCCCCTCGGACATGCTCAGGGATCTCCCAGGGGAACGGAGAGCCTGGGGGCAGCAGCCGGGTCTGGCCTGGCCTTTCCCCAGGGGAGCCACGGCAGCACCCCCGCCCAGCCGGCCCTGGAGAGTGGCTCCACACGCCCCTGCGCCCGTCCCCGGGCGTGGCTGGCCATGGGGCAGATTATTTTTTTCTTTGGGAAAGGAGAAGACACCAGCTTTTGTGTCTGTGAATGCAAGCTGTTCTTGGTGATGTCTCAGGCGTGAGGGATTTTGCCCCGGGACAGTGACTTGTGTCGCCCGTAGGGCCCCTCTGCCCCCTGCCCGACCTGGCACATGTGGCTGTAAACACGCGTGACGAGAGGGCGTTTTGTTTTCAGGCACTGGCAGGACTGCAGAGAGCGTCTCTTCTCCCCATGGCTGTTTCCAAAGAGCAAGCTAGCTGCCCCCACTCCGAGCGACTGCCGCGTGGGCCCTGTTAGAGCTTGGCTCTCTGAGTGCAGCTCTCCACATGGCGCCGTTTGCATTTGTTCAGCCATCAAGCACCACGAATTCAGTGCCCAGAGACACAGCCCTGGGTCTGTACTGAGCGGCCTGAAGGACCCGCCCCTGAGCAATCGGAACCTGCAGCGCTGGCGGCGCCGTGCTCTGTCCCCCACGGTGGACACCCGCGAGCAGGTCATCCGACGGGCCTGGCCGGGGTGTGTCCCCTGGAGCAGCTGCGGGACTGGGGTGACGGGAGGCAGAGAAGCTCGGACCTGGGAGGGATCCACGGGGCAGCTGCTCGCCCCGAGGAGAGGACGGAGCTGGTCATCGGAACAGAGGGCTTCATAGTCGACCGCGGATAATCCCTCGCGGCTCGAACCTTGGCCTATACAAACGTGGGTGTGCTGGGTCTTTCCTGAGCCCTCGCCACGTCTCAGGTTGTGTTCTGGGGGCCACGGGCACCCTCGTGAGTCTTGGCTGAAATAAATGCCCGTCCGTTTGCCTGAAGTCAGTCAAGAATGAGAAGAGAAATCGCATTGATGCTCAAGGGATTTATTGAGTTCCATGAAGTAAGAAAGGAAGGGTCTGAAAGGGGGAATTAAGGTGTATAAAGACAACTTTTTAAGAAGACCCTCTTATTCCACATTCTTTGCGATGGTTGTGAGTCTCTAAGTTTTGCTGATTTGCCAGCGTTTAAGGTGTTTTCAAATCTCCTCTCAGTGATTGATTCCACATCGGGATCTGCTGACACGACGTGGATTTTCTTGCAGGTGTTTCTGTTTCAGGTTCTGTTCCAGGTGCTGCAGGTTCATGTTTCTGTTCAGGTTCTGTTTCGGGGCTTTTGTTGTTGCTACAGCTGATTGCCCTTTAGTTCACGCGGCCTTGAAAGTCTTGCTTTTATGCTCAGAGGACTAAGCGCCAGGCGGGCGGCTGTGCTCGGTGGTCAAGCCCGGGAGTCGCTGTAAGGTGCCGTCTGCGGCCTGGTGGCCTGAGCGGGGCTGGCTGAGGCGGTTCCGTGCTGGGGGTTCTCGGAGGAGGGCAGGGAAGGGGGAGGACGGAGGAGGAGGAGGAGGAGGGTCGGGGAAGGGGGCAGAGGGGAAAGGAAGAGAAGGAGAGCTCACCGGCTGGGATTCGGGGCCCACCTCGCCCAGGCCCGGCCTCCAGAGCCCCCCACCTGCCTCCTCACGCCCGGAACCCCACGCTGCCTGAGCAGCTGGGCTCCGTGAAGAGAAATGCAGAGAATAATGTGGAGATTCAAATGTCCTTGGAAGGGAAACCGTGCCTTAAATTGAGTTCAGTGTAAGGGAGCCAAATGAGACTTTAAAGGCCGCTGGGAGGTTAAGTTTCACCGAAGGAAAAAATAGTTATGTTGAGAACATCTGTAAAGAAATTCTTCAAGTTATTTCTTTGGTATTTCCTTACAATATCTTACATTTTATAACCAAGTAATAGCTTGGCCGGCGCAAATCTCAGATTTCCATCGAAATTAGGATCCCTCAACCCTCCATGCCTTCATTTGTTTTCTTTCCTCATTTGTAGAGTTTCCATATTTTTCTTTCTCTCTTTTCTTCCTTTCTCCATTCTCCTTTGTTCTGACTCCGCTTGCTTTCATTCACCTTGACGTTCTTTCTCTTTGTCCTCCCGTTTCTTCCCTTTCGTGCCCCTCGGCTGTGCTGGCGTCCTCGGGGGCTCCCCTCCTCCTGGCTGACGTTCTTCCTTCGTTCTCTCTCTCTCCCTGCCCCTGTGCCCTCACCCCCGTGCCCCACGGTTCACCGCGGCTCCCACTGAGTTGTCTCCATCATGTGGCTGAAGGTTCCCAGAAACAGCTGCTCTTACTCCGTGTTTCCTGATGAAAACTTTTCCACAAAATAAAATTCCAGTAGGATGATATTCAGTGTTGGAAGGTAGTTTGTTTGGGCTGGGCTTGACATTTAAGATCTGGATTTTGGATTACTTTCCTCTCATATTCTTAATTTCAATGTGTTACTCTGATAATTTTCCCTGGGAGTATGCTATTTTCTATACCAATCGAAAGTAAGTAAATAGGAACATTTATGTAATTCAAAATTTATTTATTAAGGTATTTCATACAATGAAATTCACCCATTTTTAAGGGTATGGCTTGGGGAATTTTGGTAACGTATACACATGGGTAACCCACCACCACAATCAAGATATGGAACAGTTCCTTCATCCTAACCGTTCCCTTGTCCCCCTTTATTGCCATCTTCTCCCTCCACCACCATCTGCTTTTTGTTGCTGTAGTTTTGCCTTGGTGCAGACATAAATTTTCATTTTCTTAGCTACATACCTAGAAGTGGAATTTCTGAGTCGTGTGCTGAGTGTATCTTTAGTTTTACAGGAACCGCTGTTCTGTTCTCCAGTGTGTCTGTACCATTTTGCATTCTCCCTGGTGAGGCCGGAGAGCCCCAGGTGCTCCGTGTCCATGTGTCTGTCCGGTTCCAGGCATGGGTGCCCTAATGGTTTTCACAGTGTGACTTCCTTCTACTCCGATGCCGTATTTAAGTGATGGGAACTGGGCTGTGTTGAAAATAAATCATTTTTTGGTTGTTGTTAAAAAAAATTGGTATTGTGTGTCCTTTCAGCCACAGCCAGTCTAGTGGGCATGTAGTCACATCTAACTGTGGTTTTAATTTGCATTTCCCGAATGACTAGTGATGTTGAGCATCTTTTGATGTATTTTGCCCATTTGTGGATCTTCTTTTATGGAGCATCTCTTCAAATCTTTTGCCCTTTATCAATTGTCTTCTTGAATTGTAAGGGTTCCTTAAGTATTCTGGTTATACAATCTATTGTTGGATATATGTTTTGCAAATATTTTCTCCCAGTCTGTTGCTTATCTTTTTGCTTTTTTTTTTTTTTACTTTATCTTTGAAATGGTAAAATTCTTAATCTTAATGAAGTCCATTTTCACAATTCTTTTATAATTTGTGCTTGCAAAATCTTTGTTTAGGAAATCTTTACCTAACCTAATGACACAAATATTTTATCCTGTATTTTCTTCTAGACCTTTTAGGTCTTATATTTAGGCCCATGATCCATTTAAACTTAATTATTTAATGTAGTAGAAGGTTAAGGGTCAAGTTTCTTTTTTCTTTTTCTATAAAGATATCCAACTGATCCAGCACCATTTGTTGAAAAGTCTGTCTTTTCTCCATTGACTTACCTTGGCATCTTTGTTGAAATCTGTCAATATGGTGAATTACATTGATTGCCTTTCATTTCTGCGAAATCCACTCAGTCGGGATGTATCGTCGTCTTTCTATACTATTGGATTTAACTTGCTAAGATTTTGTTAAGAAGTTTGCATATCTGTGGTCACAAACAAAATGAGCATGGTCTTTCTTTCTCTTTTCCTGTGATGCTTTGGCTTACTGGTGCCAGGGTATTAGTGGTCTCTTGAAAAGAGCTGGGATATGCCCCCTCCTCTGCTTTCGGAATGAGTTTGTGAAGATTGGTGTTTTTCTCTGTTTGTTTCTGAAATGTAGAGATGAACCCAACGTGAATGACTTAGCAGGAACATTCAGTCTTCCCTCAACTCTTTTCCTCTCTGGGCTTGTTCTGGATTCTTAGACCCAGTGGTGGCACGGATCAGTTCTTGCAGTTAAGGAGATATGTGGTTCCCTCGACTTTTCCCAGTTTATCAAAGGCACAGATTTGTACTTTTACTCTCTAATATTAGCGTTTCACAGGTCAAATCCCTGAGTAGCAATTTTCTAAGCAGCCCTCTGAACTTGGAAAGAGCAAGTATGTTTATCTTCAGAAGAGTGTCATTTTCCTGCCTCTGTCAGCGGCCCCCGGGCAGCAGTGGCTCGGGTTGGTTCCCGGGCACCCCAGAGAGGCCCCTGTCTGGACGGGAGCCTGTGCCAGCCTTGGCCGTGGCCCTCGGAAGCTCGTTTGCCTCCTGCCGATAGACGGTCTGGGCCTCTCTGCCAGGCTGCGCGACGCTCTCCAGCTTTTACCATCCTCAGGCTTTGGCCGTTGGAACCCTCGAAAGCCACAGCCGCCTTGAGAGTATTTGGGTCCCAAGCGTTTGGGAGATAATGTTTTTATCTCCCGCTGACTTCAGAGAGCTGAGTGTGTTCACACACACGCACACAAAATGGCTTACCAAAAATTTAATCCAGTATCTGTGATTTCTTTATTTTTCCTGTGTTTTGTTCACTTACACAGCAACATTGTGTGACTAATGTGTTTAAAAAAACAACTGTTTCTCCACTGTGTTACGTGGTAATCTCATTTGCTTTGTAGCACTTGGTAAGTGCATCGCATCCGCTGTGAGGAGGTGGTGAGACCCTTGGGGGCTTTGTTCCCTGGTGCGGGAAGATCAGTCGTGTTCCCACGAGGCTGTCCTCCTCCGGGGCTTCTGGGCAGGGGTCTGGGCCGGCCCCTTGCTCTGGGACTGAAGAAACGCTTGGAAAGTCTGAATGAAGGTCGTTGTTTCTACAGAATGGAAAATGGGGTTTGTTATCCGGAAAGATTTAATTATTTCAGTGGCATGTGACAACAAAGCCACACATGTTCTCTTTCCAGGGAGCAGGATGTATCTTTATATTCAGTTATTTCAGAGCAGGCCGTGGACTCTTCGCTTTCCCCACTGCCCCGTCTTCTCCAAAGACTGACCCAGGTGGGCTCAGGGGAGGGGCCGCTGCTGGCCAGACTTTCCCATCCTCCGGGGCCGTTCTGGGCGATCACATTTTAACAAAATTAAAAAAAACATGATAACCACATAACTTCTAATAGACTCTCCAAAGTGACAATAATAAAAAGAAAAAAAGTTAAGGGCACTCTGCAATAATACAATAAGAACATTTATTTTAACAGATGAGTTAAAATACCAGCAATTATAAGCATTGTGGCCTTTTGAGTCAAAACATTGTATCTAGCCTTTTTCGACAGTGTTGCTAGGAAGCTAAAAGTGAGGCATACGTGTAACAATAAATCTGTTGTGTCTGCAGACAGCCGCTCTCTAAAGCCTTCATATTAACCAGGTGGAGCTAAGATGGAGTCTTAGAGTAACTTAGGTCTTGGGCTGAAAGCAAGCCTGGCTCGTAGCCCGGCATGCCTTGATTTTGACTGTCATGGAGACATTGTAGAGAGAAGACTGAGAGTGTCTCCAGCCCAGAAGACCAAATGGTGCTGGATGGTTTTAAAGTGTGACTACAGCTTTCATTATCCTGTCCTGCAGAGTTAGAAGATTACACTAGTAGTTTGAGATATAATATTCCTTAAATTCTCAGTTTTAAGCCAGTTCTTGATTATCCCTGTATGGAGGAAAGCAATAGGGAGTTCCAAAATCAATCACATTTGCTGAGAGGGTACAGAAAAGAAAGACCAGCTGAAGCACGTCCCGGCAGTGAGTGTGGACACTGCCAGCCCCGTCCCCAGCCTGGGGTTTGGGTTTTCAAGGTTGACGGCTTCATGCGGTGAAGAGGAGGCTTCTCAGGCGGAGCCTCTGCGGCTGTCTGTCTGTCTGTCTGGCAGCCACGTGCCTGGTGCTGAGTACAGCCAGTGGGGGTCCCCCCCCAGAGAAGGCAGAGCCCACCTCGGAGCACATAGCCATGATGGGGCAGACGGGGGGCTGCTCCATGACCCACCGTGTGGCCTGATTTTCTTGTCAGTGTGTCCTCTCCAGCGGATAATGACGCTCCCCCTTGAGTCACACGCTTTAGTGAAGATGGAAGGAGGTAGTTAAGGTTACATTGCTTTTTAACTTCCACTCTGTAAAAATCATGATGCATGAAAGTTTCTGGTTTTCAAGATGTGTTCTGTGTTTTTATCTGAAAGGCATTGCATGAGTTTAAATGCCCATCAAGATACACTTTGAGACTTAATTTAAGAAGAAAATACTGTATACAGATACAACTGCCGTAGGTCACAGAATCTCCCTCGGTCGGCCCGAAGCTGCCCTTTTCCTGCTCTCAACGTACGTGCAGCGAGACGTTACTGAGATGCTCCTTTCTAGCCTTGTTTTAAGTCAGAACTGCGGCGCCATCTTTAATAGGTGGCTTTAATGCGCTGTTGATGCGCTGGACATGTGTTTTCTCAAGTGGAGGAGGGATGCGCTGGGGCAGGACTGGAAGGTGAAGTCTCCGTCCGCTGCTCAGTGACAGTGGGTGAGGCCAGCGGGCTGCTCCTCTGCCAGCCATCTGTAGAAGCCTCTGGAAGATCAGGGTGCTGGAGGGACCCAGCCGGCACCTCGGTCCCAGCTCTTGCCCTGAGTGCTGCCGGCCTCTCTGCAGAGCTGAGGGAAGTCCCCTCTCGGGGACGGATGGACAAGCAGGGGAAGGTCAGACAATGGGGAGCAAAGGGGACAAGGCCGCCCTGCCCATTAGCGGAGGGGCTCGGAGGACGGCTCTGTCCTAACTTCCCCTGCATCTGTGCGTGAGCTGCGATCCCTGAGCCCCTGCCTTGTCAGTGCCTCAGCTCCAGGACAGGAAGAGGGGTTCGCTGGGGCAGCTCGCGGGGGCAGCGGAGGGGACGGCAGAGCCCTGCCTGTGCCCCCACCTGCATGTGCAGGTGCCCAGGCAGTGCTGGCATCTGTAAAGATCCAGCGCACACCTGTAGGTTTTAGGACGTTGTTTCAGTGCGAGCAGCGGTGGTTGTGCCCCGCTCGCTCTCCTTTCCAAGCCGAGGGCTGCTGCTCTGCAGTTGGTGGCTGAATCAGCACTGCCGCAGCTCTGGGGGTTCTCCCCGAGGACAGGCCTTCCAAGGGGGTGTCCCTGCAGCTCTCCCCTGCAGCCTGGGCTGGCTGAGGCGCTCCCCAGGAAGGTTCGCTGTGTCGAGTTCCTTGTTCTGGAAGCTTCCTGTGGACTAAACGCAGGTGGCCCTGAGGCCTCACTTCCCCAGGCCCCGGGAGCGGCCCGTCCGGCCTGGCTCCACTGACCCCTCTGACGCTCTGTTTTACACTCCTTTCCTTTCCTCTCCTTTCCTTTTTAACCTGCTGTCGCGGTCCCTGAAGAGCTTTCTGTGGGAAGCTTTGGTTCCCTGAGTGAGCGAGTCGTCTTGGGGCACCGCGAAGTCCACACTCATTTGGTTCATGACCCTGGCCTGAAAGTATTCTCAAGAGGGAGCAGCGCACACTCGCTCACACTCATGCACACTCGCTCGCACTTACGTACGTTTCCTGTCGCCTTCTGCCTCTGCTTCTCGTAGTTTCGTCTCTATGCTTGAATAGGGTTTTTCTTCCAAAACTTAATGAGAATGATTCGAATATACTTGAATCTTCAGGATTGTCAGTAAATGGTATAGCTGGATAAAGTTTAAAAAAAAAAACAGAAAAATGAAAGCTAGTGAGTTGAACTCTTTCTGAGAGTTACTGGAGAGGAGCACTAGCTGTGGAGATACAGACTCACAGAACACGGAAGGATTTAAACTGTCATCGTCACACTCGGCTTGGCTCTTTATAGCCTTATGTACTCTCAGAAGGTGCTGCTTTAATCTGCTGGACAACGTAAGATGAGCAAAACAGGCCTAATGGTCTACAGATAGCACTGGTGTTGGCTACAGTGGCTCTTTGTGACGAGTGTTCGCTCTTTGGCTCGGCTGTGTAATAGTTGAGTACAGCTCCGTCATTTCTCAGAGATGATCATTTATCAGTTGTTGTAAGTTCAGATCTTCTTAAACCTAAAAGCATATACCCAGCTTGGAAAGAAATTTTCTTACAATACATTCATAATGTCATTTGGTGTTTTTCTTTTCCCTGTTGCTAATCACCCAATATCTTAGGCATGGCAGAATTAAACACAAGTTTTTTATTTTTTTTTAAACCAGAAATGTGAGCAAACAAGAATTAATTTCTTCCATTGGCTCCACAAACTATTTTAACTGCCTCCCTTTGCTAGATAGGTGTAGATAGATAGATGATGGGGATAGCTATGGATATGGCTATGGATATGGATATAGATGGATGGGTGGATAGATAAGTAAAAAATGAACAAACTGGAACTCCTGACTACAAGAGGAAACCACTCCCGCAGCTTTGGTGCAGATTTCCTGGGTGACTGCAGCCAGCTGTCTTCTGGATCCTGAAGATAAAATGCTATGTGATAGTCATGTGTGCATTAAAATTAACCTCTTCATGGTGAGTTTGCAGTGACTGCAGGTCCTAACACACGGCCTCTCTGATACTGGCGCTTTGTCACCTCCGTGCTGTCCGTCGTCAGGTTCCCGTGCTCCATGTCGGGGTCGCTGTGCTCCAGGTGAGCGGAGTGTCGCGTCCAGCATGGCCCGTGATGCTTGGAAATGTAGTGTCAGCTGGAGCCAAGTGGAAGTGCCACCATTTGACTTCTTTTGACTGTTGAAAATGGCAGATCGCCGTTTTAATCAGCTGTACCAAAATCCCACTGTTGAGTGGTTCCCATCTAGCAACAACCTGCCGGGGCCGCCGGGGAGACTCGGCCAGGCCTGTGCTTCTGCCCGGACCCAGGACCTGTGCTGAGTCCTACCTGCCTGAGCCCGGCTCCCTCATGGTGACAGGGAGATCGTCAGACCATCTTCCTGGGCTTCTAGGAAACTGAAAATAGCATGTGAAAAGAGCCTGGCATGATATTTGGGACTTCATAAATGACCAATAAGTAGTATTTACTTTTAATTTCATTGTTATTTCTGTGTTCCGGACCCTATGCTGAAGATAAGAATTATGGGACTAATTGGAGATTGAGTTCAGGCAAAATTAGTTTGAGGTGATTAGAAATACTTTGAAAGCCTTTCTTCTTTTTGTATGTGTACCCACAGATGCACATGCACATGAAAATATCCCTTCGAGCCTTTTAAGTTGAGTAACTCCCAAAATGAGTTATTTACTTCATGGCATGTTAGACAGACCAAGCCAAAGGAAATGTGGCTGTTCCTGGATGTGCTGCCCACCGCTCGTGCCCTGTGTCCGGGCGGCGATGGCCACAGCCCCCGGTGCTGCCCCCCCCCCCGCCCCCCAGAAGGTTCTGTTTAGGCTGCTGCTGTTGTAATAGATGTTCTGTGTCCTCTGCGTTTGTTGACCTTCATTTCTCTGCTCTCACAGAACCTCTAGCAAGTCCTAATTCACTTAATTGTGGTTCCTAATACTGTGTGGATTGGGACAGTGGGTCACCACACTTGTCGTATTTTTTAGTACCGTGTAAAATCAGTCTGTGAGGTTGAGGGTCCAAGAGTAACTCCTCCAGACACGGCTGGATTTTGGAATTATTCACAGTTATGGTCCAGATATGTGAGCGTGCCAGATAACTACTTGTGGATAAGTGAGATGTCACAGTAAGGAACCTGGGCTCGGTGAATCTGATGCACAGCTGGTGGGAGTTACCATTATGCAATTTTTTTTTTTTTTTTTTTTTTTTAAAGTTTTAAAAATAACATTTATTTTTTTTTCAAACTTTTAATTGTGCAATATAGAAAACTGAAAAGCACAAGAAGCAAACACAAAAGTCATCCAGAATCACAAGCAGTTTACGGGTTGACATATCCTTCTAGGTGCTTTATGTGTATACATACAACTGAGCATACATTTTTATGTGTTTCATGCTTTTTCATGAATATTTACCAATTCAAAGTCCCAAAGCTGTGAGTACTGGGATATAACCAAGAATACATGACACCAACTCAATCAAGGGGGGAAAATGTATTCCTGCCTGCCTTTGGGACAATTTCATAAAAGACAAAAATGCAACAGGCCTCTATAGATATGGCAGAGTTAACAAATACTGCATTCCCTTAATGCTCAATTTAAAATTAGACATAAAGAATACAACAAGTATAATTCATCTAAGAGAATTCATGTTCAGATCTATATTGAAATAAGGTATGTTTCCACTGAATTATTTTTAGCAATGTCCTATGGTATAGCCAAGAGATGCCCAAGTACAATGGTTACATCAAAATGGAAATATGAACACAGTTGCATACATCCCTCCCCCCTGCACGTTCTTCCGCCCCTCTGCAGCCAACCTAATAAACAAGTTCTGATACCAACTGCTCAGAGGTCGTTTAACAATTCCATGTCAAAGATGCTTCTTTTCTATCAACAAAAAGATATTTATAAATTCGTTAATTCACTACTCTACTTTTTATCATACATTGTCACCTCAAGAAATCTAAAAAGCTTAGATATTGTGAAATAATGAATCTTATCCGCAATAAACACAGGTATTTTACAAAAAAAAATTCACATAGAACTATAGTTATAATCTAAAACTGTCTTCTAGATCTAGAGATACTAGCAAAGAGCCCTGCCTCTTCTTCCTCTTCCACTATTTCAATGACTAAGTACAGAAATGCATCTGGCTCCAAGAGGTGGATTAGCAAAGTCACTCCCAGAAGACAGGTCTTCCTTTAAACTAGCAAAGTCACTCCCAGAAGACAGGCCTTCCTTTAAACTAACACAAGGACATTTCTATAGGGATTATCTTTCTACTTCTATTTTTAGTATACTTTGGACATTAGGACTTGTCTTTTAATACACAGCAATAACTAAAATGCCTATACAGAACAATGGTCAAACAATCTGAACTTGTCTAACTCGCAGGCAAAGAACCCTTCCCTCTGCACTTCATTCCCTACCCCACCCCCACCCCCTCAGCACACTGCTCCAAGATATCCAGTTCAACAGTGCCATTCCCCAAATACAGCCATTCTTCTGTATTAACAGAAAAAATATTTAAAATGTTATTTTACACTCTGTACTTTTAACATATATTGTATCCTTGTAAGCATCTAGAAAAACTAGATGTTTCAAATAAGGACTTAAACTTGTCCACAATACACACGGTAGCTTTGAATAAACCATACACATGTAACAAAGGATATAATCTGAAAATGTCTTCTAAATAGGAATACTCTGGCCTAGAATCCTTCCTGTTCTCATCTCTATCAACCCAGTGGTTGCATGTGCAATGCTTAGAGGGTTTTTGTTTTTTCATTTTTTTTTAAATGATTTTGCTTTCACAAGTAAAATTCTGTCATTTTCAAAACAAGTCTTCCCTATAAATTTTAACACAAAATGTACAAAATGTGTTAGTTTACTAACTCTACTGTCATACACTGGTCTAGAAAGACTAGATAAAAAAATGAGTACTCGTTTGTCCACTATATACACAGTGAAGTAAAACAAAATACACAGAATATATAGGATAATGGTTTATCTTGCCCAACTACAGACTTACTGGCAAAGAGCCCTTGGCACTTCCTTCTCCCTCCTCCCTGAAACAGCACAAACAGAATATGTACTGCTCTGAAGGTGGTTTGATCATTCCATCTCCAAAAAATATTTCATATGACTTTTAACAAAACAATATCTACAAAATGTGTTATTTTACTACCTCTACTTTTAACATACTTTGTGCACTTCTAAACATCTAGAAAGACTAGATGTTTCAAATAGAACTTAAATTTGTCCACTATATACACAGTAGTGTTCAATAAACTACACACACATAACAACTGTTAAATCTGAAAGTGTCTTCTAAATAGAAACATTTTGGGGCTAGAGCCCGTCATTTCTCCTGATTCCTTTTCTCCACCACAAACCCAGTGGATGAGCTACAAGCACCTGTGTCACTTAGATGGGGTTTTCTAATTTCATTTCCAAAAGTCATTTTCAGAAGACAGCCTTTCTAGGAATTTTAACACAAAGTGTACAAAATGTGTTAGTTTACTAACTCTACTTTTGTCATACATTGGCAACCTCTTTAATATCTAGAGACTAGATATTATAAAATTAGGACTCATTTGTCCAGTATATACACAATATATACAGTACAGCAAAGTTAAATGAATACACATAACATACATGGCAATGGATGATAAGAAATGTTCTAGTACACACTAGCAAAACACCTTTTTCAATTTCTTCCCTCCCACCTCACTCAAACCAATGAACAAGTACAATGTTCAGAGGTGGTTTAACAATTCCATTCCCAAAGACAGTATTTCTCATCAATTTTTAAGAGCTATTTACAGTGCTATCCTACTACCTCTGTTTTTAAACACATCAAGTACTTCTAAACATTTAAAAAGACTAGCTATTTCAAATAAAAATTTACTTGTTCACTGCATATATAGTATTGTTCAATAAAACTGTACACACATAACAATGGTTATAATCTGAGGTGTTGCCTAAATGTGACCATCTTGTCCTTGAACCATACCCTCCTGACTTCCTTTTCTCCACCACCAGTTCAGTAGACAAGTACAGGCAAGTGTAATGGTTTGAGGTGGTTGAACAAATTCATACCCAAAAGTCATTTACAGAAGACAAGCTTTCCAATAAATTTCAACATAAAGTATACAAAACATACTAATTTTAATAACTACTGGCAACCTCTTTAACGTCTACAGACTAGATGCTGCAAAATTAGGACTCATTTGTCCATTATATACACAGCCAAATGAAATGCACAGGACATACAGAAAAAGTTTTGTCTGAACACACTAACAAATTACATTTTGCTATTGCTTCTCTCCCACTTCCTCCAAACCACTGAACGAGTATATAGACAGTTGTATGCTGCTGAGAGATGGTTTAACAATCCCATTTTCCAAAAGACACTATTTCCTATGAATTTGAGCAAAACAGTATTTACAAAGTAATATTTTACTACTACTACTTTTAACATACATTGGGCACTTCTAAACATCTAGTCAGACTAGATGTTTCAAATAATGACTTAGTTCATCCACTATATACAGAACAGTCTTGAATAAACTGCACACATCTAACAACAGTTAATCAGAAAGTGTCTTCTAAATATGCACATTCTACTCTAGAACCCTTCCCTTTTATCCTTCCTCCACCAACCCTGGGGGCTATACTGCTCAAAATTTCAGAAGACAATCTTTCTTAGGAATTTTAACACAAAATGTACAAGATGTATTAGTTTACTATGTTTTTGTCATACACTGGCAACCTCTTAACATCTAGAAGACTAGATGCAAATTAGGACATGTGCGTCCATTATATACACTACATACATAGCAAAGTAAAACCAAATGCACAAACATAGGGACAATGGTTAATCTTGTCTCATTATAAACATACTGGCATAGAGCCCTTTGCACTTCCTTCTCCCTCCTCCCCCAAACCAGTGTACAAAATGTGTACTATTTAGAGAGGTGGTTTGGCCATTCCAAAAAACTCCGTACTATTTCATATGAATTTTAACAAAAAGATAACTACAAAATGTGTTCTACTACCTCTACTTTTACCATATGTCAGGCACTTCAGAACATATAGGAAGAGGAGATATTTCAAAAAGTACTTAGCATTGCCAATTATATATACAGTAGTGAAGAACAAATTGCACACACAAAATAATGGTTATAATATGAAAATATCTTCTAAATATGACCAGTCTGGCATACAACCTTCTCTTCCTCTTCTTAGCCTTCTGCTTCTTGGCCTCCAACCCACAGAAAGCGTGGTTGTGTCTCTCTCCCGCTGTCGCTTCCAGAGGCAGTCTAAATTCCATTTCAAAGTCAATTCCAGAAGACATTCCTAAGATTTTTTTTTCCCCCTTCCAGGCCCGTTAAGGCCTTTGTCCGTCGTTGTTGGGACGAGGTGGCATCTCGTCCAATTGGAATGGGGTGGTCACCCCAGGTCCCGGATCTGTGAGGCTCCGTGGCCCAAGCCGAAGAGAGGACCGAGCCTGAGTCTACACAACCCGCCTTCTGGGCGCTCGAGTCCCCTAACGGCCCTCCGCGGCATTCGGGAAGCCGCCATTTTCCTCTCCCTGCCACGCCCGCCGCCGGGCAGGTCTGGGCAGGGAAACCCGGCGGCCGGCGGGGTCCAGGCTCCGAGAGGCCGCCGCCGCCGCCGTCAAGACATCATGGGGGAAAGGGAGGACCGGGTCCTGCCGCTGCCCCAGGGCCTGGACCAAGACGGTGGACAGTCGCGGTGAAGACTCTGAGTCTCCGCAGGCAGAGACCGCAGGGCGCCCCCGGGCCCCCAGCTCACCCGCCGGCCCGGGGCCGGAGGGGTCCGAGGGCCCGGAGGAGCTGGAGAACACAGGCCGCGCTCCGCTTTCCGACGCACTCTTTCCAGCGCGCTCTCGACCGGAACTCACCATTATGCAATTTTAGTTTGAAATTCTTTCTGTTTCTTCTCCCTCAGAACCTTAACCGTGGGCTGTGGTGAATTTGGCACTAGAGCTCGGCTATGTGCTCTTAGGTTGGCACGGGCGCATGTAGTTTTCAGGGTAGCCTCTCATGCTGTCTGCTCCGGTGCGAGCCTTCCTGCTTGAATAATTGGCCTCTTTATCTACACATCTCTCTTGTAGTCTGTCCTGAAAGCAGGTTTTACCATGTAAATTAAAGATAGTGTGTTGTATAAATTCAGGCTTAGTTCTAATTCTGAATTTTAAATCAAATGTTAAATATTTCACATTTTTTTCAGTTTTTTTTAATGGCAAAACTCTAAATCAACTTTTGTAAATAATTTGGTAAAGTAAATAATACCGTAAAAAAGTCACAGTGCTTGGAGGCTTGAAAAGGTGTGTTTCCCAAAGTCACTTTCCATAACTTCCCCCCGTGGCCCTGTCATGTCAGGAAACATTGCTTAGCGCTGTAGCCCCAACTGTGTAAGTGGACATCTGTTAGTTTTTGCCTGATTGAGAATTAGGCGTTGATGTCTTTGGTTTGCTGTCAGAGCACATTCGGATGCGTGTGTTCCGTGCACACTCGTGCGTGACCCCCCGAGACCCAGCGAGGCAGCCGCCCACGCTCGCCCGGGAGGCCGGATCCGCAGCTGCTCCGTTAGAGACGCGGGCTGGACGGGGCGTGCTCTGCGTCCCCGTGGCCGAGGCCCTGCGGGGAGGTGGGCGGCACAGGGGCCGTGTTTCCCACGTCAGGCGGCTCCTCATCCTTCTGTCCATCTGTCCACATGACTTTGCCTCCGACTGGCCGAGCAACCTGATGTTCCCTTCAGTGCAAACCAAGTCCAATTAATTTTTTTCCTTTCGGAAACAGAACCATGACTCTTCTTTTTGTCCTGAAATAACCTCACTAAGGAATTTAACACTGCCTTCCATGCGACTCACTCAGACTCAAGAATTAGACGTCTGCTTGGCCCACGGGGGGCAGTCTGAGAAATCGGATAAAAAATTAGCAGTTTGATCAGGATTCTTTTAAAGGGCCCTGGTACCTAGATTAGATACATTATTTTCAAAGCAGAACAAGATGTACCAAAGTGTAGGATAACGTCACAATTAGGGTATATTTTTCATGTATAATTTCATTTGTTTTGAAATACTCAGAGGCTCTGCAGAGTTCCAAATTGGCACCCACATATCCAGTCTGAGCTCCTGAGAAGGGTCAACTCAGATTTGTGGTTTCAAAGGATTTGGACTAGACTTTGTTCATTTAATGGTCTGCGGCTAATTAACTGCCCTGTTTAGAACTCGGTCCCACAGAGCATGAGGTCATGGGTTGGTTTTCCCTGTTGACCAGTTTATCTTTTCTGTTTTGTGGTCGATACACTCTTAATCCCTAGTCAGGTGACTTGCAAAGTTATGTTCTGGTTGTGGAAGGTTGGGTAGGATGAATCAAAGCAAGGCCCTGACCAGAGCAGAATTCTTCCATGTATTTGGCACATCAGCTATGAAAGTCAAGTTTGCAGTTAGCCCCTAAATCAGCATCTGGCTTTGCCACTTACTTTGGGCAAGATATTATACTTTCCTAAGTCTTAGTTTCTTTTTTCTAACTTTTTATTTTTGCAAAAATAATTGCAGGATAATTATTGTAAAATAATGAAAAAAAAAAAACCACAAAACCCATACAGAGAACTCTGAAATATCCCCATCCAGATACCCACATTCACCGACTTTTAACATTTGCCTTTTCCTTCCTTCCTTCCTCCCTCCATCTCTCCCTCCCTCCTTCCCTCCTTCCATCCACCTGTCCACCCCTCCATCCGTCCATCCCTCCATCCATCCATCCGTCAGTCCGTCTATATGTATCTGTCCGTCTATCTAAATATGTCAATCTGTTTTCTAGACATTTGGGAATGGGTTGTGTACATCGTGCTCCTTGAACACTTCAAACTTCCATGTACATTTCCTGTGAACAAGGATATTCACACATGTAACCCTGTACTGCAGTTGTCAAGATCAAGAAATTTAACATTGATTTAAAGCTTACAGTTTATATTCCAATTTTTTCACATGTCCCAGTGGTGTCCTTCTGGGCATTTTCTCCTCCATTATTAGATCCAGTCCAGGATGATGCATTGCATTTAGTTGCCGTGGTCTCTTTAGATTTTCTGTCTTTTTAAATGTGGAAATGTATACCAACTAAGTTTTCCCGTCTCACCCATGCCCAAGCACACAAATCAGGCAGATTAATCACTTCCTGATGCTGTCCACAATCGCCACCATCCAGTACCCGAACTTTCCTGTCACCCCAAAGAGAAACCCAGCCCCCAGCAGGCGTTAGAGGCCTCAGTTTCCTCATCTATAAAACGAGGTTGAAACTACCTCCCGGGAGGTTGGGAGGGTTTCAGGATCATGGCGTTGGCTCCTGTGCGTGGGACAGAGCGTGGGCTGTCGACACTGGCCGAGCTCCCTCTGGTGGGCTGTCCCCCAGGACCCCCATCCTCTCTGCTGGGTCCCCTGTCCTTTCCCTCAGGTCCCCCAACCTCTCCCCCAGGACCCCCGTCCTCTCTGCTGGGTCCCCTGTCCTTTCCCTCAGGTCCCCCGACCTCTCCCCCGGGTCCCCCGACCTCTCCCCCAGGACCCCTGGGACCCCCGTCCTCTCTGCTGTGTCCCCTGTCTTCTCCCCCCAGGTCCCCTGACTTCTCCCCCAGGTCCCCTGTCCTCTCCCTCAGGCCCCCCATCCTCTCCCCCCCCGGGTTCCCTGTCCTCTCCCCCAGGTCCCCCGTCTTTTCCCCTGGGTCCCCCGTCCTCTCCCCCATGGGGACCGGCTGCTGTGGATGACCAGCTGTCCCCCCACCCCGGGCTCTGCCCTGGCTCCTGCAGCCGCCGCGGGAGCTCTGGGCCGGGAGGGCCTGCCTGAGTGGGCAGTTGGTTCAGCGATTTCATTTTCTTAATTGCGCTTTAGAGAAATGGTTCTGAGTGGTGGGAGTTGGGTACTCGGAGAGAGGGTGGGCATCTTACAGAAACGCACACAAAAGACAAAGAGGCCCGTGGGGTTGGAGGAAGCTACTGGAAGGGCTTAAAGCCGTGTCTGATCTTCCACATTTTTTCCCCTTTATCGGGAACTCCCAGTTAGCTGTGGTCCCAAAGGTGTTTTCAAGTTTGTGCTCCTAACTGCTCTCTGCCGTTTCCTCGTTGGTGAATTTGTTCATCTCACAGGAGAGGGTTGGAAATAATGAGTGTCATGGAGAAGACTTGGCATAGAGATGATAAATAAGATCAATAAGAGGGATGGAATGATGCTTTTAATTCTTTTGCTAAGACTATTAGCTTTCTTTTTTTAGTGGAGAGAAAAATGCAAATGTGATGCTAATTATGAAGATCCATCTGTTATACCTAAAGTACCATAGGAAAAAGCCTAAATTTAAAGCTCTTCTGCAGCACTTTCTCATCTTGGAAGACACATTTGAGAAGCAGTTTCCCTTTCAAGCAAACGTTCGTGTCCTTTGTGGTGTGGGCTGGCTTGTGGGACCTGAGCTGCCCGTCGAGGAGGCCAGTTTAATCTGAGCGTACCAAAAGTGGCAGCAGTCTTAAAAGCTTCTGCAGTGAATATGTGGCTGTACCAAATGTGTACTTAGTGGAAATTTTAATAACAAAGGGCTGTTCAGCAAATTATGAAAAGTGAGCATCAGGTAACACCCAAGCCCTGAGCACTTACTCAGAATACTCGTCTCTTCAAAATTCAGCCAGCAGGGATTTCAAATAGCCCCTCGACAACATCCACTGATGTCCACTGGGCATTCTCCCGGTGGTTTTGGTCAGGTCCAACTTATTAGATATCTGGGCAATTAATCTGACTCTGTCATCCTATGCTTTTCAATTTATAAAATTGGAAAAGTTATTTTCAACAGGTCTTCACAAAGTCCTGAGTTAAAGAACGCCTCTGAGTGTTGTTAGAGCCCCAAACCTGCGTTCTTTCCTGCCTGCCAAGTGGCACCATGAGGCCGAGAGAGATTTGCAGGTGCCGTTCGGGAGGCGTCACAGTTAGTCTTAATCGGGGTGACAGGGAGAGCTCGGAGGGCTGAGAGGTGATAGAGTTTTGGAAAAGCAGAGCTGACGGGTTTGCTGACAGATCGAACGGGACTCTGAGAGGAAGATCCCCGAGGATGTCTCCAGGGCTCCTGGAGTCTCCTTCACTTAGATGAGAGCCGTGCATGGCGGCTGGAGTGAGGGGTGGCTCAGATATAAGGGCTCACTTCAGCTGTGTTAAGAGTGAGATTCCCTTGGCACATCACAGTATAGGGCTGAGAAAAAGGTGCTGCTTGAGTCTTGGGGTTCAGAGTGATGATGTGGAGGAGGAGGTGGGTGCTGGGTCCTGGGGACGGGCAGGAGTGTGGCTGCAGGTGTGCGCAAACGGATGTCCCAGGAGGCTGAGGCTGAAGGGCGGGTTATTGGGGAGCTCTCTGGGGAGCAATCCCCATGAGGAGGGAAAGAGGGGGGTCAGGCAGAGGGCAGGCTGGGCTGGGGTGCGATCTGCCCACCCCGGCAGGGGGCTGTGGACGGACTGGCCTGGAGCTGTCAAAATTCACACCCTGCGTTCAGCAGCCACAGGGCCCAGGGCTCGGCCCCTCGCTGGGGGGCTCTCTGGGTACCGGGAGGAGAGGGGCTCTGAGGTGTCAGCCCTCCTGCTCCCGGCGGCGAGAGGAGGGGGCTTCAGTCCTGACAGGGGTTCCAGGGCTGTGCACGGGGCTCTCAGGGGTGAGGCCTGGTGATGGGTGAGAGCAGAGGGGCTGGGAAGGGGCCGCCAGTGCTGTGGCGGGGAGCAGGGCCCCCCACGAGCCGCGGGGTGAGGCGCCTTCCAAGGGGAGGGGCTGGGGCACCACTTCTCAGGGGGGATGTGGCCGAGGGGTCTCGGACGGGCGGTCTGGGGACTTGGGGAAGCTTTTCTCTTTGGAGTAGGAAATGAGGCTGTCGTTTTGGTGGGAGGTCAGGGGAGGCAGTTTTGGAAGTTTGGGGGGGGAACCCCGAGCTGCTGTCCGTGTGAGTGGGGGTGAGCGGGCGGGGGCGCCGTCGGGTGACTGCACTTCCCAAGGACGGAGCAGCGGATTGAGGGAGCCCACAGGGACGTAACCAGAGGGGGCTGTGCAGACAGCGTGTTGAAAACGAGTAGGGGGAGGTCTGGAGAGAGGGAGAGCCCTAAAGCAAGGGGCAAATGTGGGAGACATCACCGAGGCTGCGGGGCCGGAGGGGCCGCCCGGAGCAGTGGACATGGTCGTCTGTGCTCGTCCTCAGCCGAGGACACGGACAGCAGCTTGTTTCAAAAAGTCTGACGTGGCCGGGGGCTCTGCGTCTCTGAGCAGAGACTTGAACCAACTCTAGAAACTCCAGGAACGTGCGTCTTCATCCCACCACGCAGTGTGTGCACTCACACACATGCACACACATGCACACACACGCACTCACACACACACTCACACACAGGAACGCAGTCCTCATCCCACCACGCAATGTGTGCACTCACACACGCACACACACACGCACTCACACAGGAACGCAGTCCTCATCCCACCATGCAATGTGTGCACTCACACACATGCACACACGCACACACACATGCACTCACACACAGGAATGCAGTCCTCATCCCACCACGCAATGTGTGTACTCACACACATGCACACACACGCACTCACACACACACTCACACACAGGAATGCAGTCCTCATCCCACCACGCAATGTGTGCACTCACACACACGCACTCACACACGCACTCACACACGCACTCACACAGGAACACAGTCCTCATCCCACCACGCAATGTGTGCACTCACACACATGCACACACACATGCACTCACACAGGAACGCAGTCCTCATCCCACCACGCAGTGTGTGCACTCACACACACGCACTCACACAGGAACACAGTCCTCATCCCACCACGCACATGTGTGCACTCACACACATGCACACACACACACACGCACGCACTCACACAGGAACACAGTCCTCATCCCACCACGCAGTGTGTGCACTCACACACACGCACACACACACGCACTCACACAGGAACGCAGTCCTCATCCCACCACGCACACGTGTGCACACACACACGCACACACACACGCACTCACACATGCACTCACACACAGGAACGCACGGCCGGGTTCTGGCCTTGAGATGGAAAGGGGGCTGCTCCAGCAGTGCTTGGGGGGATTCACAGCTCTGAGCAGCTCCACTAGAAAAGAAGGGTCTCAGATCAGTAACCACCACGTCTGCGCCAAAAACCAGAAAAACAGCAAATGAAATCCAAAGTAAACAAAACACTGGAAATCGTAAAGATCAGAGTGAAAAATTGATGAAATACAGAACAGTAAAAACAATAGAGAAAGTTAATGAAACCAGAAGCTGGTTCTTCGTGATCAGTAAAACTGATAAAGCTCTAGTCCGATTGATTGGGGGGAAAATGGAGAAAAGATCCAAGTTACAAATATCAGAAATGAGAGAGGTGACATCACTAAAGAGTCCACAGGTATTTCGAGGATAATAGGAGAATATTATGAGCTACTTTATGCCAATAAATTTGACACCTTCAATGAAATGGAAAATTCCTTGAAAAATGTCAACCATCAAAGGAGAAATAGAAAATATGAGTACCTGTACATCTGCTTTAAAAATGGTAATGGGAAGTTAAGGCTTAAAATGCCCAGGGTTCCTGGCTGGAAGGATGGGAATGTTTTGGTAATGGAAGGTGGTGATGGTGACACAACATTGTTAATGTAAGTAACAGCACTGAAATATGTACCTGAATATATAAAATAGGTTAAAAGGGGAAATGTTAGGTGGTATATATGATAATAGAATAAAATTCTTTTTTAGAATCCATGGAACTGTATTACAAAGTGAACCCTACCTTACCTGTGAACCATAGTTAACAATGCAGTTACAATAATGTGCTTTCATCGGTTGTGACAAATGTTACATGCCAATGCAAGGGGTTAGGGTGTTGTATGGGAATCCTGCATTTTATGCATGATTTCTCTGTAAACCCACAGCTTCTCTAATACAAAACAAAACATTAAAACTAAAATAAACAACAAAAATGAAACAAATAAAAAGAATCGGTGGTGCAGCCACTATGGAAAACAGTTTGGTGGTTCCTCAAAGTTAAACGTAGAATTACCAAATGACCTGGCAATTCCACTTTTGCGTATTTGCCCCAAAGAACGAAAGCAGGGAACCAAACGGGCACTGGCACAGCGGTGTTTCCGCAGCTCTGTTCTCGGTAGCCAGCAGGTGGGAGCTGCGCACGTGTCCGCCGGCAGATGGTGCAGAACGTGTGGTCCGGCTGTGCAACAGGATGTGATTCAGTCCTAAGAAGGAATGAAGTTCTGGTGCCTGCTACAAATGGAGGGACTTGCAAACATGTTACATGAAAGCAGCCAGACCCTGAAGGCAAATATTGTATGATTCCATTTATACGAAATGTCTGGAACTGGCACAGTCATAGAGACCTCAAGTACACAAGAGGTTAGCAGAGCCTTGGGGGAGGAGGGTGAAGGCTGGGGCTGGTTTGGATACATTGTGTCCCCCACAAAAGCCATAATCCTTAATGCAGTCTGTTGATTAGGGTGGAACCTCTGAATTATTTCCTCAGAGGTATGGCCCCGCACGTTCAGGATGGGTCTTGATTAGTCCACTGGAGTATTTAAGAGAGGAGCTAAGAGCCGACACAGACCCAGCTGCTGCTGATGCTGAGAGATGCTGGGAGATGCAGACAGAAGGATGTTTGGAGATGCTGAGCTAAGAGATGAAGCCCAGAGTTTGTCCCGGAGAAGCTGAGAGAAGACCCCCAGACACTTAAGGAGAAGCCACTGGATTCAGAAGCTGAAAACAACGCAACCCGGGAGCAAAGGACTAGCAGACACCAGCCACGTGCCTTCCCAGCTTCAGAGGTTTTTCCGACGCCATCGCCATCGGCCTTTGTTTAGTGACGTTATCTGTTCTGATTTGCTAATGCTGCCATTATGCAAAGTACCAGAAATGCCTAAGCAGAGATGCCTAAATTTGGACACTTTTATGGCCTTAGAACTGTAAATTTGTAACCAAATAAACTTCCTTTTTAAGAGCCAATCCATTTCTGGTATTTTGCATAACAGCAGGTCTCGCAAACTGGGACAGTACATGATAAAAACCGTCAGCAAGCTAGGAAAGGAAGCGCACTTCCATGTCCTAATGAAGGACATCTGAGAAAAACCTGTAGTTAACATCATTCTTACTGGTGACGGACCAAAGGCTTTCTCCTAAAAATCAGGTGCAAGGCAAGGCTGCCCTGTGTCACTCCTATTCAACATTGGACTGCAGGTTCTGGCAAGTGCAGTAGAGCAAGAAAAAGAGTCAGAAAGCAAACAGATTAGAAAGGAAGAAGTGAAAGTGTATTCTCAGACAACATCTACATTCACATAGAAAATCACAGGGAATCTTCATAAAAGCGTCTAGAACTATTAAGTGAATTTAACATAAGTTACAGGATCCTGGACATATACAAAATATCAGAGTAAAATAAAAATTGTACTGCATTTTAACGAAGGTACAGGGGAATTCAGTAGAGAAACTATAGTTTGCTCAACAAACACGGCTGGAGCAGTTGGACATTCAGACACAGTAAAAAGAACTCAGTCCATACCTCAGATCATATATGAAAATTAACTCACAATGAATATAGGTCTAAAGGTAAAACTGAAAACTATGAAATTTGTATAAATCTTTGTGATCTTTGGCTAATCAAAGACTTCTTAGCTGTGACACCAAATGCATGTTCAATAAAAGAATAAGTTGATAAATTGGACTTCATAAAAATTAAAAATTTCTGCACATTAAAAACACTGTAAAGAGAAAAAATCAAGCCACAAAGAAAATGTTTGCATATCATATATTGATAAAGGAATTATCTTCAGAATATATAAAGAACTCTTAAAGCAGTTTAAAAAAGGGGGGAGGGGAGATGTAAACAAACACTTGACCAAATACAGTGTTTGTCCACAAGTAAATGCATGGCAGGTGTGCTGTAGGGAAGTGCAAATACAAACCACAATTAGAAACGTTCCGCTGTTTAAAAGCAATTTAAGGATCCAAAAAAAAAAAAAAATACAACCCACTAACTAGGACTGAAAAACACTGAGTACTTTTTCTGTTAGTTTCAAGAGTTCTGGGAAATTGTCTGGCAGTGCGAGGTGCCCTCTGGGTGTCACATGAGTTGATTCAAGGTGGAAACGAGAGACTGATAGGCTTATAGATTCCAGCTCTCTGAAATGACACGGGGACACCTTCACCATTTTGACAAATTGCAGTAGCTTGTTTTTAGCTTTGTAAAAATCACCATCGTTCAGTTGGGTGTTCTCTCTCTACCTCCTTATGTGACTAAACTGGCACCTGAGCCAGGGATAAGCTTTCCTGGGTCCTGCCATGTCCTTCAGCCGGGCTTTGGGGTCAGAGCCACATGGGCTGCGCGTGTCCCGCCCGGGGGCCGCGCGGTGGTCGGCCGCTTCCTGCAGCACCCGCTCGCACCTGCTCAGCGCTTCTCTTCGCCCCAGTTTTCACTTATTTAACCTTTCTTAAAACACTGTTCCCTTCAATTCTGGGATTGGGACTCTACAGTGGGAATCTGCCTTTTCTAATTGTCGTTAACTTTGCTAACCTAAGGTCCGACTGTTTTTAAGAGCCCTTTCACTTTACTGTCCAAGCCCACATGAATTTGGTTTTATTTTTCTTTTAATGAATAAGCTACTTTAGCAAAAACCATGACTTTGTGTAACTGTTTTGTGTGCACTCTTTTAAAAATGTGCACGTTTAGGCTGGCTCACAGAATTCCCCACGGAGGAGCCCCCGCTTCTGTGCCCCCCGCCCCAGGCCGCCGTCACCGAGCTCCTGCTGCCCTCCTCTCCCGCTCGGTGCCGCCGTGCTCCCTGGATTGGTTTCCCGGCCCCGGTTTCTCCTCCTCCCAGTCCAGCCTCCACGTCCCACCCCAGTGACCTCCGGAAGCGTCTTGATGTCGCAGCAGGGGGGCCCGCGTGACGCCCCCTCCCCGCACCTGCTCCCGCTCGGCCTCCGCCGCCTGCCTCGGGGCCCTGTCGCAGGTGCTCGGGCCGGGCGCTCTCCCTGCCCCCCGGGTCTCGGCTCCCCAGAAACCGTCCGTTTCCCAGACGAGCCCGATGCTGCTCCCTGGGGCATCCTCCCCGGCGTTCCGAGTCTCTGTCCCCCCATCCCCTGCTGGAGGCTCTGCGAGGCCGGGTCTCTGTCCGTCTGTCTCGCTCACCGTCGCATCCTCACGGCCCACCCGGCTGAGTCCCCGGCACAGGAGAGGAGATGGATGAATTATCCGGCACAACAAACCAAATGCAGCTGGTGATTGTGTAGAGAAAAAAAGTGAGGATCTATTTTTCTTTTCAGAATTAAAGACCACCAAATCAAAATAAGGAGGGCTACGCATAAGTAAAAGTCAACTTAATTAGCTTGGTGTGTTTTTTCATGAGATAAATATAAATTCTTCTACCTCTGCCTTTTAAAATTAACCAACCTAGTTCTTCTGTATGGGATTTGTATTTTTTTTGCAGCTGTGCAGTGTTTTAAATTATTTCAAAATAAAAAGTTAAAATTAAGCCAACTTAAAGCTCTATTATGAGTAAAATTACATTCTTCAGTCTTATTTTATAGCCCATCAGTAATGACATTTGAGAAGAGGGTACAAGAAGGGATGTGTGAGGCAAAAGGTCTGAGGAGAACAGCTCGGGTTCCGTAGCTTGTTTCGACAACTATTTACCGAGCAGCCTGTGTGGGTCAGAGTTGTAGCCATTCAAACAGCTTGTCCAAACCACTAACCTCTCGTCCTTATTGATTAGGAAAGAGCACATCTTTAAAATCTACTTTTGAACTTTAGAGATATTGGTCCATGTAGCCTTGACTAAAAATTCTCTTGCTATTAAAATTTGTTCCTTGATTTATCCTTTTAGTAAACGTTTCCTCCTTCTCTAACGTTTAAAGTTGCACTTGACTAATGTGGTTTCAGTGTTGTGTCCCTTTTCCTGTATTAATCCCCGTTTTGTATTACGTCTAAAAAATTTCACAGTGTAACCGAAACCAAGTACGACTCCAGTGATATATGTGTTAGTCACGGCTTTGATCACAGCGTTGAATGCTTAAAGCACCGCTCCGTGCACGATGGCTCTGGGGAGGATCTGGAGGGAGTGTTCGTGTAATTTCAGTTTTACTCTGAATCCTGAGGAGCGTCGACAGGAGCCTGAGGCCTGGCTCTGCCCTGTGGCCAAGGAATTCCCAGCTTTGCCGTGGCTTGACCCCCGGGGCCTGCATTTTCTTGCGGGACAGCTCCGTCAGTCTGTAGGATCACACAGAGGGGTGGATGTGTGCCCAGACGGACAGCCCAGGCTATAAATTGGGACGAGGCTTTGCCCGAATGCAGCCTTCCGTCATGGCCCTGTGACTGAGCTGGGAACAGTCTCCCAGCAGCGATGGCCAAGCAGTGACCGGCTGCTGGACAGTGAGAAGACAGAGTCCAGCCTGCCGGTCTGCCGGTGACGTAGACACCAGAGTCTCCGCCACGTCCAGGAGACTGCAGAAGGGTCTGTGGTCACCAAGAGAACGTGGAGTACGTTGAGAGAACAAACGAAGAGGAACGTCTGGCTCCTAACTGTAGAAACTGGCATTTGCGGAATCCTGTAAAGCTGCGACTTCTTGCTCTACCGTCGGGTGACCCTGGAGAACTCATCGCAGTGTGTTTTGGAAGCATTTGCTTCCCACGTTCCTGGAGCCAGGCTTAGGTGAGGTCACGCTCACCTTGGCCGTCCTGTCAATACTCCCACCAGCAGACCCTCGTGTAGTGCCCGAGGCGATCTGAGTGCTGTGGGAAAGCCCCTGAGGTCCAAACCCGGGTAGCTCGGAATCCACGACCGTGGACCCTTGACTCTGATGAAAGCCTCACAAATGCGGTTCCCGACCCCAAGCAGGTTGCTGAGGGCAGGAGCTGTCACGAGGGCATTTGGAGATGAAAGAGTCTATTTTTATGGGGAGCCTGTGGCTGTCACTGACTGTATCCTCTCCACCAAATGAACCACCCCTGCGTCATTAGGATTCATAATACCGAACTCTGGAACGTGCCATAGTCTGCCGCCACCATATAGACGGGCCGGGAAGGCTGACTCGACTCCTTTAATCCCTGGTGCTTGCCCTGAATGCTGACCATCGTCATCTCCACTAAAGGGGCCACAAGTAGTGTCACTCCTGGAGATGGAAGCAAACAACTATTAATAATAACCCTGTGCTGACTCCATCCTTTAAATTGCCCACTAGCCAGGTGCTAAGATAACCAGTCTACCTGATGCTCCTCAGTAAGCTGTCAGATTCTACAGGTTGGTTTTGTCTATGTGCTGGTTTGAATCTGTTATGTACCCCAGAAAACCATGCTCTTTTAATCCAATCTTGTGGGGGCAGATCTTTTGTGGGTGGGACCTTTTGATTAGACTATTTCCATTGAGGTGTGAAGCCCCCACTCAAGGTGGGTCTTGATTAGTATACTGGGGTCCTTAAGAGACCTCAGGGAGAGAGAGGCTGAGCCAACACAGACCCAGATGATTTGAGATGCAGACAGAAGATATCTAGAGATGCTAAGTTAAGAGATGAAGCCCTGAGTTTTCCCCAGAGAAGCTAAGAGAGAAGCTGAGAGAGACATTTTGGAGAGAAGCTGAGAGGTGTAATCCAGAGTTTGCCCCCTGGAGAAGCAAGGAGGAGCCCCAAGAGCTGAGACAGAAGCCCAGAGTCATTTTGGAGAAACCACTGAAACCAGAAGCTAAGCCCAGGAGAGAAGGTTCAGCAGAGCCAGCCATGTGCCTTCCCACGTGACAGAGGAAACCTGGACACCATCGGCCCTTCCTCAGGGAAGGTATCTTCCTCTTAATGCCTTAATTTGGACATTTTCATGGCCTTAGAACTGTAAATTTGCAACCTAATAAATCGCCATTGAAAACCCAACCCATTTCTGGTATATTGCATTCCAGAAGCATTAGCAAACTGGAACAGTCTGTGTGTGTTTTTGCCAGGTAAAAGGACAGAATTCAGATGTCTTCTATAAAAGGCTTTGTTCACACAGCAAGCTGTCAGATTGTCATGGTCTGAAACCACTCCTCAACTGTCTCCGTCCCTCCCCTGGAGCCCTTTATTGCTCAGCGTTGGGTAAGTAGAAACAGATGAAGCTTGAGTTTCCAAAGTGGCCATGTGATGTCTCTGTTGTTCACCAGTGGGAATAAATATGGAGCTGTGAGTCTGTCCATCCCTTGAACTGGGATCTTGCCAGGTGACCGTTCACTTGGAAATCATAATTGTTGATGTGAAACAACTGATATCATGCCTTGGAAAAATAAGTGTATCAGTGGACTGTCATTCACCCAGTGAAGATCTCCAAGTGACATCTGAGAACGGTTTTTAAATTGTTTCAAGACGTTGGATCAGTCTTAAGGCTGGAATCTGTTTTATCACAGTGTGTGTTATGAACCTGAGGTTTAAAGGATTATAACTCAACATTTAGTAGTGTTCTCTAAGTGTTCTTTTGTAAATTGCCAGTTATATTTCATAAAAGATTGTTTCAAACAAACGTTTTTATGATCGAGGCATTTTAAGCCAGTAAGCGAATGTGCTGTCTACGTGTCACTTTGATGCCATTTTAAGTTTACTTTCAATCTTCTGGCTTTCTCCCTGACTGGCAGCTTGTCTTTTGGGGGGACGTAACAGGGAAGTCAATGGCCATCAACACTTGTACTTTTTTGTGATCTGATGGATGATGGCTAGTGCAACCACCAGTAACGGACGCCCTCCAAGTGAAAGTGAAATAATGAAGTGTGCTATTTCTCAGTTCTGTTACCAAACTCCTCTGGTTTTGAGGGAGGAGGTAAACAGAGTCAGAATTTAAAGACAAGATACTGCTGTGGTCAGAACCGGCCTTAGGAAGAGAGGAGGAGGATGCTTTCCAGCGCAGTTAACGCCAGGAGCACTGGCTGAACTGAGCGGCCACTGGGCAGGTGCAGAGCGCAGAACGCACAGCTGTTTTCCTCCTGCTGACAGTCGTGGACCCCTTTCCCCGCCTCTCTCACCGCCATCAGGTGTCCCCCACAGAGAGAGCACAGACCCTGCCCGAGCCTCTCCGGCCGCCGCTGGGTGCTTGGCTCGCTGGTGCCAGGTGCAGCTGCCGCCAAGCTATCGCCTTCCACCCTGCAGGCTCCAGGAGCCGAGGTTTGACGGGGTCCCAGGCCCCCTTCAGTGTATGGGGAATCCTGCCGCTCCGACGTGCTGGGCGCACACACTCCTTCCTCTCCTTAAAATGGCTATTTCGTATGAGAATGTCTTGGGTTTTTTCCCATAAAGCAACATTTTTCCCAAAACTGCAGCACCTTAATTGCTACTGATAAAAAGAAAACACAAGTGGTGAGAGGTTCATTAGTCAAAGCCAGCTGAAGAGCCTGCGGAGGGTGGGTTGGGGTTCGGACTGCGTTGTGACGGTTTGTTGAGGGGGGCGTGGTGCCCCAGGCCACACTCTGCGGGGTCTTGGGGAAGCCTGTGCCTGAGCTCGGAAAGCTCTGAGGACGCAGACCCCACGCAGACCCCACACAGCCCGGTTTGAAGGCATCTCGCCTGATGACAAAGCCAAGCGGGGAGACACGGCTGGTGCCCGAGACCTTCTAGGAGCACAGACTGTTTCCTGTGGAATCTCTTTGCATCTTTGGTCACTTTTCTTGAAAATCATCCCTCCCCATGTTTGTACATCTGGAAAAGAGCTAAGTATCTTGTTAACAGTTACAAAAATACTAGACGTTTCCAGGTGTTTCTAACAAGAGTGTTTGTTCATGCTAACTGATATTGTTAGCCTCCTTTTGGGAAAAAGATCCTCAGTAAAAATATAAAAATAGTTTCCAAACACTTTGTACCCAGGAGACTGTATGTGTAGAATTCATAATGAATAAATTTTTAATAAAAATTGGGATTTAGAAGTAATATATAAGCATAAATCACTTTTTTCAAGTGATTGGGAATATTGCAGCTTTACTAGAAGTTAAAACATTTTAATTGATTTCTGGAGACTAATTCAAGATTTCACATATTGTAAATGAGAAATTCATTGGTTGTGAGTCTTTTTTACTTACACGTTTTTGTTGAATGAGGACTACAATTATGTTTATTTAAATAAGAATTGTAAAGCTCTATTTCACATTTTCCCAGAGTTGATGACTAGGCCCACTGAGTGCGCTTTTGAACCAGTTTCACTGAAGTCAGCCTGAGACGCGGCTCCCACGCGGCCTGTCCGGGATCACTGAGGGACTCGCCTGGGGCCCCTCGGGGCCTCCACCAGCCTCCGTTTAAAGTTAGGGCGAGAGGAGATGGGATTGTACTTTATGTGAAGTTCCAGGGGAGAGAGACAGCGTATTAGTTACCACTGGCTTCGTATTTAATAATTTTTCCCCTCTGTGAGCACGAGAGAGGCCCGTCTGCGGCTGAGGGCAGCGGGGAGAGCAGGCCGCCCTGGGGAGGGGGCTCCGTGGGGAGCTGGACGGACGTCTGGAAGGTGGCCTGGGCCCACGTTCTCTCACATCGGAACCGTTTCGGAACCCGTGTTCGGCGGCCGGGCCCGCGTCTTCGGCCTCGCTGCTGGGTTCTGTCCCCCGGCTGCTCCGCCAGGCAGCTCCGGACTCGGGCGACGATGTCCACGTTGGAGACCCTGCAGGGCGGGCATCGCCCGGGAATGTTATGTTAATGCAAAGAGATTACGAGAGCATAGAACAGGAAAGGCAAAGCTGTTGAATTTCCGAAAGTTGAGGCCACGTTGGTGGGCTTCTCTCGTGTGCCTGAGGGGAGCGCACGGCTGCACCGGGGGGCTCCGAGGGTCCCGCCTTGCCGAGCAGCGACTTTGCGGGGCGGCTGCTCTGCGGGGACGCTCCGGATGGAATGAAAGAGCTACCCAAACCTCTTAAAAATATGGGGCTGATTCTAAGTAAGACAGCCAGCTGATTTTAGTCCTGTGTTTGCTCTATTGCATCCTAAAAACAAACCAACCAAAAAGCTGCTCTCTTTTCTTTAAAATTTTATTTTAGGGATCAGACTATATTGCTAACCAATTATTTAGTTTTGGATCTATTATACTCCATGTGGAAACTTCTGCTTATAAATGAGGATACCCAAATTAATTTGTTCTTTAAGTTCACTGAATATTTAGATATCCCTGCAGCATTTTTTTTCCGAATCCCATAAAAAGAAATTAGCAGCTAATTCAACTCATACCGTGCTCATGAGGAAACAAATTTCAAGGACTGGCCATAGTCAAAAAGAACTTCTCTACTTATTCTTCTGGCCCCTCCCCTCCCTTCCCTGTCTGTCCATCTGTATGTCACTCGTTCATTCATGCGTTTACTTTACCCACGCAGGGTAGCAGTGGCACGGTGGGGGGTTAAGGGTAGTTGTGGGTTCTGTTCTGTTTTGTTTCCATCTGAGCTTATTAGGAGACGTTGGCCACCTTTGGAGATGCGTCTTCCCATTCGCTGGAACACAAGACAACACCCCAACTCTCCTGCACATCGTGCTCTCCCGCTTCCCACCGTGCCAACTCGGTAACCCCAAATCCCATGCTCCCCTATTCCTCCCTTGCCTTCCAGATGTGTTTGCATTATGAGTCAGACGCTGGCCTGTGTGGCGGCCGGGGTGGGTCCCCTGGGTAGGGGTCTCCTGGGGTGGATCCCCTAGGGTGGGGTCTGCTGGGGTGGATCCTCGGGGGTGAGTCCCCTGGTCCCGCTGCAGCCGGCAGCCTGGCCTGGTTAGGGGGAGGCCGTGGAGCTGTCTCGCGGTGCGGGGAGGGTGAAAGGAGAGGAAGGGGTGGGGAAGGGGGCGAGGGGTCACGACGGGGTCTGTGGGGAGGGTTGATTCCGCAAATGCACACTTGCAGAGTGACTCTCTAGGTAGAATTTTGCAGAAGGAAACCTGTTCATTGATGTGACTCTTTCTGCACACTCTTTGCCTTTTTGAGGGGAGGAAAAGTTAGAGGAGCATTGGTTGAACGAAGGAGGGGAACAGAAGGGTGTGTTTTTAAAAGCAGAATGAAAACTCCCCCCTTTGGCCCCTTTCGGCTCCTGAGCTGGAGCCCCCCGCGATCTGCCCGGGCAGCTCCGAGCCCGCCCTGGCCTGTCCGCAGCAGGTGCGGGAGTGGGGGCCGCACAGCTCCCGTGGCACGTGGGCCTTGGGGTCGCTGGGCCTCGGCCTTGCAGGTCAGCCCGACCCCTTGTCCCTCACGATGGACATGAGCGAGCCAGGACGGCGTCGGGGAGGGGCGGCTCGGCCCGGATGCCTCGTCTTCCCAGACTCCTCGGCTCTTGCAGACTCAGCCCCTAGTGCGCTGGCAGGACGGAGGAACCCGGCTAAAGGGAAGTGTGATCGCGTTTAAGGAAACAGCCCCCTGTGGTCAGGCCCGTGTTGTCTTGGTGTAAACGCCCGTGCCCGTCGGCGACGGGATGAAAAACAGGCGCTGGCCCGGTGGAGCTGTGACTTCACCCACTCCAGGAAGGAATTGGATTTGTGTCTCTTTTACAGATTACATCTGCCACCTCTGACACAGGGTTATAAGGGGTTAAAAAGCTGCATGGTGACTTCGCAGCGCCCCCAGGTGTGATTTACATTCTCACAAGCTGGAAAGAGAGGAAACTGCACCTCCTCTGTCTCCCGCAAGTCGATGATGCCGTCGTGCCTTGAGGTGAATCCGGTCCCCGTGTCCTTGAGCTTCAGACTCGGCCTGTGGTGCCCGGATAGCCGGAGACAGCGGGAGAGGAGCCGCGGTGGGGGGGACGGGGACGGGGAGCCTTCCCTGCCTGCCCGTTGCCCTCTCTGCTGGGAACCGGGTCTCCTCTCGTGGCTCCGCGGGGGCCCGGCTGCTGCCCTGGGCTGGCGGTGGGGGAAATGCCGACTAACGCACCGGGCCAGCTGCTGCAGCCAAGATGAGGGACGCGATGCCCCGGTTTCTTGTTAAAATTGTCTTGTTAAATCTTCAGGTTTATTCACTCAACAAAGATGGATGCACCAGGCACTGTCCGGGGCAAATGTAAGCAGGAAAACTTGTTTCACCCGTCCGCACGGGGTTCACAGGCTGGGCGATGGCCTCGTCTGAGTCTCAGAACCCGATTCTAACTGGACAGACTTTTTCCCCAGAATATTCTTGATACTCCTAATCCTAGCAAGGACTTCAGCTCATATTAATTTTATTTTCCATTCCCATGACATTTATTGCCTTCCATCATTCAAAGACGATGGTGCAGTGTCACCCACTGGGTGTTTCTAGCTCACATCCACTCTGTCTGTCATGAAACCTTCCCACGGGCAGGGAAATAAGCAGGGGCAACAGCTGCAGGGGTTTCCTAGCCCATCCTCTGTAAATACCTAATGATCAGATGCCCACTCAGGGCAGAAAGTGCTGCCTGCTCTTCTCTCCCCATTTCTTGGTGTGTTCACCCCGGTGGTGAGCTGTGTGCCCGTGGGGCAGTCTGCAGATGTTCTGGTTCGGCTCTGAGACTGTGGAGCTCGGCTGTTTGTCTTGTTGGTGCTCCGGTTCTTTCATTCACTCACTCACGCACTCATTCATTGCCTCGGTGCCCAGTAGACCTTGGGTTACTGCAACTCGGGCCAGGCGCTGGCCCAACTGCTGCGAGAGGAAGTGTGAGCAGACGGCTGCTCGGGGACGTCCCGGGCGGGGGCTGGGGGCGCCTCTCTGCAAACGCAATCCCCAACCTCAGGTCCGAAGGACTTGTGTGTCCCTTCAGCTTGCCTTTGTGTGTTTTAGATACTTTAAGACAAGTCGTCTTTGCCGTCAGAGGAATACACCCTTAACATGTTGATTGCAGATTTGAGTTGTGGGTTGTGTGTGTGTGTGCACTTGTACACAGACACACACAGTTTTATTTTTCTTGAACTTTGCTGAGCTACTTCTCCTTCAGCTGTCAAGGCAATATAGTGATACTCAAGCCTTTCACACACCCGTGGGGAGCTGCCCAGCCCAGTTACTTGGTTCTGCCCTCCCTGCAGGCCTGGAAGTGAACAGGAGCCCACTCCACTGGTCTTTGATCCCACCAGCTCTGTCCTGGTGTTTCTCCAGATTTTTCCGTCGTGGGTTGCTATTTCAGAAAAGCCCAGCACACGTGAAACCAGGCCAATTGGCCACCCCAGGGAGCTGAGGCACGTGCTCTCCACGAAATAAGTCTGTCCTGTGGCACGTAAGGGTTAAGAAGAAACCGAGCCTTTAAAATCTGGGCAATCCCTTGAATTATGAGTGTTTTTAAGAAAGAGCTCAGTGCCCGAGCCATGAATTCTCCTCAAGACCCTACAGCTTCACAGACACTGATTCAGCCCGGTTCCACAAAGTTATTTATGTCATGAAATAAGTTAACATCCACCCATTTACCTTCAACGTGGTTTGCCCACCTGTCCAGGTGTGGCCCCATTAGCCCTGCGTGATTAAAGCGGGGGGGTGTCAGGGCAGAAGTAGGACAGCAGTCGTCGTCAATGTGCCGGCCACTGACGTTTCACGAGCGAAGCTCTCCGAGCTCTTTCTGACTCACGTGGCAAAAACGAGCCCAGGGCACCGGGAACAGCGGGTGTTCTATTGGAGACGCACTTGCCAGAACCGGAAATGAGGAGGGTAAGTGGAAACGGTGGCCTGAGCGAGATTGGCAGGTGCAGGGGGCTCTGCTCTACCTGCACACCGCTGAAACCAGCCCAAGGTCATCGTTAGGGGTCCTGAGACCGTCCTAAAGCTCAGGGTGACATTCCTCGGAAGATGACAAGAGCTGTCCCCTTGATGGGCATGACCGAACCATGGATGGAGTCTGACCCTAAAAAGAATAATCAGGAAGAATATTTAGTATGAAAATTGACACTTCCACTCTCATGACAAATACTGGGTTTATTAAGGCTTTCTGATTTGCTTAGCATCATCACACACAACTGGGCTCGATTGCCAAGTAGAAAATGCCTTTTATTTGCCTATATTCTGTGAGCCAGGAGTTCCACTGCTACATGTATTCCCAGGAGAGATGCGTAGATATGTGGACGAAGACATTCGAGGGTGTTCATAGAAGCATTATTTGTAGCAACTGAAGATTGGAAGCTGTCCAGGTGCTCATGGGCAGGAGAATGGATAAACTGTGGCGCATTCACGCAATGAAACAATGGAACACTATGTAACAATAAAAATAAGCCGATTATTGTTACACCCAGCAATAGAGATGACTCAGAGGAGCATAAAGTTGCGTGAAAGAAGCAATAACAAAAGAGTAAGTAATTTGTGGTTACATTTACATAAGTACAAAGACAGGCAAAACCAATCCATTCCCTTAGAAGTCAGGGAAACGGGATGGGATAGTGATTAAAAAGGAGCAGAAGGAAGGTTTCTGGAGCTCTGGTTGCGTTCTGGTTTTTAATCCGAGTAAAGGTTACATGGTGTGTTCAGTTTATGCAAATTCCTTAAACTGTGACTTTATATGTGCGCTTTTTGATATGCATGCTTAGTGTCAATACATTTGTGCAAAAGCAAACACGAGCTCACTTATTCAAAGAAGTGGTCACAGCAGAAAAACTCATTTAAAATGTACTTCCTTACAAAAGCCCAAAGTAGCTCTGGGTTTGAAGTTTAAATTGAAGTATAATCTATGAATTTTCAAATCACACTTCCCTACTTTAATAGTAGGAAATTTTCATGAATGCCTATTAACAAGGATGCACAAGAAGCATTTTGTAATTATTATTAGTATTTTATTTGACTTTGAGCTCTTTGAAGTTAGAGATCTGTCTTCTGCAAATCTGTTTTCCTTGTGTCTGCTGCATTTTTGCCTAAAAAAGGTGCTCAATAAAAGTTTGTAGAATTGAATTAAATTCATAAACTTGCTATTTTTCTCCATAAAATCTTCTACATTTCTTTGACCAAATCTCATCTCCACTTTCTTTAAAGCTCCACAATACTTTGCATTTCTCATAATGTTGCAGTAAGTTTAGTTTATACTTTTTTTATGACCTCCTTGGAGGCAGGGTCCGGTTTTCATTCACCTCTGACTCCCCTTTGCAGTGCTTTGGTCTTTGGCGCACCGCTGTTATTGATTACTATTGTGATTCCTGAATGAGAAAAATAATTAAAAATTAAAAAGACCTAGAAGTGGTGGTCAGTCAAAAGTCATATATAAAATATAGAACCGTTTGGTAAAGAATCTGTCTGCTAATTCCCAAATATAATTTTTTTCAGACGTTCTTCAATGCAGTGTGTTGATGATTTGTAGTTAAATACATTTGAAACTGTTCTCAGTCTGGTCTTGCACAATTACTAGCTTCTTTTTGGTAAATATTGGGTGGTCTCCCGATTCAGGCTGGGCTGTGGTAACAAAGAGACCCTGAGAACTTCCAGCTCAAGTCATGGTTCAGTAGACATCACTGGTCAGCTTCCGTGTGATGATTCAAAGACCCAGGTCCCTCCGATTTTCAGTAAACCTCCTCCGTGGCCCTTCTCTCCATGCCTGTATCCTGCTGGCAGAAAGGGAAAAAGCTTGGAGAGGCCACATCTGCCTCCTAAAAACCCTGAGAAAATGGCACATATCACTTCTCACAGTCCTTTGCGATAATTCAGCTAATGGCCACGTTAACCGAAGAGAGGCTGGGAGATGTGGTTTGTGCGTGTGCCCCAGAAGGAGCAGCAAGGGAGGCTGTGGACACACAGGACCTGCCAGGGCTCGGAGGTGGGTGAGGGCTGAGCCCCCGTCTCTGACCATCCCACCGCGAGACAGAACAGCTTGCTCTGAACAGATCTTCCACACGTGTTTCATAGCAAGCAGGTGCCAACACCCATCCTGCCTTTTCTGAATGTCGTCAGGGTCCCGGCTGTGCCCGTGCGGGTGCTGCAGCCGCAGGCGGTGCGAGAGGGTGCCCGAGACAAGCCCAGCACTGCCCCGGGGCAGAGTTTCAGTCGCCCTCGGGGATGGAGTCGGGCAAACCCGGCCTGCGGCATCCAGCCCCGGGCACCACTTCAGAGCGGAGGGCCTCTTGGCCTTTGTAGAGTCTTCTACAGTGTGATCCTAAGAATGGCCGGAGACTCTGTATTGTAGCCAATCCACGTATCTTAGACACCAGTAAATTTGCTAACTACCCCTGTCTCCGACATGCATTCTGTCTGAAAACTTCCCAGGTTACTGTGGAGATGAAGGTGCCAAAAGCAAGTCTGTGGAGGCTGCTCTGGAGTGTAGCCTTCTGATTAAATACGGGGTAAAGACACCTGAAGTACATTCCTCGTTGGAGCAACTCTCACCCCCAGGGAACAGAGTTTAAAAAAATAGATGATTCACTTACATATCATATGGCCCACACAAAAATGTGCTTATTATAGGCAACATACCAGTGTGAAAAGTAAATGTAGCCTTTTATTCGCATGTCCTTCCGATACAGATGATCACCTGGAAGGTTCCCCTAGAATAAACCATATTCACAATATGATGATCTAGCATGAGACACCTGCTTGGGATCTGGAATTTTGCTCAGAAACCAGCAGCTGCGCTACAGGAAGCCGTTGGAGCTGCAGGGAGCCCTTCAAAGGCTGACGAGGGAGAAGGTAAAACCCCTTGTGGGGACAATGACTTCCTGACTCAGGGTCCTTCAGAAAAGAAGGGAGTGATGAGTGTGAACTTCTCCATTGGGCTCTGCCTTTGGGAAGCCTCCCAGAGCCCCTGTGAGCTGGGGCCGGCTCCCTGGGTGTCCTCCGGATGACCTTGTACGATGATCTTGTGTGCTTGTGAGGTGCTGCACCTGCCCACGTGTGCAGAGTAGCTGTTGTGCGTGTCAGGTGTACATTTTTCAAATACTGGAAAACTCTTGTCTTTTCTGATGGCTTTCTGTTAGGTTTGCTTCATTGGTGGTGGTGAGATGACGGAAAAGACGACTTTCCCTGCGATGCCGTTTGAAGTGATATTTTTTGGATCCTGACAGAATACTCATTTCTGAGTCCTGGTATTTGCTTCTTGGAGCTCAGTGGTGTCATTTCAAAGGCAGGCTGGAGGCCGCCTCCTGAAGGGGGGGGTGCAGCTTTCTCCATGGTGATGGGAACAGAATTTCCAGCTGCCTAAGCTCTGCATTCTTAGGTAAATTTGCATAACGCTGCTGGGGACAAAGCAGTTGTCTGCTGAAAGCCAAATGAATGAACATGTTTCTGCTCAGGATTTTTGAACTGTTGTGAAAGAGTTTTTGTCTCTTGGCTTTTTCTTTTTTTAAAGCACAGTTACAAAAATTTATTTTAAGCAGATATCCCTGTTATCCAAAATGCAATGTGTATTTCCAGAAGGTGGACAATTTTAGCACATAAAAGTTCTAATCTAACACTTGGGTATCTGACCGGTGATTTCCAGAGTCTTTATTTTCTTTAGAGAATTTGTAACTTGAATGAAAGCCCCTCTGAACATCTGTCTGGCCCCTGAGCTGTGTGCTCCGGCGCAGGGTTCGTGTGTGTGGATCCACACGTCACACTCGCTGGACCCTTGAGTGGGAAGTGCAGCCTCAGGCAGTGGGAGCTGTGCTTTCCTAGAGGCTGAGAGCAGAAGCGGCTCCGTGGCTGGGGCTGCCCCAGTGGACGGCCACGTGCGGCCGGCCTGAGACGACACCGAGAGGGCCGTTCCGCGCCTGCCCCCGGCTCCTGACAGTGGCCGCTGCCCGTCCCTCCCTCCTTTCGTGGCCGCCCCGTCCAGCCCCCTGTCCGTTCAGCCCCTGGCCTGAGGACCGCCCTACCCTGGGTGCCCTCATCTGACCTGGGCTAGTTCTCTCTGTTTCCAGGGTCACCGTTCAGGCGAGGGCCCGGGGCGTCAGCGTGTCTTTCGGGGCTTCCTAACTGAACCCGTGACAGAGACCTGTTACACAGCAGATTATGTCAAAATGATTTCTTCCCCCACGTTATCTCTTCCTTACCAGGCACCAGCCTTCACTACCACGACCTTGTGCCGGTTTGAATGCATTATGTCCCCCAAATGCCATTATCTTTGATGTAATATTGTGTGGGCAGACGTTTTGGTGCTGATTAGATTTGCATGGAAATGCACCCCACCCAACTGTGGGTGATGACTCTGATGAGATATTTCCATGGAGTTGTGGCCCCGCCCATTCAGGGTGGGCCTTGATCAGTGGAGCCATATAAATGGCTGATGGGCAGAGGGAACTCAGTGCAGCTGTAAGTGACATTTTGAAGAGGAGCTACAGCCAAGAGGGACACTTTGAAGAAAGCACAGGAGGTGCAGATGAGAGACAGTTTGAAGATGACCGTTGAAAGCAGACTCTTGCTCCGGAGAAGCTGAGAGAGGACAAATGCCCCAAGTACAACTAAGAGTGACATTTTTGAGGAACTGCAGCCTAGAGAGGAACGTCCTGGGAGAAAGCCATTTTGAAACCAGAACTCTGGAGCAGGTGCCAGCCACATGCCTTCCCAGCTAACAGAGGTTTTCCGGATGCCATTGGCCATCCTCCAGTGAAGGTACCCGATTGCTGATGTGTTACCTTGGACACTTTATAGCCTTAAGACTGTAACTGTGTAACCAAATAAATCCCCTTTTATAAAAGCTGATCCATCTCTGGTGTTTTGCATTCCAGCAGCTTTAGCAGACTAGAACAGACCTAAAGGCCATTCTCATCATTTTTACCCAAATCATTAAATGGTTGCTCCAAGCCCTCGTGGAGTGACCGCCTCTATTGACCGTTGCGGCATGTGACTCAGGAGGGCAGCTCAGCCCACGGCGGAGGAAGGCAAAGGCCGCTGTGACAACAGACGATTCCCGTCGGGGCCAGCCACGCACAATATCGTTTCTTTTTTAAACATTTTGTTTTGAAATAATATCAAACTTGTAGGAAAGTTTCAAAAATAATACGAAAGTCAACAAAACCCACAACATATCCTCCCAGCCAGACACCCAGATCCACCAACTTTAAACATTTTGCCTCATTTGCCGTATCATTGTATTATTCTGTCTATATCTATCTGCTCTTCTATCCATCATTCTATCATCTACTTTACAGACATTTGGGAGTAGATGTACATGTCATGCTCCTTGAACCGTTAATACTTCCGTGTGTATTTCCCGAGAACAGGATATTCCTTATGTAACCATCTCAAATGCAGCTGTCAAGTTAAAGAAATTCAGCGTTGACGTAAAGCATGCTGTCTGTGTTTCACGTTTTCACATGCCCACTGATGTCCTTCGGCATTTTCTCTTCCCATAACTTGGTGTATTACAACTTGAACTATGAAGTATTTATATGTCAGGTCAGATGAACCAAGGAGTTCTGCCTGGAAGGGAAAACACTTAGAATTACGAGTCAGGAGCCGTGTTGGACCCGCAGGTGGACGTGCTGTCGTCAGAGTCACCTGGTCACGACAGCAGACCCCGCGTGTCACACGGGAGCTGGTCTCCCACCGCGGCCTCTAACCTGCGCTGTCCCCCCTCGGATGGCTCCTGACCCAGCACCCCGTGGCTTGGGGGAGAACAGGCCGAATGCGAAGACTCGGCCCCCTCAAGGACAGCCGGGGAGCCCATTAAGAAACACCACCAGCCACCGACCCTTCCCCCTTCGCTGCTGCGGAAGGAGTTCTGGAAACTGCACTCACCCTCGTGCGGCTGGAGGCCTCCGGGCTGATGTGCTTGCATCGTTTGAAGGTGACAGACAGCGGCCGTCCGTCTGTCACGGTCCACTGACATTGGAACTTGATTCTTATTTTACAGTGACACAAGCCACCACTTTCATTCTGGAAGACAAAATGTGTGTGGTGGCAGAATGCAGTAAAGCACAGAGTGGGCCCAGACGGCAGGAGAATGCATTATTTAGTCAACATTTTAGTTTTCCCTGATGACAGCTGGAGAGTCTCTGGGTACTTACAATTGTCTCTGTGCAGGCAGTAGCCCTGGAAGATCTGTACAGGGATCAGATGAATTTGATTAATTGAAGTGATTATACCAGGCAACTTTGTAACATTGTTTTAATTTGAGGATGAAAAGAGATCTTCATTATTAAGAAATAATTCCCTGGCCTTTGGGTCTGACAGTTTGGGCAAGATCTCTGCCTGCATTAGGGCAACTTTGTTTCCTAATCTCCTCTACAGGTTAGACCACCAAGATATTGTCATAAATAAAGTAATTTCAATTTATGTAACTGACATCAGTTTGCTTAAAACTCAGCTATTTGTCAGCACAGTTGAATAGTTTATTCAGTAGTTTTGGAGATTTTTTTAGAGTGTGTGTATGTAGTTGTGCGATTTGAAGCTGTGGGTACCCCAGAAAAACATGTTCTTAAATTTAATCCATCCCTGTGGGTGTGGACACACTGTAAGTGGGACCTTTTGATGAGGTGACTTCAGTTAAGGTGTCCCCCCCCAGCACCCCAGCAGGATGGGTCCTCACCCTGTCACTGGATCCTTCATAAGCAAAGTGAAGTTCAGACGCGTCAACGCCTCAGGAAGCAAGAGGCTGAAAACGGAGCCCAGAAGAGGAGAAATCAGCAGACGCCGCGACTTGCCTTTCCAGGTGACAGAGGAGCCAACAACTAAAAAATAGCGTCCACTTACTTAGTTTCCAGTGAATTTCTGAAAGGATTTGAATTAACCGAGCGTAGCCCGTGCTCTGGATGCGTGCGTGTGCTCCAGTGCCCATCTCGGGCCCTCGTTATGAGGCAGAAGGAAAGGGCAGTGCTGGGCTCTGTCCCGGACAGGCAGGTGAGGACACACTTACACCTGCCGCCTTCCGTTAGTTCCCAGTCGGAAAATGCCCTCCTTTCCTTCCGGAAGAGTCCGGTACTGTTTGTCTGCGTCTAGTAATGGGTTGTGATATATAGCGATGGTTCATTAAGTAAGGTGACTTCGTAAAGTAGTCCTTGAAGAAAAACACCTGAAAGGTCACGAATCAGTTGCGACTTCCAGTCTTTGCACAGGTGTGTGTTCTGTGTGCCTGACGGGTGACTCAGGGAATAGAAAGCTGAAATGCTCTTATAAACAAACATTTATAATGTAGACAAGCATCAGTTTCATAGCTCATCATATTTCATTTCTACCTACAGCTCAGATCTTTTTGCGATTACAAGCAGATGTCTTCTAAAGCCTTCCTGAGTCGTTCTCCTCAGCAAACACTAACTTTTGTTGACATTGCCTGATTCTTCCAGTTTTCGACTTCTGAGCTGTTCAGCCCGTGCTGCATTGGGGAGAATCAAGAAAAATTGATGCAGATGCTTGGAGCTAAATGTCTGGGAAATGGAGCGGCAGCCAGCTGTAGATCAGGGCCTCAGCCTCCACCACCCAAGCTCCGCGCTGAGCTGAGGCCCGGCTCCCCGAGGGCTGGGTCTGCCGTAGGAATTCCTGCTCGGGCAGCGGAGCTACCAGGGGGCTGGAGAAACTAGGAAAACCATTAATCATGGGGCCAGCACAGGAGCTTTTAAAGGAGGGGCTCTTCAGACTCCAATTTGAAGAAATCAAATACCAGGAAACCCAAGTGAACACAAATAGATACCCTGAAGCAGCGTGTCTCACAGGATACACTGTGTGCCTCAGTGGATCTTAAAGGGTGTTGTGCCGGTTTGTATATTTATGTCCCCCAGAAAAAGCCATATTCTTTAATGCATTATTGCAGGAGTAGATGTATTAGTGTGGATTGGGTCGGAACCTATTGGTTCAGTGTCTATGGAGATGTGACCCACCCAACTGTGGGTGCGAACTCTGGGTAATTTCCATGGAGGTGTGGCCCTGCCCATTCAGAGTGGGCCTTGCTTAGTTTACATATAAGCTCAGACAGAAGGAGCTCACAGCGAGCTGGAACTGAGACAGACATTTTGAAGACGGCCGTTGGAGGCTAATGCAGACATTTTGGAGAAGACCATTTTGAAACGCAACCTGGGAGCAAGCAGACGCCAGTCACATGCCTTCCCAGCTAACAGAGATTTTCCGGATGCCAGCGGCTTTTCTCCAGTGGAGATACCCTTTGTTGATTGATGGACACTTTATGGCCTTAAGACTAACTTTGTAACCAAATAAACCCCCTTTATAAAAGCCAGTCCATTTCTGGTGTCTTGCAAAACAGCAGCATTAGCAAACTAGAACAGGTGTGAAGTCCTGTGAAATGAGGAGACCACTTTGGCCCGGTGGCTGCTGTTGGTCATTTGTAGCTGGGGACTTGAAACCCTTGTCCAGACGGAGTGCCCTGGCTTGTTGATGGCAGCGAGAAAAAGGACCCAGAGCTCTTGCAACCCCAGTGCTTACCCGTGGGTGAAATCTGCAGTGGAGAGCATTGCCTGGAACGTTGGCTTGTTAGCGTGACCACCAAGTGGCTGATGGGGGTCAGCTGCTGTCTAACAAGATGTAGAGTTAAGTGCACAACAGTCAGGAAAATTACCTCATCATGTTAAAGTTTTTGCATGTTACGGTCATGAAATTGCATAATTGTTTTATTCAGACTAGTAGTTTTAAGTTGAAATCTTAATATGTTTATGAACAACTGAACCATTTGGGATCTTGTAAGATCCACTGTACTTGAAGGTTTAATTTGTGATCTTTACAGGAGCTCCTTTTCATGCAGTGGGCAGTGTTTGTACTCAGACAATTGAGGCAATCAGGGATGTCAGGCGGAGCACATTCACAGATGCAGCTTGAAAGGTTCAAGCCCTTCCACTAGATTAGTAGATGGCATAATACGCATTGATCAAAGGTCACTTAAAAGCAATTAATTTTTGCCTCATTTCAAAAGATTTTTTAAGTTGCCCTTGGAAACTTCAGGAATATTTGCTTTATCTAAATACAGCTTCTAGATAATCTTTTTTCATGCACAGAAGCCACCCTTGGGGACAGTAAAAGCTGCATGTTGATGCTGTGTCACCACAATTCTTCCCCAGTGGTGTGTTGCTCATTGGAAAGGGGAGGTGCACAACTGGACATTCTCCGTGGCCGTCTCCAGCCGCCCGAGGCCCCGGCAGATCCGGGGAAACTGCCTGAAAGCCTTGTCGTTTCCCATCCAGCCAGAACCCTGGGGAACTCAGTCACGGTGCAGAATAAATTAATGCTCGTCACACCCACGAGGCCTGTTTAATGTCACCCATTGCAAAACCAGCTTGGATGGCTTTCACCCTTTGTTTGCAGCACCAGCCTGGCTGCTTTAGCCTAGAAAAGGGGCAGCTGAGGCCCTTGGCCCTGGGGCGCCTCGCGTGGGCCTCGTTGGCACTTCTGCCACAACCCGCTCTCGCCTCCGCAAGGCCGTGAGCACGACGCTCGCTCGTCCGCAGCTCCTGCCTCTTGGAAGGCAAAACCTGAGCTGCTTCGGTTTGCAGGTTCCTGTGATGGCTTCTTGGAGCTCCAAGAGCCCCCACAGCGTCCCTCCCCTCTAACCTGGGCTCCTGCCCAGAGTTGCCTCTTCCTGCCATGGGGTACCAGAGTGCTGGTCTGGAGACACAGCCCGGAGAGTGTTTACAAAGGCAGTGTCTGCGGGGAAGGCAAGAATGTGCGGAGAATAAATATTTTAGTACACACCAACAAATCTGTTCCTTCCAGCCGAGCTGAGTCATCAGGCCAATCGTTTAAATATTATCCCAAATGTTCGCTCAGAATTGAATAAGATGACAGTCAGTTTCCAAAATGGAGCTGTTTCACATTCTGTCCGTGAATCTGACTGGCTGACTGGCTGATGAGCTGCTGACTGGGGCCGAATCTGAATGGAGGTCGGGCCACCGTCTGGGCAGTGGATTCTGTGATCTGTGAGACAACGGGAAGCTAGGGTGCGTGGAGGAGCTACCACATGGCGTCTGAGTTAGACTCTCTCCACCCAGGCTCGCTCACATACATCTGGGAAGGCAAACCTGGCTCCCCACCGCCCAGCGCCACCCCATTTTCAGACTTGGGCTCACTCTGCCCGTTGTGTACGGTTTCAGCTGTGCTGGGGCTGCTTGTGAGTAACCAGCTGTCTCCTGTCTTCAGGACTTGTTAGAAAACCAATCACAGTGCTGAGGTGTTTGGTTAGTGACAAGTTTTATTTGCGGGAGAAAGTATCAGTGACCAGGTAAATGTTAAATTCATTGATTCATTATTTGTTTTAAATTTTTATGGTGGTAACATATACAACTCGAAATGTCCCATTTTCTGAGCACTTCTGTGGATGATTCCGTGGTGTCAAGTACTCAAAGTAGTGGGCTCCCATCACCATCACCCCAACTCCCTCATCCAAACAGCCTCTTCACCCTGTAAGCAGCAACCCCCCCTTCCCTGCTTTAATTTTGCCTACGAGCCGTTGAGCGCTCGCTAGATGCGTCACACCCCGCGAGGAGAACCCCGGATTGGAGGCTGACCTTGTGGCGCGTGCACCAAGCAGGGCGGGCAGAGCCGATTATCACGTGAGAAAAGGGGCCGAGAGGGGCGAGGCAGGGACACCTAAAGTAGGGACAGTGGTCAGGGCCGTCTTCCCGGGAAAAGTAACATTGTCACTGATGGTCCTAGTGGAATCACCCAGAAAATCTTTGAAAAATGCTGACACCCAGCACCCATCCCCGAAATTCCGATTTAATTCTTTGGAATGAGTAGCCTCGGCATTGGGACTTCTAAGGCTTGTGGGCACGAAGCTTGAGAACCGCCGATTTAGCCTGTGACCCAAGGGCTGAATGGGAATTGACCGGGTGAGGCTGTGGGGCTGCGCGGGGGACGTGGGTTGTCTTGGGGACTGGAGGAGGCCCATTGGCTCGGGCTGTGCGGCTGGCCCAGGACCCTGCAGTCCTGCACAGCTGGGGTCAGAGTAGGGGAGGAGAGATGCCCCCCTCACCACCTGGCTGCCAGGCCGGCAGACGTGTAAATCTCAAATGCTCAGCCACACATTTATGTAACAGCTGTCAGCGCAGCAGGCACAGAACAGTGCATGCAGGCCGTTCCGGAGGTGCTCCGCCTGGCCTGGTGCTCAGAGGTGCTCTGCCTGGCCTGGTGCTCGGATGTGCTCCGCCTGGCCCGGGGGCCCTGGGCTTGCCTGGTACGAAAGGCTGACTCATGGCAGACCCAGCCGCGCTGCCTAAATCTGGGCCCCTAAGCCAGCAGGCAGGCACAGCCCACTTGGAGACCAGGCCCAGGCCCTCCCCAGGGGGTGCAAAGCCCACCCACAGGGTCAGGTGCAGGCCTGGCTGCCCCCTCCTGCCCTCCCTCGGGGCAGGGCCCTCTCACAGGTGGTTGTCTGTGCGCGAAGTGTGGATGTCTTGAATGTCACCTAATGGGATCCTGTTACATCCGTCATGCCAGTGAGCAAGACACAACTTCCTTCAGTAAACGCCCATCGGTGAAGCTGACTGAGCTGTTGGCAAGGTGTTGCTGTCTTGGATTGACCCCGACGGCGGAAGGGCTGGGAGCAGCTGCCTCTCGGCGACAGAACGTCAGCCCCGCGCGGCCGGTGCCTTGTCCGGAGCATGTCTGCCGGCGGCCCCCGCACAGGTCACGGAAGGTGCTTTGCGGAAGCTGCGGACTGTGAGGGGCAGAGGGGACGGAGGCAGGACGGCCGTCCTCGTCGCTGAGAACGGGCCGCTGTATGAGCCGCTTCTCTGTTTACGGGGCACAGGAGCGCACGAGCCCGAGGGTGCAGACCTGGACACAAGGGTGGGAGCAGGGAGGCGCTGGGTTGTCCCCCTCTAAGTCGGCAGCCGCTTTCCTCTTCCAGCCCCACGGCCGACTCGGATGGTGGCCTGACGGTCGCTTCTCCGGCAGATCAGCCCCCGACTCCCTCATTCCCAGTATCTGGGGGTTCCGATGTCACTCAGAAAACCCTCTGATGTGATTACGAGGTTATCTTGCTGTCTCCCTGGGCCACGGCGGGCCTGCCAGGGGAGCTCCTCCTGGGAGCCTTTGGCTCTTTCACGGTAACGAGGTGCCATCTTTGATCAAGGAAAATCAGAGTGAGGATTTGAGCCGCGCGGGGTCGGCCGGCGTCTGGGCTGGGACAGCTGCTTTCCCACCATCCGTTTCAAGGACAGCAAGGCTGTGAGCTGGGTTTCATGTCTCTGCTGGTGCACTTTTCCGCTGTTCTCAGAAGTGGAGGTGCTTGTGAGGCCTTCTCCAATTGCAGCCGTTCTTCTGCTTTCATTGCCAGAGAATTCCGTTGCCTTCTTAGCAGATGGTTTTAGAGTTGCTTTCCGTGGGCCAGCGTTTTCTGAGTTCTTTTGGATTACAGACGGAGCCTGCACTCATATGAACTGTTCTAGTAACCACATTCTAAAAAGCAAAAAGAAACAGATGAAATTAACTTTAATAATATATTTTATGTAACTCAATATATCCAAAGTGGTTGTTTCAACATGTAATCAGTACAACAATTATTAATGAGGCATTTTCAATTCCTTTGTTCAGGCCGTCTGCAATCCAGTGTGTGGTGGACTCTGCCTGTCTCAGTCTGGTCGAGCCACGTTTGGGTGCTGATGGCACGTGTGGCTGCCGGCACCACATCGGACCCCACGGGTCTGGGTTCTGGTACCGGGAGACCTGAAGCTAAACGGTCCGCCGTCCACTCAGGCTGTGCCTGGATTGTTCTCTGTAAACCACAGGCCCTGCTCGTCCCCCTTTCCCAGTGTTTCCGTGACCGCCGGCCTCTGTGTCTGAGCCGACGGGGTCAGGGGTGTTGGAGGATGTGCAGTGGAAGAACTGACCGGCCATGTGGACTCAAGCCCGTGACCCCCAAGTCCCCGGCTCCGGGCCCTAACCGTGGGGACGGGTGTTCACCGTAGCGGAAGACGGCGAATCAGGGCGACGCGTGTGGTGGTGGAGGTGCGTTGGGAAAGGCATGAGAATGATTAAGCAGAAGAGCTCATGAGACTTTTGTGAAACCTAAATTGTAAAAAATCTGAAGGAGAAGGTTGAGTATTTACTTCCCCAGAAAACTCAGAGGTTTGGATCCTAACGGCCACCTTCCTGCTCGCGCACCTGCGCGATGACGACCACGGGAAGATGAGACTGTGCGCCCGCCTCTCCGTGCTGAGCGGAGTCTGCTGGGGGGAGGGGACATGGGGGACACAGGGCTGCGGGGGGCACAGGGGCGCGGGGGGCACAGGGGCACCTCCCACTGCCGCCTCCAGGTCCTCCTCGTAGTGTCCGGCAGCCGAGTCCCCCTCGGGGAACGCAAGGCCGTCTTCAGTGTGAAGGGCAGAAGCAGAGACGAGGCGCACACTCTGTCTGTCTGTCCTCCCTTCTGGCCCTGCCTTTCTTGGAGGCTTGGGTGAGGGTCACGTGGGGCTGCCGGCGCGCACGTGCTCTTTTTCAAAAGTGCCAATCGGTGGTGTCTCGGAGGCCCGGGACTTGGGCGGAGGCCACGTGGTGCGTCTGCTGTGCACGGTTACTGCCCTCGTCGGAGACGTGAGACCCAGCCTGACGCCACACGGGCTCTGTGAGATGTCGTGCCTGTTGGTTGTCTGGATGTTAATTACAGGGTGGCCTGCTCTTGTGTAAATGATTATTTCATAACGTCGTCTTTGCTTATTTCCTTGGCAATGTCGCTTGAGAATAGGGGAAACAGGCGTAGTCTCGAGAAGGAAGGAGGAACGTGGAGAATAAGCTCGCGGGCGGTGTGTCTGGGGCTGGGGAGACGGAGAGGAGCAGCTGTGGCCGCCCCCTTCTGCCGGCTGCGGTCTCTAAACCGCCATCGGGTGGACTCTCTGCGGGGAAGGGAACGTTCCAGGCCTGCCCCATCCAGGGTGGCACCACTCGCCACGGAACGAGGACTCATGTGCCTGAGAAACTGGGTGTTTAGGTAATTTAATTTCAAGTCATTTAATTTCAGTGTGTCTGGACAGCAAGCACACTGTGGAGCCTCCCGTGCTGTGGGCACAGCTGCGGTGTCACCGGGTTTCTGAGGGATTTTGTTGTTACTGTTTTGTTTTGTTTTGTTTTGTTTGTCACAAACAATAACCCACCATTTGACCATGGCTGGGCATTGGGATAATTGAAAGATCAAACATAAATATACATGATCCAATCAATACATTTATTTTCTGAGAGTTTATATTTTGATTGTACTCAGGTCAAACTTGTTTCAGGTTAACATTAACAGAAAATACCCATTGGCATGAAACCAGCACGCTGAGGCCCACATCCTCCCCTCCTGCACTGTAGTTCCATTATTAATTTCCATTCCTCCTTGGGCTCCGGTTTTATTTTATGTGTTTCCTGATTTTAACTCTGTGTTCCCTGATCGCCAAGAGCCTCTCCAGCCCTTTCGTGCTGTGACACTTTGGCCTCTCGGTGAATTTCTTTCCTTTCCGTAGCTTCATCTTTACAGAGCCCTGCCCTTCCCGGTCCCCGGGCTGCCCTCCGAGCCGCTGAGGTTAGCGTCCCAGTCACTTTCCCAGCTGTGTGTGTGCGAGTGTGTGACAGCGTGAGTGTGTGTGTGTGTGCGCGCGAGTGTGTGACAGCGTGTGTGTGAGTGTGAGACAGCGTGAGTGTGGGTGTGTGTGTGTGTGAGTGTGTGACAGTGTGAGTGTGGGTGTGTGTGACTGCATGGGTGAGTGTATATATGAGTGTGCATGAGCATGTATGAGCGTGCACAAGAGTGTGAGGGAATGTGTGTGAGCTCCCAGTGTGTACATGAGAGTGAGTGCTGAGTGTGCGTGTGTGGTGTGTGTGTGTGCGTGTGTGGTGTGTGTGTGTGTGCGTGTGACTGTGAGTGTAGGGGGAAGGGAGTGGGAGCCACAGAGACAGAGACGGAGGGAGGCAGGAGGGTGAGGGGAGAGATGGGGCTGGGAAGGCCCAGGGAAGGTGGCTGGGCCCCCCACCCCCAGCAGCCCCGGTGAGCCCAGGCCTGGGTCCTACGGGACCCCCAGTGAGCCCATGAGGAGCTGGCGGTGGGGCCTTGGGGTGTTTCCATCTGCGCTGGGGCCGCCCTGCTCCCGGAGCCTCTGGGTGCGCCCGTCCTCAGAGAGGCTCACTGGGTGTGTGTGTGACTGTGACTGTGGGAGCACTGAGTGTGTGAGTGAACGTGTGTGTGAAGTGTGTGAGGATATGAGTGTGTGGAAAGTTTTCTTCTACTGGCCAAGGGCCCTCAGGAATGGGGTTATCTGGAAATACGAGCATCAGCTTCAAAAGGAAAGGCTGTGTCGGGAGAAGAGAAACTCTCAACAGTCCTGAAAATGAGTCAAGAAGAGAACAAGTGGCCAAAGCACGGGATGCCGGGGGAGGGGTGGGTGGCCTGACTGCACCTGCCCCGTGGAGGGCCTGCAAGCCTTACGTCGGTGAACGTCTGTCTGTGTCCTGGAGCTCTTCGGAGAGAGAAACTATTTAATGTAAGTTGTGTTTATAGTGTCCCTCCTGCTGAGCGTCTGATGGGGCGATTGTGCTGCCTTCAGGAGACGGAGTTGAGGGTCCTGAGTGAGGTTTGTCCTCTGGTGAAGCAGCGACTTACGGTGCTCTGTGTGGGTGTGGGGTGCTCTGTGTGGGCGTGGGGCGCTCTGCGTGGCGTGGGGCGCTCTGCAGACGTGGGGCGCTCTGCACGGCATGGGGCGCTCTGCAGACTTGGGGCGCTCTGCGTGGCTGGGGAGCTCTGCGTGGCGTGGGACGCTCTGCATGGCATGGGGGGCTCTGCATGGCTGGAGCGCTCTGCAGATGGGCACTCTGCATGGTGTGGGGTGCTCTGTGTGGCGTGGGGTGCTCTGCATGGCATGGGGTGCAGGCTGCCCGTCTGCCCGCCATGCTGGCCTCTTCCGGGAGGTGTTTCTGTCAGAGTCGTATTGGGGGGTGGGGGCTGGAAGGAGGCGGAGACTGGTTAGTAAGTGAGACAGTAGCTTTCTTTCTATCGATTCACAATCCTGAAGTACTTTTCTTAGTGCATTGCCTACTAGGGGGAAATGAACAACAGTGAGAGAAGAAAATATTTTTGACCATTTAGGGGACCTTTCAAAACACAGGGGAGCTGCCCCTTTCCCCAGGTGGGGGCGGTCTGGGAGCTGAGTGGGGGAGCAGGGAGGGGGTTGCCCGGCCTCTCCCGACACCTTGGAGACCCCTGAGGGGTTCTCTTCCCGACCGACACCCAGGCCCTGGTGCAGGCAGCTCGGGGGTGTCGTGGAGCTGGCCTGGGGGCAGCGGCCCTGCCATTGTTTACTGGCCTGAAAGTGGAGGAAATGAGGCTGCTCTGCTGCCTGGGCCACACAGCCGGCTAAGGGCTCATTTCTCCCCTAAATTCTAACATCCGTGTGGAATTGTGACCACCCGCTCACCCTCTGGAGTCTAATCCCCTCCTCTCATCAGCTTTGGGAAAGTGGAAAACTCCTCCCGGAAGGAGGGGAGCCCTGGGTTCCTGGCCGGCCCCTGCTGGGCAGCCAGTGGCCCCGAGAGGCTGACCCCGGCCCCCGCCCTGGGCGATGGGGCACTTGGGGGCGGCCCCAGGCCCCCGGGGAGGCAGACTTGCCATCAGCCCCTGGGCAGCCAGGACCCCCTGCCCGGGAGAAGGGGTGGAGCTTTCTAGATCACCAGGTCCTGCCGGAGGGGGGCTCTGGGAACATCCGCCAGCAGCCCAGGGGATGTCCTAAGGGTGACCCTTCCAGGGAGATGGGTGGTCTCAGCAGATCCACATCTGGGAAATCGTTTCCATTCAGTCTGCCCAGGACCCGTGCCAGAGACAGCAGCGAGGGGCGGGGAGCTGGTGGCCGTGTCCTTCCCCTGCAGGAAGCTCCTGTGGGGCAGCCTCCCATTGGGGCTCTGCTCCCCTCCAGAAACAAGCAGAGCTTTGCCCTGGGGGCCCCTCCCTGGGGGAAGCTGGGCCGAGCGACCTCTTGCCCCTGCCGCTCAGAAGCCTGCCCCTGGCTTACCGGGGACCCCTGAGGCAATGTTGGAGGACTCGCTTCCGACGGGGGGGGGGGGGGGGGGGGGGGGGGGGGGGGGGGGGGGGGGGGCGGCGATGGTCTGTCCCTGGCTCTTGCTCCCGAGCCGCCTCTGCCAGTCACCCGGCATCACATGGGCTGGGGTCACGCTCCCCAAACCGGGCCACCCGGGTGTTTACAGGGTGCGGGTGGGGTGCAGGGAGACGGGAGCCCTGGAATCAGCCGATTCTGCCTTCTGCGGGTTCTGCCACGTGAGAGGCAGCTCTTCCCCACTGGGGGCTTGTTTTTACTTTTATTTTAAGGTGCCGGTTAAGACGATCTATTTAGAAAAGATGTAAGTGATATCACTGTGACCACCTCACAAGGACAGTATTTTAGTCAAGAATTTTTTCCCATTTCTCAGATCTCAATGTGTGTGTTTTATTAGATATTGTATATCTTTAAATATCAAAAAACACTGAAGACAACATGTGGCATTTTAAAAATTGAGCTAAAGTGAAAAACAATATTGAACCTACTGGAAACAGATTTGAGGGTGCTTTCAAAGTTGTTTGGAGCTGTTCAGTAAACCCCAGATGGAAAAGTAAAAACTTTCCATTTCCCTCCACATTGTAAGAGGGAAAGAAAACAGGAAAGGAAAAGCCTCACGGAGGCCCTGAAAGAAAGGACTTCCAAAGCGCTGGCTGTCAGTGGTGACGGAGGGCCTTACTGGTTTTTAGTGGAATTGAAGGTATTTTAAAAAGAGGAAATAGCTGAGGGCCTTCTTTCCTGGTGGCCCAGAAGGTGGGTGAAGGAAAAGCGTCTTTAAAGAGTTGCCTGTTTTAGTACATTGGCCGCCCGCCCGGCCTCTTCGAACAGCGACCACCTTATGTGTGTTCAAACTCCCTAATATTTTAGAGGTGAAAAGGTGCTTTAGGAGTATAAGTAAATGAATATATGTCGTAAGCCACAGAGGTGTTAGGAACTTGTTACAATGACATATATAGTGTAGTTTAAAAAGATACAGATATATGTACACACATAGTAACACATTATGAAATAGTATCAGCTACCTGGGATTCTGTGTGAGTTCACACACGCTGACCCTTCCGGCGCCCTGGGCTGCTGGGGAGGAAACGGTCCCCGGAGAAGGACGGGGTCTGCCCCGGGCCCCCAGCAGGGTCCTGCGGGGACGGGCGGCTGCTTCCCCGGCCGCATCTCCACACCTCGGCCGCGGAGCCGGGAACGCGGGGCCTCCGCTCCCTGTGGCCCTGAAATCAGCAGGAAAGAGCAGCCCCCGCCCACGGTGAGGGGAAGGCAAAGACCCGGCCACCGCGCGCTCTGATTTTCTCATGTGGAAGCTGGGGGTGAGTGGACCTGTGGTCGGACTGTCTGGAGTTTGAAGTTCACATGCAGGACGCTGGTTTCCATACAGCCGAGGGATCTCCCCCCATGCTCGCCATGTGGTGCTGTCGCAGTGTCCACCTCAGTCCCCGTGGTGCTGCCGGGGTGTCCGCCCCTGTCCCCGTGTCGCTGTCAGGGCGTCCGCCTCGGTCTCCGGGCCTGAGTGCCGAGGGTCCGCGTGCCCCCTGCAGCGGCACACACTCGCGCAGTCCTGGTCCGCCCCAGCAGACGTGGACTCGCTGCCTCAGAGCACAGGCCTGTCGTCCCGGGGCCTTGAGATAAACACGGGGGCGAGGCGGCGTTTCTCCTCGAACTTCGTTTCAGGTGGACCTGAACGAGGGGGGATTGAGGGCAGGGGCTGTCGGTTCCGGGCACTGATGAATCGGGTGCAGGGGTGGTGGGGGTGGCCTCGCTCTCGCCCGAGGACGGTTGGGCCAGGAGGCATGTCCTGGACGAGGGCTTCCAGAAGAAAAGCTTGGTGGGGGTCCCCGGGAGCGCAGGGCAGGGGCCCTTCTAGCCACGCCTCTCCCCAAGGCCCCCACCGTCCACCGTCCTGGGCGTCGGGGTGTGAGGACATCAGCCCGGGGGGGGGCGTTTCCGTCCAGCCCCTCTCCCCGCGCTCTGCGCCTGTGCGTGGCCACTTCCGGGCGCCCCTGGGCTGGGCTGGGCCTGTGTGGTGGTGACCCTGCACTGTCCCCAGGGGCTGCAGGGTAAGTGGCCACCCTGGCCGGCTCCAGCCCCGCGTCCCCCCTGCTCAGGAGCCCTGGAGCCCCAGCTCCTCCTTCACACTCTGGTCTCCTTGTTCCCTGCAGCCACAGGTGAGGCCCAGCCCGTCCCCTCTCCCCACCAGGGCCCTCTGCCCGGCCCCTTCCCGGAGGCCGCGGTGGTCAGCGGATGGACAGCTGGCTCCTCTCCTGAGCTGCCCAGAGCCGGCAGCGGGTTCCACTGCTCCCCAAACAGGATGCCTGGTCAGCTCCGGTGCTTTCAGGGGACATGGTCTTGAAAGGGGCTCTCTGGTGGGCTCTGTCATGCACCACTGGGCCCTCGGTGCCAGCCCACCCCGGGCTGGGAGGACACTGCTGCCCGTTGAGGGGAAGGGAGCCGGGCTGGGCCATGGAGGGCTGCAGGGCTGCAGGCTGCCTCTGGGCCGTGTCATGGTGCAGAGGTGCACTGTCTGTCCCCAGTTCCAGTGCAGGTTCTGGTCAGTTGTCTCACGGCAGGGATTCCATAAAGCCATCGGTGTCTAGATAAAATCCGAGGTTTCGAGCTTTGCCTGCCCTTCCCCTCCCCATTGCTGCCTGAGCGGGGAGCTCCGTCTGTGCTGCACGGTGCTGCGACGTCGCGGGGCCGTTCCTTTGCTCCTGAGGATTTATTGGTGCAAACAGGTGGCAGAATGAAGGTGACCACAGTAGCTGACTTGCCAGGACCGGAGCCCGGCTCGGCGTCCGTCCACCGCATTTCCATAGCGGGGCTGGGTAGGCACAAGGGGGCAAGGTATGCCCTGTAGATCACTGGAGCCGGGCATTTGGGTTGATCTGGTTTGGGTTTTGGTTTTCTGGCCAGGACGTTGCAGGCAGTGTATTGTGGGGTTCTGGCCCTGCTCTTGGATAGGAGTCGTGCTAGTGCTGTGACTGTAGGGTTTTTTCCTCTTACTGAAGCGCGCCGGTGTCAGGAAATTCATTCTGTCCCAGCAGTGATAACCTTGAGAGAAAGTCTGTCCCTGAGGACGCTGGGCCCAGGGCCGGTCTGTCCTGGGACTTGTGTCGTCCCCACACTGGGCTTTGCCCAGGGCCTCGGGAAGTGCTTGTGGTGCTTCTGGCCCAGAAGGTGCAGACAGGTGCAGACGCTCCTGTTCCACGTGTGGGATGGCTGTGTGGGGGGTGTGGGCTAGCGGTGGCCATGACTCTAGATTTGTGTATAAACCACGTCAGGGTTTCCAGGTCCCGAGTTAGTGCCTCCAGGCGTCAGGAGGCAGCGTGGAGCAGAGGCGGCCTGCATGTGGCTGTGCCAGGTGCAGCTCACCAGGTGTCACTCGCCAGGTGTGTCACACGCCAGGTGTCACTCGCCAGGTGTCACTCGCCAGGTGTGTCACACGCCAGGTGTCACTCGCCAGGTGTCACTCGCCAGGTGTGTCACTCACCAGGTGTGTCACACGCCAGGTGTCACACGCCAGGTGTGTCACACGCCAGGTGTCACACGCCAGGTGTCACTCGCCAGGTGTGTCACATGCCAGGTGTCACTCACCAAGTGCCACTTGCCACGTGCCACTGTGCAGACTGTGGGCATGGCGGTGAGGGGAGTGAATAAAGAAATGTCATCTGCTCTGATGTTTGACAAGCATCCAAAAAACGGTGCTTGAAAGAGTGGTGGATGAATAAAGAAGTGGAAAAATGGGTGGGTACCCGATGAAGCAAATAAAAACCATGAGTCACAGAACCCAGATGGTGCAAGGTGCGTGCTTTACTGTAATTCTCCAACTTTCCCGTAAGTTTGGAAATTTTCAGAATATGCTGTTGGAGGAAGAGAAGGAGGTAATAATTGTTAGCTGTAGAGATGTGGTCAGTTCCAGAAAAAGGATTTGCTGTGAAGGTGAGAAAGCCGTGAGGCAGAGCCCCTCCTTCGGGTGAGGGAGTGTGTCTGTCTGTCTGTCTGTTTTAAACTGCTGAGCACCCGTAGCTCCTGTGAAGAACCTGAGGCGAGCATGCGTAGTCGAGCGAAATGCTTGCTGCTCTAAGAGGGCAGCTGCAGTGGCCGATACCACAGTTAATATCGATGCAGATGAGTCTGTTTCCTGAGCCCGTCTGACGCCGGCCCCTGAACTGGGCACTTTCCTTACGCACCGGGCCTGATGGAAGCAAAGCTGCCGCTGTTTCCGCCGGGCCCCCCAGCCCTGGACGCCGGGCCCCCCCAGTGCCTGGCCACGGGCAGCGGCCTCTCCTCCCTGGAGCTGCTTGGCCCTGCAGGCCCAGGCCCCTGCCCCCTGGATCCGAGGCCCTGAAGCTGCCCCCCACGGGCCCTGAGCTGGCACGAGCCTCGGCAGCGTGAGCCATGTGCTCTGGGAATTGGGGCCGCGTCTTCCTGCTCCCCTGTGAAGCCCTGGACACCTCGGGCCGGTGAAAATGGACGCGCCTTAGGTTTCCGAGATGGAGCTGCAGTGCCGAGCGCAGCCAGGTTCCTTCCGCGGACCTCGGCCTGGAGGGTGGGAGCAGGTGCTCGGAGCCCCATCCCACTGCCCCATTAGCCCCCCTGCCCCAGCGCCATTTCCTCACCTGCCGGGGGGACATCGCGCTCGCCCTCCCTGCTTCCGGAAAAGTCCAGGTCACAGTGACTTTAAACGTCGGAGCGCAGCAGGCAGCCCGGGCAGACGTGCTCTCACCACCGGGCTTCGCTGACCCCTGGGTGGGAAGGCCCCGGCCAGTCACGGGTGCTGGCCCAGCTCGGCACGGCCACCCGCTCTGCGGCAGGTGCCCTCACTGGGCTCCAGGTCGTCCACACGGAGCCCCCTGCCTTCAAGGAAGAGGCCTTCCTGAGAGGGGCCGGCTCAGGCCAGAACACTGCGGGAACCAAGCCCAGCGCCCTCCACGCGGCCCAGCGCCCTCCCACGGGGCCCAGCGCCCTCCCATGCAGCCTAGTGCCCTTCACATGGTCCAGCACCCTCCATGCAGCCCAGCACCCTCCCAGGCGGCCCAGCGCCCTCCACAGGGCCCAGTGCCCTCCCATGGGGCCCAGCGCCCTCCCAGGCAGCCCAGTGCCCTCCACGGGGCCCAGTGCCCTCCCACGGGGCCCAGCGCCCTCCCACGCGGCCCAGTGCCCTTCACATGGTCCAGCACCCTCCATGCAGCCCAGCACCCTCCCAGGCGGCCCAGCGCCCTCCCATGGGGCCCAGTGCTCTCCCATGGGGCCCAGCGCCCTCCAGGCGGTCCAGCACCCTCCCAGGCGGCCCAGCGCCCTCCACGAGGCCCAGCGCCCTCCCACACGGCCCAGCGCCCTCCACGGGGCCCAGCGCCCTCCCACGCGGCCCAGCGCCCTCCACGGGGTCCAGCGCCCTCCCACGTGGCCGAGCGCCCTCCCATGGGGCCCAGCGCCCTCCACGCCGCCCAGCGCCCTTGCCTGCAGCGCAGTGGCCGCGCAGGGTGGACACTTTCCTTGATCAGGTTGCATCTCCTTCACAAGCAGCAGCTCGTTTCACTCCTATGGCTGCCTGAGCTGTGGGAATGTGCCCATTTCGCAGATCAGGGACCTGGGGCCGGTGCTCTTACTGGGGTTGGAGTGATGTTTCCATTCAGATGTCATTTACCAGAAAATTGGTGCAAGGAAATTGCCAGTTCTCCCTGAAAGCTAATGGCCTGAGACAGCCGTTTTCTCCTCCGGACGATGACCCAGGACTCGGAGCGGAAGGCCGACCCCCACCCCTGCCCATCAGCTCCTGAGCCTCTGCTCGGAGGAGTGGCCAGTGCCTGGCAGACCCGTGGACCAGAAAGCAGAAGTGAGAACCACAGAGCCAGCTTGGAAAACACGTTGGATCTAAAGCATGTTCTCTTCTAAAGGATGGCTTATTTGAAAAATTGTGATTTATAAAAATATTTTTGATGCTGAGACGTAATCGTGTTTCTATTTTATATCTGAGTGTTAGGGTGAGATGTGCTTCCTCAGCTACACGTCTCGTGGTGCAGAAGCCCTTTCTCGTCGTGGGGCCTCAAGTGTGCCTGGTGGACCAGCGTGCATGGGGGTCCCCTTGCCAACCTGCATGAAGGGGGGTCCACAGCGTCCCCAGCCGCCCACCCCTTCTCTTTATTTCCAGGCAACAGTGGAGGACTCCCTGGGCCCGAGCAGAGTCCGTCTGGGGAAACAGACCGGAAGTCTCTTGGTCCCTCCACTTCCTCCTCCTTTCCCACAGAGGCCAGCACACAGAAGGGAGGGTCTCCAGGGGCTTGGGAGCTGGTGGGCAGTGGAGACCAGGGGAGCTGGCTCTGTCAGGCCGGTGCGTTACGGATGTCAGCAGATACCATGCAGCGGTGCTGGCACATCTCGACAGGGGCTCCCGGGGGTCAGCCTGGAGGGCTCCCCGCTGGGGCAGCTGGGGCTGCACCTCGAGGCTCCTGGGCCTTGGGGTCCTTCCTTCGTGGAGTCTGAGAGCAAGGTAAAGCGCAAGAGGCTCTGGGGGAGAAGGGATTCCACTTCCAGAGGTGAGAAAGTTCAAGACACACCAGAGAGCACGGTGCAGTCCCTGGGGGCCACTGGTCAGAAACGTCCCCAGGACCGGCCAGGGCACACGCCGTTTGAGGGGACGGCTGCGACTCGCCCCAGTGGCCGTGGGCAGGCCCAGGATGGCTACGTCTGCAAGTTTTCAACAGATGCTGGAAATCTGGACCCCGGTGCCAGTGTGGGCAGGTTGAGGGGCGCACGTGGCCTTGGAGTGGACGTGTCCCCAAGACTTATGGCTCACAACGGGATGTGGGCACCTGTCGTGACAGCCGCAGAGGAGCCCTGGGCGGGACCCAGGCCCTGGGGCTCAGTGTGGACTCTGCCTTGAGTGAGTTCTCAGAGCCCCTGGGCCTCAGTTTCTGTGGGAGACTTAGTCGTTCCCTCCTGATCGAGCATCTCAGCAGTTGTGACACTGGCCTGGCTCTAGGTCCCACGCCAACGCGGGATTTCTTTGTTGGTACATTTTGAAAAGGGACCCTTATCTGGGCCCGACAATGGACGTGTATCGGGGACATAAATTAGCATACGGAGACTCTGAGCTGGAATCATGCCAACGTCTCTCAAAGAGAAATCCAGATAACAAGCTCCACCACTGAGCATTTTTCATGAGAACAGGAAAGAAAACAATTTCCCTCAGTTCTTGCCACAGAAAAGAAGATAAAGGAACCAGAGGATGGATAAAAGTATCCAAAAAAACATAAAAGATGAATTGATGGGAAATACTTGCGTTGCTGCTGAATGGGTGATGGGCGGCAAAAGTCACGCTATTAAAAAAAATAAACTGGAGAAAAGAATGGAGCAGTAGTCATGGAAAAAGGCCACATAAAAACTCTCAGGAGTGTTCTGGAAACAGTAAGGCTTTATGAGTTTAACAGGAGGACTCGGTGCCACCTGTGGAGAGTGACAGGCATCTTGACCAGAGGTTTGTTTTGCCTCTTGGTGGGGGCCCGATTGTTGTGTTAACGCTCCGCTGGCCAAGTGGAAATCCTTGGGATAAAACAGTTTCACAGAAGGGAAAATTCCAGCCCCAGGCCCTGGCTCAGACAGTTGAGCCTTCTGCAGAAGTAAGACTTCCTTCTCAGATTTAGGGAACACCTGGGATCATGGCAGACGGTTCCCACGTGGGTGAACCTGGGGGTGCTCCCGGGAGGCTGACCCGGCGGAGGAGCCCACTGGGCCGGGGGTCGCAGACGCGGTGCTGCCTGGGCTCTCCCTCGAGGCTGCGCCGCTGCCCCGGCTCCTTGACCAGGGCGAGCCCTGCACCTAGTCCACAGGGGAAGTGGCCTACCACTCGGTGGGCTATTAAAACTGAATTTTTTTTTTTTAATTTAAGGATTATGGTGTCATTTGTTGGATTTTTCTTTAAAGAGGTGGAACCTGTCTAAGTTCCTGAGTAACAACTTCCCATAAAACAACCTTCCCCGCGGGCTGTTGCCGCTGGAGCTGACCTCCTGGGCGGGAAACTGAGACGGAACTAATTCTCATTTGCTCGTGAGCCCTCAAAAGCCGCAGACTGAGGCCGGGGGACATAGATGCTTCAGCGCAGATGAGCCCCGGCCCCTGCCCCGGCCCCTCCCGTCTCCCGCCCCCCCAGCCCCGCTCCCGCCCCCCACCTGCGGCTCTCCCGGTTCCGTGTGAGCCTGTGATTTTTTTTCCATGATGCTTTTTATGGCAGCAGCCACACCAGCTATTGTTAAAACACCACATAATTTAGTGCAGGTATTAAGCACATGGTTTATAAATCTAATAAAGAAAACCGTGTGAAGTGATGTGTTTGTGAGTCAGAGATTCCAACTGGGCCGTTTAGTCCCAGGAGAAATTAGGCGGCTGAGGCCACCGAGCGCCGTCCGGCCGCGGGGAAGGCCCTGGCGGCCACTTCCAGCCCCGGGTGTCTCCTCCTGCAGCCGCGCCTCGTCTGGTGCCTCACTCCCTGTGACCCGGCGCCCCGCGCGCACGGCCGGGTGTGTCAGCGCACAGGGGCGCAGCGTCGGGAAAGGTGTCGCCCAGCTCGCCGGGGAGAGGCGGGTGTGCGGGTACACCGGCTGTGGGGTTTCCTGGCGGCCGCCACCGCGCACAGGTCAGGGCTCCACCCGCGACCGACCTGTAAGGGCTCTGCTCAGACCGGAGCCCCGGGGCCGCGCCGCGCCGCTCCCGAGGGGGAAACGCAGCACCTGCCGGCAGCCCTGCCGGGTGCGCCCCGACGGCCTCGCGGGTCGCTCGCTTCGGGCAGCCAGGCTGCGCCCCTCGCCCGGGGAGGCCGGCGAGCAGGGGGAGGGCGGCAGACAGAGAACCACGGGGTTGTTTCAGCCCGTGAAGGCCCTTCTCCCGGCTCGGTGACTCCCGTAAGCCACATCCCCCGGCCCCGGGGCTGAGACTGCTCCGGGACCGCATCGTTTTCCTACGTGAATTTTCCGTGGTGGTTCTCATGAAAGCCTGTGGGCAGTTTCTCTAAAAGCTATCACAAATGGGACTGGGAAACAATTGGCCGTTTTTTTAAATTAAATGTTTGCTTTGTCTTACCAAATAACCATCATCTAGAATTCTTTAAGTTTTAGAATGAGAAAGGTATTTGCTGAAAAGGATTTCTGAAAAGGGTTTCCTTTTTCTCCATCACCGTAAGTCCTTTCAAAAGAACGTGGGGCAACTCCTTTGGCCCGTGGGGTCTGCAGCGTCCCTGCGTAAACCACGCGTCCGAGGGTCCTGCCGCACCGGGCACCTTGTCTACGCTCACCCTGGTGGTTTTCCTGGTCTGCGTGACTGCGATCCCCTGACGTCCTTCCCTGGCCGCTAACGCTCACTTTCCCTCCCTTTCGTTTCTTCCGAACCAACTAAAGGAAGGAACGTGAGTATCTCTTCTCTGCTGTTTGCTCTGCTCTGGGTGATTTGGTCGAAAGCGAGTCAGCCCACTTAATTCTGCAAATCACACGTCCCCCCGTCCACAGACCTCCATTCTCACCTTGACACTGTTGGTTCCTAAGATGTCAGAGCCTGCTAGCTTTGCACCTCCAAGGGTTTCTGCCTGTCTGTCAGAGATGTCACAACCAGTTATTCCTGATTGAGTTACCTTTAATAATTAAAAATTGAAATAGCCCAAAATCCAATAATAGGACAAGAGTTGGAAAAATCTAAATGCCAAAAAAATGGTGAGTTGCTTATTACAGTTTATAAAAAAGTATTACATGACCCCAATTTATATAAAAATAATATTGTGGAACAAATACTTAGAAAAGCATCTGAACTAGTTATGTAATAATGGCTACCCGTGTTGGAAGGATTATGGCTGTTTTTTTAATGTTCTCATTTTTATTCTGAGTCTTCTATAATCAATGTGCAATTTAACAAAAAGACTAACAACATAAAACAATTTAGAAATTGGAGGGTTCACATGTTTTTTCATGGTTATTAATGTATTTTTATTCATTTAAAGTCAGCTAGATATGCATTGTTCTGTACATTAGGGATGGCCATCATTCAGTTTATTCTAACTGGTCCATTGATGTTGGATATTTGGTTTGTTGTTGCTCATTTCTTGTTTTACCTGGTTTTCCTGGAAAACTGGCACCACTCTCTCATGGCTGCACGATCTGTGCCTTGCGCATCATCTGCCAAGTGCCAGGGACTGTTCAAAGTTAGAACCATCCTCTGATACTCTCCGTCAGCATCCCGTGAAGAAGCAGGAGACCCAGTTTGCTGGGGTTTAGAAGAGAATTTAAACAAGGGGTGTCTGAGTAGTGGGTTCAAGGCCAGGACACACGTGGGGTGGCAGCTCCCAGGCCTGGACCCCACTGTTACCTGCCCTGCCCTGCGTCTCAGCAGGTGCGTCTCCCGGGGGCTGGAGGGGCCGTCCACACCTTCCCTCCTCTTCCAAACCACCGTCGTCCCCACCGTGGTATCCCCTGGGCTCTGCTCTTCATTTGGGATGCCTTCTTGATTTCTGTGTAACTCCCTAGGACACGCTCAAATCCTAATTTCAATCAATAAACATTCCCAACTGTGCCCATTTTGAAGTTTTTCCCTTCTCTGAACCCCATTTCAACATGCAATGTAGTTTCCGAGTGTTGTCTCATTTAAGCCTTTCAAACTGTGCTTCCAACAAATGCTGATTTCCATAGCATAAACTAGGATTCAACACTGCTAAAACTAAATGATGGCAGATTTTTTAAAGGAAAGAGATGTTCTCACTTTTAAGTTTAATTGTCTCTACAACATAGTACTTCCCTATGGTACTGGTTGACTTCGTGCACACTCTAAGGGCAGCTAGTTAACTTTGAAGTGTCCTCTTCAGAAATCCACACTCCAGGAGTGGTTAATTCACATCGTAAATTCCCTAACGAGAGACCACGCAGTAGAGGCCAACAAGACAAATCCTTCAAATACCACTATCTATACTTGCTCCAGAGGTTCAATAATTAGCATAAGTGTATTTGAAATAATTTTTGAGTAAATGGATGATGCTCAGAAATATGTTTGCATATGAAGATTTACACTGGCCCGTGGCCCTTGCACAAACGGGGTATGTACCAGTCAGGGCTTGGGAAGTAAAAGAGAAGCCACACTCCATATTTCAGGTAGGAAGGGATGTAACCTTTTGGAAGTTCTGGGAAGGTGAAAGCCAGAGGGGCTGCTTTTAAGAACTCAGGAAATCAGAGAGTGCAGGGATGGGAAGAAACCACAGCTGGTGACCTGCACTGCCGGGCAGCGGTGAGGGAGCTCTTGGCCACCACCCTCTGCAGAAATGCGCACCCGCCACAGCTCCCCGAGGAGAACATGGCTTTTCCTCCCCTTTACCTTCTAAATCCCACAAAAGGGTTTCTCATGGTCAGAATAGCAATCAGAACTCGTGCTAGGAAAATTTACAGACTGTATTGTCCTGGCTTCTAGGCCCAGCTAGAGAAGGGGAACGTGAAAAAGCAGAGATGGTTCCGAATGTCTACAAGCAACGTCAGCAATGAGTTTAAGGATCCGGAGCCAGCACCCTCTTCAAGTGGTGTCTCGGGCTGAGAACAGCCTGGCCCGGTGGGACTTGCTGCGGTGCTCAACGTGTCCCGTGCCTACTGTGTCCCACAAGGTGGCACGAGCCACATGCAGCTACTGAGTCCTCGAAACGTGGCTTGTGCAGCGGTGGAATTGACTTCTTAGTTTACGTGAATTAAATTATAATTTCCCCTTAAGTAGCCACCGGGGCTCACGGCTGCTGCCTTGGGCAGTGCGGCTGAACCCCGCCAGTGCCTCCCGTCTCACGGCGGCTCCTGCCCGATGGGGCTCCAGGCCATGGACCCTGCCTCGGGGCGTTCGCTGCGTTTACCTTGCGTTGAGATTTTCATGCGAGGCACTTGTTGGGTGCCCACAGGATGGTGCGGAGGGGATTCCTCACTTCTACAGAACTGGCCTTTCTGTGCCAGCGGCCAATAAAGATTTGTCTGTTGGACCAGATCCGGTCGGAGACCTGCTTTCGCCATAGTGTGCGCTGGTAGCGAGGGGGTGGTGAGGCGTGATGTTTACCTGCAGAACCTAATAGCTGTGGCAGCCAATTAGCTGATCGGTTTGCAACATACATTTTTCTTCCTGAAATTTTTCTCAAACCTTTGGAGTCGGCCACAGAAGGAAGGAAGTTGTGATGCACGTGAGGAGGCTCACGTGGTCTCCAGCCGTGCTGGAAGGAACAGAACACACAGCACTTGCTCCCTGTAGATGAAGAGGAAGCTACTGATGCTCCCATTTTTCTCCCTCGGGAACACTTTCTATCCAACTACCTTTCTGCGTTTGTTGTCCTTAAAAAGTTACAACAAGATCTCAGAATGTGCCGTTCCCTCTTATTTCAGACCCGGGTGACAGAAAGGCTGCCACGTGGTGCCGTTCTCAGAACTCAGTGTACATGAAGTGTTGGCAGACACTGGTCGCCTCTCTACCTGGCGGTGGATAAACCGGCGTGGGGCTGCCTCAAAAGGCCGTCTGCTCTGTCCTGAGGGAAAAAGCCCAGGAAAACTGCCCCCTCGGGCGTCGCCCGGCCAGCGAGGCCCCTGCTGCTGCTTTCTGGGCTCCTCCCAGCCCCGACACGACTCCTCTTTGTACATCGCGGCATGGGTTGTCCTGAGTGCTGGCCGGGTCAGGGACTTTCGAGGCCTTCCCTGGGACGGGCATTGGGGTGTCATTTTCCTGGAGACCAGAAGGCAGCCTGAGGAGGGGTGGGGAGGTCAGAACCTGGCAGTGGGGTCTCTCTCAGCTCAAAGTTAGGGGAATGGGGAGCAGGCAGGAAGCTGCCCCTCAGCAGATGCTTCTGGGGGTGCAGAGGATTTCTGTAGGGTCACCACGACTCAATGTCAACCAGCCGGGGCAGGAGGGAAGGAGGACAAAGGGGCAGGAAGGGACCAGTTAAAAATACACTCTGGGAGCCTTCGGGACCCTGCCATCCCCCTACAATCCATCTTAGCGGATGCTCCCGTAGGGGCCCCCCATTCAGCAACGTACACCCCACATGTGCGCTGACAGGTGGTGCTCGAGCAGGGGTGCTGCTTGAGATCAGCCCACACGCTCACGCGGAGAGCTTGAATCTAGTTCAGCTTCCTGTGAAACCACAGTAGGATTTGATGAAAAACGAAGGACTCGCCTTTCAAAAGCTGTCAGCTCAGCAGGTGCTGCCATGAAAATTTGTACTAAAATAGAACCGTCACTTTTTTCAGTACAATCATCCAACCTTTTGGCTTTAGCCGTGAGGAGAAGGACGTAGATCACAATAGGTGTCTTTCTCCTCGGCTGTCCCTGAGACGTGAGCACTTTCTGTGATTCCGAGGCCCCCAGGGACTGTTAAGACATGTGCTTTGCACGGTTCAGCGATGTGCGGGAACGGTCTGTGGAAATCTTCATGTTCTCCGTGGCCCAGGAAAATTTGACGAGACTGAAACATTGTATTTTGATTTTTAAATTGGAAAAAAATCTAATGAACAAGAAGCCAACCCTATGAGCCACTTTTGCTTGCTCTTGAATTCCTTGTTCACAAGGCCACCTGGTGGAGTCCGTTGGTTCCACCAAGAGTGATTAAAAGGGCTTCCGGATTGTATTTCCTGCATAAGATGTGCAGGGCTCATGATGCTTCAGAAGGAACCAACCCGAGCTCTCTTTGTTTTGTTGTTGTTTTCCCTCCCTTTAAGCAAGCTTGAAATTGTTCTTTCAACCAAACCGACTTTAGATTTAGATTTGGGCCGGTGCTTTCCTAAAAGCAGACGCCAGGGTCATTTGTTATATTGCTAACTGCTGGTTTTCCTTGCTCTCTCCGCGACGCTGTCGGTGACGCCGTCTCGCCCTGTCCTTGCAGGCTTGCTCATCGGTGCTGGCTGCGCCCTCTACCCCCTGGGCTGGGACAGCGAGGAGGTCCGGCAGGCCTGCGGCTACGCTTCCGGCCAGTTTGACCTGGGTGAGTGCCCTTCCCCGCATCTCCCAGGAGCAGAAGTGGGGAGGGACTGGCGAGACGCACGGGTGCCGTCGGCAGACGCAGGGACACCCACGCCCTCATCCGTCCATCCGTTTAGTCACTGATCACCGACTGTCTGCCCAGCGCTGTGGATGCACAGCTTAGATACACACCCTGCTCTCACAAGTTTATGCTCATCGATTGGCTAATTCACAGTAAAACATCGATTACCCATTGCATGTGCTAAAAATGACTGTTGCTGAGGAGCTCAGTCTCTCTCGCAGCCAAGGCCGGGGCACAGGGTGAGGCAGGGGGGCCCGTACCGCCCAAGGGCAGCGGTCAGCTGTCTGAAAGGGGTGAGGGTTGAGCCGGGTCTTGAACAAAACGATGCTTGTGGGTCGTCGGGCATAGAGAGCAGACCTGGCAGGCGAGGAGACTTCGAGATGGCGAAGGCCAGGGGAGGGGAGCAAGGGGCCCAGCGGGGACACAGAGCCGAGTGGGCGCCTGGAGGCTCCACCGAGGCACCAGGGGAGGTCGGAGGTCACACGTGACCACCTGCTTCTCCGCACTACTGAGGCATTGCACTCACTGTTCACTTGTGGCGGGTGTATAGTCTGCTTTTCTTATTTCGCAGTCTATAAAAAATTGGCATAGTGCTCCAGGGCTTGCATCTTTATGATTTGTAATAGTTGAACGATATTTCACTCGGTCAATGTACCAGCATTTATGTAACCACTTCCTTTATATTTCTCCAGACTTGGGCATTGGTCTATTCCCAGTTTTGCTATTTTAAGACATCTTCTTGAATAGTTTAATGAATAGAAGTGTTTTCTCTACTAAGTTTTTTTCTTAGGGTATTTTCCTAGAATTGCTCAAATAATACAAACCCATAAAACACTTCACACCAAATGATAGTAACTGTATCCCACCTCCCAGTATGGATGGGCACATTGTTTCCAACAATTGGTGTATATTTTGGGTCACTAACTTAAACATCCATTTCATCTTAAATATTCATTCCAATAAGAAAAAATCTGAGTGAATTGTTCCAATGGCAGCATTACTCTACTCTGAGTCATTATTATTTTAATTTTTATGTTACAACTTCTCCTATGGATGAGCTCATGTGGCTGTAAATGCAGAGCAGGGAAGCGTGTGGGCACAGCGTTGGCCGCTGGCTGTTTACATGTTGATTTTTGAAATCAGAGCGTGTCCAGGGAGATGCGTGACCCCAGCTCCTGCCCTCTTCTTCCCTGGCATTCAAGGCCTGGCTGCTCAGAGGCCCCGGTTTGATCAGGCCCTTTCTGGTGGATCCGTGGTGGCTTGTGTGGCCACGCTGATTAGAGACAATAATGAAACTCAGATCCTGTTACCGAGCTTTCACCACCAGCCCAGCACTTTGAATCTCCTCAGCACCGTGGCTTAAAAGTTTGAACGTCAAGTTAAAACTTTAAAATAAAAAACCTTGCCTCTTTATTAGCGGTGATAATTTCTTATGTCGTTAAACTTACCAATGACATCTTCACAATTTAAAACACTATATTTTTCTTTTTAATTTCTTCTTTTTTGATTGAAATTTCTCTTAGATTGGATGTTGAGCCGACAATAAAAACTGCCCTCATCTACAGATAAATTGAGTTCCAGATCCCCTGAATAAATATTTTGGATTTATAGTGCCCCATTTCTTGGGCCCTGTTATTTTTGAGGACACTGTCCCTTCCAGAGAATAACTAAGGAGAAATCATGGCATAGAAATCCTAACCACCTGCCCATGTCTTTATCTTTGAGCAACTGTTACTATCCCTTTGAGCTCCGATGAAGCCAAACGCCCCTGAATTAGTGAAGTCAGAGATTATGGAAGTAGATTTGGAGCTTCCATCTGGGGTTGGTGGGTTCACTTGCATGCGATGGTGAGCGCTCCAAGCAGGACGGCCGAGCGCACATCTTCAGTGGCACCCTCGCCGCTAGCCACGGCCATGTCTCGCCACGGCCACATCCCACCACAGCCACATCCCACCACAGCCACATCGCACCACGGCCACGTCCAGCCACAGCCACGTCCAACCACAGCCACATCCCACCACAGCCACATCGCACCACATCTACATCGCACCACGGCCACGTCCAACCACGGCCACATCCCACCACAGCCACATCCCACCACATCCACATCCCACCACATCCACATCGCACCACGGCCACGTCCAACCACGGCCATGTCCAACCACAGCCACGTCCCACCACGTCCACGTCCCGCCACGGCCACATCCCACCACAGCCACATCCCACCACATCCACATCGCACCACGGCCACGTCCAACCACGGCCATGTCCAACCACAGCCACGTCCCACCACGTCCACGTCCCGCCACGGCCACATCCCACCACATCCACATCCCACCACATCCACATCGCACCACGGCCACGTCCAACCACGGCCATGTCCAACCACAGCCACGTCCCACCACGTCCACGTCCCGCCACAGCCACATCCCACCACATCCACATCGCACCACATCCACATCGCACCACAGCCACGTCCAACCACGGCCACATCCCACCACAGCCACATCCCACCACATCCACATTGCACCACAGCCATGTCCAACCACAGCCACGTCCCGCCACGTCCACGTCCCGCCACGTCCACGTCCTGCCACAGCCACATCCCACCACGTCCACGTCTAACCACAGCCACGTCCAACCACATCCGCATCCCACCACGGTCATGTCCCGCCATAGCCATGTCCTGCCACATTCCACCTCCCACAATGACCACATCCCACCATGGCTTCGCCCTGCCACAGCCACTGCAGAGGCCCCCAGCCTCTCTCTGCCCCTCTCCAGGGATGCAGGAGGTGGGCTCACTCCTCCTGAGGACTGGAAAATGATGTCACTGAGGCTCACGGCCTCCTTCCCACGGCACATGGGTCAGTTCTTGGCTCGCCTTCTTGGAACCTTGTTTCTCTCTTTTCCAGAGCACATCCGGAGAGAAATGAGTGCTTTTGTTCCTTCATGGAACATCAAGGAGTGTGTCCATTTGGGGGTTTGGCCAACAGATCCTCAGGGACAGTGGGAGGTGCTGGGGTGTGGTATTGGCCACGAAGGACAATATACTGTCCACAGCTCTCGGTGGGGGCAGTGCTGGGGCAGGAGGGTGGGCACGGGGGGTGAGCGAAGAGGGAGACGCGAAGGGCTGTGGGGACAGTGCGGTGGACGTGCCGACATCCCAGCCCCTGGTTAGCCTACACCAGGGGTCAGCGAACGCCTGCTGTGAGGACCAGCTAGTGATCCTTTCGGCTTCGTGGGCAGGAGCTCTCTGTTGTGAAGGCTCAGCTCCGCCGTGGCAGCCACGGACAGTACAGGTAGCATGTGGCTATAGCTGGTGACCCCAAACACAGCCACAGCAGCTCCGGCCTGAGAGATGGTTATATTTCCATGGTTCTTTGTTGGCCGTCAGGGAGGAGATGTGCTTGTGGGGAAGAGGCCTCCATGTGCAAAGGAGGGCTGCACGCTTCCTCCCCTCCTGCTGGCTGCCACCTGTGGCCAGTGCAGGGCCAGGGCCAGGGCCAGGCAGCCGAAGGGGGCAGAGAAGCTGCCTCGGGGTCGATCAGCTGGAGCCTCAGCGAGACGCAGGGGTTCGTGCCCTTGTTGGTTAGCCAGCCCCAGGCTGCTTCCTCTTACCTGGAGCTGAAAGCAGGTGATGGGCGCTGAGAAGTTACATCAGTTCACAGGACTGGGCGGCTGGGGGCCTCTGAGGAGGTGTTTCATTTTAGCTGCGCTCTCGAGGCGCTGTGAGATGGGGCTGGGTGACGAGAGGGTGGAGCCCACAGTGGGAGCAAGCCGTGTCCGTCACCCGCGGGTGGGTGAACACAGCGTGGCATCCAGACGGTGGGCGTCGCTCGGCCACGGGAGGAGGAAGTGCTGATGCAGGCGGCAGCGTGGATAACCTGGAAAACATCGCACCGAGCGAGACGAGCCAGCCCCTGAAGGACGATAGCCAGTGATTCCACTGATGTGGGACACCCAGAACAAGCAAATTCATGGGGACAGGGAGCCGATCAGAGGTTTTGGGGGGTTTGGGGGAGGGAGGAGTGGGGTCCAGTTTCTGTGTGGAGTGGTGGCAGCACAGTTACCACTCTGGGTTTATCCCTGGACGGGGCCCGAGTGGGAAAGGCCCTGCTGGGTATCTGTAAACGCACCCGGTAAAGGGAAGAGGGTGTGGGGCGCTCTGGGTGGCGCGGCAGGGTGGGCTGCGGGAGAGCGGGGGGCTTCTGTCCTGCCTCCCTGTTCCTACGGGCTCTTACGCCCAGGTGTCGCGGGGTAGCAGAGTCACACCGTATTGAGGGCGGGGGTAGGAAGGGGCTCCAGAGGAGGCAACATTGAAACTGAGGCCCGAGATAGAAACAGTGGTGGGGAGACGGGGTTCCGTGAACCAGGCACGTGTGGCTGTCCTAGGACCCACTTTTCAAAGCTCCTCCTTCCCTTAGAAAGGGGGTTGGGGGGAATTTATTTGGACATGCTTTAGAAACAATTTTATAAGGCTACTTATTGTTCAAGTATATTTTATATTTCATTGAATGCAGAGCCTTGAAGCTGTTCTGCAAAAATGCTTCCTTTAACACATCAAAGAATGCTTACCTTTGGGGCTACACTTATTTATGAAAAAGTAAGGAGCAAAGATTGCTATGTACATTTCTAAGATAGGGAAGCAAGAAAACACACAGGCTGCATAATGAAGTTCTAAGTTCCCAGACAGAGTTGCATGGCTTTTTCTTGAGAGCAATGCTCAGTCTTTGGCATCAAACCCAGGGACGCACTTGTTGAGAACGTGCATTTTTAGTCTCCATGCCCTAGAAATTATGATTCTGCTCATTTGTATTTTAAAGAGGAGCCCAGGTACAGGCCTCAGCAGACCATAACTTGGAAAGCAAATTGCCCAAAGTTATAGAAAATTAACTTTTGTGCTTTGCTAGAACTTTATTCAACAGATGTTCATTATGTTTCACATGAGTTAGGACGCTTTCTCCTCAGGTTACAAGAAAACTGACTGAAACTGGCATTAAAACGTCGGGATGCTCAGAGTCCCTTGTTCCAGGACGGCGGCGGGCAGGAGGGCTGCAGAGGGGCTGCCGCGGGGGCTCAGGGCCGCTGGCCGGGCCGGGTCAGGGGGGGGCTGCGTGGGCACCTGTGGGCCGTGCAGCTCGTCCCCCGGCAGGGAGGAGGGAGGAGGGAGGGGTGGGTGCCTCCCCCCAGGTGCTGAAGGTGCCTTTCCTCGGTGGGCTGGGCCGGCGTCCCCTGGGCCCAGTCCTGAAACACCCGCTGCTGCCAGGGGCTGCCACGAGCTGACGTCAGCCCCGGTTCCTGGACCATCCCGGGCGAGGTCATTGGGTCACCGTGTCTGCTCAGTCCGATGAGGACTCGGCCCTGGAGCAGGGTCCGTCCCGAGACGTCTTTGCTACACCCGCTGGAGGGGGCGGCTGGACGCTGGGGGTGGGCCGCAGAGCCCTGTCCCGGGCACCTGACTCCCAGGCTCCTCGCCTTGCCCTGGGGCGGGAAGGTTAAAGCCGAGGCCCATCTCTGCCCTGACTGGCCAGCTGGGGTCACACGGAGTTTCATGGAACAGATTTCACAGAGACACAGTGGGATTTGTAAGTGGAAGACGAGGCTGCGACAAGGAAAAAATAATCTCAGTGTGCCACTTGTTTGACTTCAGGGCCCTGAGCTCCTTCCATCAGCGTAGCCTGTGGTTGTGGCAAAGAGTCTGTAACGTTTATGCTAAGTGTCAAAAAATGATTATTTTAACAAAAAGATAATAACCCAATTTAAAAGTGGGTGAAAAACTCAAAAAGACAATTCTCCAAAGATATGCAGCCTGCAAATAAGCACGTAAAAAGATGCTCAACATCTTTAGCCATTAGGGAAATGGAAATCAAAACCACCATGAGATTCTGCTTCACACCCACAAGGATGGCTGTTATTTCCTAAAACTGGAAAATAACAAGTGTTGGAGAGGATGCAGGGAGAGAGGAACTCTAGACCATTGTTGGTGGGGATGTAAAATGTTGCAGCCACCGTGGAAAGTATGGAGGTCCCTCCAAAAGGAAAACATCGAATTCCATTAGACCCGGTAGTCCCACTCCTGGGCACGCACCAAAGAGATGAAAACAGGGTCTCAAGTAGGAATTTGTACACCAGTGTTCATCGCAGCCGAGGGCCCGTCAGGGCTGAAGGGATAAACAAAACATGGTGCACATGCACAGCGGATATTATTCGGCCAGAAGAAAGAATGAGGTTTTGAGACATGCAACGTGGAAGAACCTTAAAAAACATTATGCTCAGTGAAATAAGGAACATGGGGGAAAATTGTATATTGCTTAAAAGAGACGACTACAAATAGCCAATTCGCAACGATAGATAGCAGAGGAGAGGTTGTGGGGAGTAGGTAGAATGGGAGGAGGGGGTAAGGAGAGCGTTTGTAAGAATTTTTAAGAAAGATTATTTTGCTTTTTACCTTTTGAGAGAAACAAGCAGTAGGAGGGAAAGACTGACGCAGGGTGCATCGCGGGGGCTGGCACGTTGCAGATGCCCCCAAGCCCGGTGGTGTTTGCTGACTCTACTCACCTAAGTTCACAGGCCTCGCAGGGTGGGCACTTGCTGAGCAACCGTCCACCCGGCTCATTCCAACGGCATCAGGTATCTAAGGGCTTTATAATCAGGTTGTCCAATCGATTCAATTCATGCCTCGGAGATACTCTCATCCACCAGACTTTTCTAATTATATCCTTATGATCAAAAGCAGTGTTTCATTTAGTTTGTCTTGCTAATTTGCCAAGTAAGTTGAGTAATTACTGCTTTCATTTTGCTATTTAATCTGATTAAGAAGCCGTCATGTTTCTTGTTCTTGGAATTACGCTGTTAGCTTCTCGAGAACAGTGCCGTGAACAGCCCAGCCTCTCGGCGTTGGAAAAGTGAGGGTGTGTCTGTCTCTTCTGTTTTCTCTCCGCTGGAGGAATCTCTCCCACCCTGATCGCAGCGGCATCTGTTCAGAGGCCCTTGGGCCCCGTCTCCTTCTGTTCTTTGACTCCTGGCTCACGTTTTTTCCTCTCGAATCCAATCGTGCCTGAGAAACGATGACCTGCAAGCTCTGGGGAGGGAGGTCAGTTGGAAACAAAAATAGAGCACTTGTTTTTTTCATTTTGAACTTCTGAAGCTCGGTGTTCATGAGCCCGTCTCACGCTGAGTGACCCAGTTCTGCTGTCCACACGGAGGCCTCTGTGGCTGTGGACGGCGGGCACCTCCTGCGGCCGCCCCGGTGAGTAACGGAGATCACAGCATCTGTGACCCGGGCGTTGACAGGTTCCTGTGGCTGCTTTGTTTGGTTTGGTTTTTCAACTTTTTATATTGAAATAATTTCAAATTTACAGCACAGTTGCAAAAATAATACAAAACCAATGCCAAGAACTCCGGTATACCTCCTACCAAGAGACCCAGATTAACCGACTTTCAAAATTTTGCCACATTTGTTATATCATTCTCTGTCTCTATTGTCTGTGTAGTTATCTGTATCTTCATCTATCATCTGTTTTCTAAACATGTGAGAGTATGTTGCTACATCGTGCTTTTTTAACACTTACTATTTCCATGTATGTTTCCTAAGAACAAGGAGATTCACTTATGTAACCACATTAAGTCCAGTTATCAAGTTCAAGAAATTTAGCAGGGATACCAGGCGTACAGCCTGCATTCTGATTTGTCCATTGTCCCAACAGTGTCCTTCTGGGCACTGGACCCAGGGCAGGGCCAGGCATTGCGCCTGTTGCCATCGTCTCTTCACTGCCCCCTTTCCGTAATTGTGGAAACACACGCAGCATACACTCTCCCATGTCACTCCTCCTAGCATGGAGTCCAGTGGGATTCACACCCTCACCACCATCCGCTACCTGAAGTGCCCCGTCGCCCAAAGCAGGAGTGCGCACCCACTGTGTGTTACCTCCTGCAGGAGCGCACATCCATGGTGCGTTACCTCCCACAGGAGCGCGCACTTATGGTGCATTACCTCCTGCAGAAGCACGCACCCACTGTGAAATACCTCCCACAGGAACGTGCATCCACTGTGCGTTACCTCCCATAGGAATGCGCACCCACGGTGCATTACCTCCCGTGGGAATGTGCACCCATGGTGCAATACCTCCTGCAGGAGCTCACGCCCACTATGCATTACCTCCCATAGGAACGCACACCCATGGTGCATTACCTCCCGTGGGAACGTGCACCCACGGTGCAGTACCTCCCGCAGGAGCGCGCGCCCACTGTGCATTACCTCCCATAGGAACGCACACCCACGGTGCTTTACCTCCTGTGGGAACGTGCACCCACGGTGCAATACCTCCCGCAGGAGCACGCACCCACTGTGCATTACCTCCCGTAGGAACGCACACCCACGGTGCATTACTTCCTGCGGGAACGTGCACCCACGGTGCATTACCTCCCACCAGTGCTCGTCCCGGGCAACCTGCTCTGCCTTCTGTCTCTACAAATCTGCATATTTGAGTGACTTACTGTCAGCGGGATCAGACAATAGCTACACTTTTCCATATGACTGTATGTCACTCACCACGTCTTCAGGGTTCATCCGTGTTGCACGCACATCAGGGCTTTGTTACCTTTCATGGCTGCATGGTACTCCATCGTGCATGTGAACTGCGTTTTGTTTACCCGCCCACCTGCTGATGGGTGTGTGGGTTGCTTCCAGCTCCTGCTGTGTGAACGGAACCTCTGTGAGCCCCAGGGTGCAAGTCTCCGTCTGCGTCCTGCTTTTGATTCTTCTGTGCGATTCTGCGGCTTATGGAATCCCATACTTACCCTTTTGAGGAACTGCCAAATGGTTTTCCACAGCAGCTGCACATTGCACCTTCCCACCAACCATGTACGAGGGTTCTTATTAGCATCCTCATCAGCATTTATTTTCCTTTCCTTTCCTTTTTTTTTTAATGGTAGATGTGAGGTAGCCAGTGAGCAAAGAGCTTGGGCTCCTCCAGCGCATGAAAGAGAGAGTCAGCTCTGCGGTCACCCAGCCTTCTTAGAGGCCTCTTTTCATGATGGTTTTCTGCATTCATCCTGGAGAGTGGAAGGAATGAAATCATTTCAGAGGGATTAATTCAACATGCCGTTCCAGTGTGTAACTTGCTAACAAAATTAGAGCATGAACATTTCTACATTAAATTATAACTTTTAAAAGCCTCCATTCCTGCTTTAGAAAAAAGTACCCCATTCCATAAAATCATAGATCCACTGTTTCTGCTTTCCTGAACAAGTCTTTCCAGGTTTAAAGAACCCATGAGATGGGATTTATGTAACTTCATTGCCTCGCTCAGTATGTGGCCCAGTGTAGTTCAGTAGATTCAGTTGTTTCAGAGCAGGGCACTCCCAGTCTTGTATGAATGCCTTCTTAAAGCCAAATTTGACCAAATTCTGCAATTGCAGAAAAATGGCAGTTCTCTTAGAAACTTGTGGGAAATAAGATTTCTTGAGCTATGACCACCCAACTATTGGAAAGAATAAGCTAGTCTCTCTTTTAGAGTTTCTTCTTCCTTTTTTTTTTCAGTGTTATCCTTTCACAAACAATAGATATACCTGAATAGTATGTCTTTTTAGATACAAGTACTTAAGGATATTTAAGAAATTGAACTGATTGATTCTGGTTATTATTCTGTATTATGTGCTCTTGACTATTAGTGTGTTCCACTCAAATGTTAATCAAGGGTAGAAAAGCATTAATTTTAGATTTGACTGCTTTGGGAAGATATTGTTGATGTCTTGGCTCCTCTGTCAGGAATGAACTTTGTTCCGTTGACGGTGCCGGTGGTGTGGAGAGGAAAGAAAGGGCAGTTCAGGAGCCCCGGCTCTGTGGACGTCATCGCGAGTCAGTGTTATCAGTCGAGGACGTGGGTAGAAGGTCTTGATTACGGAGACCGTGCCCTCCCCTGCACCCCCAGAGATGCTGCGATGGTGTGGGGTGGCCCTGCCCAGCCTGGGCCTCGCTCCCGGGGTCGCTGTGGCAGACGCTGCGGCCTCTTCGGCTTGGACGGCAGGAGCCTGTTGTCTCCGGCTTGGGAGGCTGGAAGTCCAGACTCGGGGAGCTGGCAGGATGGCGCTTTCTCGGGGTCTGCAGCGCTCGGGGTGGCCGTGGGCGACCCCCAACTCGACCTCCGCCTCGTCCCTCGGCCGCTGTCCCATCTGTCCCTCCCAACCATGCCCACTTGTCCTCTGCTCACGAGGACGCCGGTCACACTGGATCAGGCCTGCCCTGGACCGTGTCGGCCTCACCATCGCTGAAGACGTCTTCAAAAGCTCCCCCGACCGTGGGCTCAGCCCAAAGCAGCCTCCCTTCTGCCCCGGCCCTCATGGGATTGGGTTGAGAACCTTCTGGATTCCTCCTGGAACACGCTCCTCTGTAAGCGATGCCCACTCAGAACGGTGACCCGAGACAGTCGTGCTGTGCTGCTGAGACAGTCTGGGGGAGCGTGGTCTCCATCCCACAGAAGCGTCTCCATCCCAGAACTCAGACCCCATCACCGCGTGCTCGCTCACCTGTCCGTGACTTTACTGTCGTCGTGTCCTCATCGGGTCTTCATTGCAGACTAGAAGGGGAAAGCAGCCACTGCCTCTCCTCGTAGCTTGGCAAAGGGCCATTTGCAGGTATTATTGATTAATAACCCACCAGAAGTGCTTTTCCTGGTAATCGGAGGCTGGCGTGGTTTCTAAACTGGCTTTTCAGCTGCTAGCCTGCTGACAGCGTGCCGAGTGCGCCCCCAGGGCCTGTGTTACAGAAGCATCTCCGATCAGCAGAGCACTTGTCCGAGAGACGGGCATCTGTTGGTGGAGTTTGGGTCTTACTAATTAGCATGAGGAAAGTTAAAATGAAAGGCATTCAAGATATGTGGATTGGCTGAAATGGCTGGAGCCGCTCCTCATCCCCACGGGAACAGGATTCAAAAGTCACCCAGAGTGGAATTCGAAATACTTGGCAATGCATATGTCACTCCAAAGAGAACAAACCCGGACGCTGCGGGGCTGGTTCCCAGGACCTGTGGCTGGGGCGCTCTGGGGTTCCCGGGAGAGGGAAGGGAACTTGGGGCGGTGGCTGTCTCCCAGCCAGTCCCGAGGGACATGTTTGAGCGTGTTAACGACCAGCCCCGAGGCACCCGCCGCCCCAAGGACGCGCGTCCACTGCTCCATTGCCCTGACGGCCTTCACGCAGCCTGGGGTGGAGGCTCTCGGCTGATCGGTGCTAAAGGGAACCGAATCCTGCCTCTGCCGTCTGGTGCACTCACCTGGTGGTTCTTTCAGGCAGGGGGTGGCCGGGCACTGAGATGGCGGCAAGCTGGAGCCCCCAGGTCCCTGGGGCAGCCGCAGGAGCTGCCCTGCTCTAACGGGTGTGGGTCTGGTGAGTGTCCGCGCGGCAGGATTGGCTCTGAGACGAGCTTCCAGTATGACTTGAAATGAGGCTGGGGAGAAGGAGCCGACCCTCACCATCCTCAATTCCAGCAGGTGCAGTCGTTTCCTGGAAAGATCTAAAGGCCGTGCCTGACCCACCTGGAGGTCTGTTCCCAAGAGCAGCCTGCCCACTAGGAGGGTCATGGGAAAGCCTCTTGCACTGAGGGCAGCTGACCTCGGGCCGGGGGTGCCCGCTGACCTTGGGCGGAGGTTCCTGCTGACCCGCAGTCTCCTCAATTGGACGCACACAGCGTATTTGAGGCCGCCTGGGGCGCTCAGAAGTGACACGGGTGCAGCAGGGAGGCAGACAAAAGGCTGCAGCACACAGGCTGCCCCCCCCATCGGTTTGGGGAGAACTGGCTGCAGCCAAGGTGGGGGAGGTGTGCGAGGCAGATGGTCCCTCCCTCCGCCTGGGGCAGGTCGGGTCAGAGGAGCAGGGTTTCAGGTGGCTCCGGCCACAGGACAGAGGCCCCCAGATAATCTTTATCGCCCCCCGAATAATCTTTTTCGCCCCTCGAATAAAGCCGTGGAGCTCGGCTTCCGTGTCCACTCCCAGGTGAGGCTAAACATTTCTGCATCTGAAGCCACATTGTTGCATTGTCATCTTCACAGTGACCCCATCTCTGGAGAACCTTCTAGAATGGATTCTGGGCTAAGGGTGAGGATTCGTAGCGGCTCTGCCAGCAGAGCCCGTCGGGTCTGCAGGACAAAGGGACGGAGTGTTTTCTGTGTGGAAAGGTGAGACGTGTGGGTTAGCACGCTCCCTCGGCCTCAGAAGCGGCGTCTGTCTGCTCGGCCGTCTGTGAGCTCCAGAACGGGGGGCTGCGGGCATCTGCTCCCTGACACTTAAGCTCTAACAAGCGATCGGAGGAGCCGGGCATCCCTGTGCTCTTCGCTTGGAGGCCACGTCCTGCCCTTGACCTCACGGCACTGCCAGCCTCGCTGGGGTTTTGGGCCCGTCCTTGATTCCTCGGAGACGGAGGACAGGCCCGGGCCAGTCGGCATGAGGAGGGGCGAGAAGGAGACCCAGGAGCTGTCATGGAGAGGACGGGAGAGAACATTCCAGAGCAGCCTCGGCCAGCACGGCCACCAGGAGTGTGTGCTCGGGCTGGTTCCTCTCATCAGACCCTCTGCCTGTCCCCTGGGGTCCACGTAACCCCGCTCCCCTCTGTCCCCTGGGACCCCACGTAACCCCGCTCCCCTCTGTCCCCTGGGGTCCACGTAACCCCGCTCCCCTCTGTCCCCTGGGGTCCACGTAACCCCGCTCCCCTCTGTCCCCTGGGGGTCCACGTAACCCCGCTCCCCTCTGTCCCCTGGGACCCCACGTAACCCCGCTCCCCTCTGTCCCCTGGGGTCCACGTAACCCCGCTCCCCTCTGTCCCCTGGGACCCCACGTAACCCCGCTCCCCTCTGTCCCCTGGGGTCCACGTAACCCCGCTCCCCTCTGTCCCCTGGGGTCCACGTAACCCCGCTCCCCTCTGTCCCCTGGGACCCCACGTAACCCCGCTCCCCTCTGTCCCCTGGGGTCCACGTAAGCCCGCTCCCCTCTGTCCCCTGGGGGTCCACGTAAGCCCGCTCCCCTCTGTCCCCTGGTGTCCACGTAAGCCCGCTCCCCTCTGTCCCCTGGGGTCCACGTAACCCCGCTCCCCTCTGTCCCCTGGGGGTCCACGTAACCCCGCTCCCCTCTGTCCCCCGACCCAGCCAGCGTGACCCCACGCCCTGTGTGAGCCCCTGGGACTGATCTGCGTCCCCCGTTCTGCTCCCACCATCCTGGCTGCTGCTGGGGGAGAGTCGGGCCCACAGGGAAGGGGGTTGATGGGAGGGGGCGTCTCAGGGGTCCAGCCCCATCTGGCTGAAATGGGCCCAGTGCTGGTGGCTGGAGGCCGCCCGGGGCTCACCGTGTGTTTGGGGAAAAGGTGTCACTGGCCCTCAGGGGAGTCCAGACCGGTTCACCCTCAGCCTGCGTGGGGGGCGGTGGAAAGGGTCGATCCGTCCAGCAGATGGGGGTCGGCGTTAGAAGCAGAGCGGCGGTTCCTGGGGAGGGGCCCGGCCCTCTGGGTGCTCTGGGGGGTGAAGAGGCGGCGATGGCCCTGCCTCCCGGGTGCTCCGTGCAGACAGACGCAGGCTTGGGGTCTCGGGGTTCCGCAGTCGCACGGCCCCTGTCCTCCCTGTACCCCTCTCTCGGGAGGTGAATACTGGGGTGGGGGGGACAGTCCTGTAACCTGCTGTGGACAGACCCCTGGAGCTTCCCCGGGGCACGGGACAGGACGTCCCTGCGGCCAAGGTGAGAGGCACCCGCAGCAGCACCTGCAGAGACGCAGGTGAAGGAGCGTCTCCAAGGCCGCTCCGTACAGCCCTCCCCACTCCTCAGCCCTTGCGCACACCCCCCCCAGCCGGGGTGTCCCGGCCCCCCACAGTCTCAGGAGGCCGTGGCTTCACCTCCTGGTTCCACCAAGTCCGAAATAGAGCTTTTGTTTCAGGTCCAGGTTCAGCACCCGCCTCTCTTCCCGGGGGGGCACCGAGCTCAGTCACGTCACAGAAGAACACAGACTCAGCCCTGCTGGCGTTTCTTCTTCTCTGTCTCGGTGCAAACAAGATGGTCCGACTGAGCAGGAAGGAGGAGTTTACTCAAAGGACAAAGTCATCAGAGCTTTGAGGGCTCAACGGTTTTTCTCTTTCCTCTTTTCTGCCCCCTGCTTGCCTTCATTAATCACAGAACAAGATAAAACCTAGGGCACCTGCCCCCTCCCTACACACTTTGTGCTCGTATCCTAACGTGTCGGAGCTGTTTCATACCCGGGAGAGGATAAATACTGGGCCCTGGTGACCCAGCTCCTCGGCCTCTGTGTCCTGATGTGGGCGCGTGGCTTGCTCGTGTGGAGGGCGGTGAGCCGGGAACCCTGGGCTCGAGTTCCAGCCACCGAGGACGGGAGGCACTGCCAGCCAGGGGCTCACGGGAGGGCGGGCCGCAGGGGCCCTGTGTGGGATGGAAGACGGCACCAAGGGGTGAGCTGAGTCCCCAGGACAGATCTGAAGTCCTAACCCCCAGGACCTCGGAACGTGACCCTTTTTGGAAACAGGGCCGTTGCAGATCGAATTCATTAACTCAAAATGAGGCCGGACCGGTGCCTTACAGAAAAGGGGAATGTGGACCCACAGACAGACTGCGGAGGTGGTGAAGATGCAGTGAACGTCTGTAAACCGAGGCACGCCAAGGATGGCAGGCAACCCCCAGGAGCTGGGAGGGTCCTTCCCTGCAGACATAACCGTCAGCCAGTGGTGCGTGTCTGTGGCTAATTGCATCTACAACCAAGTGAGGACACGGCCTTCAGCACTGAGAGACGCTTCACCCAATGAGTTGAAGACTTCAGAAAAAGCGATGACTTCAGCAGCCAGAAGAGAGACTTCCTGTCTGTACATTAGCCAGCCAGCTTCTCCCGGGGAGGTCGTCAAAACCTTCACCGGAGCTGCCAGCTCACAGCCTGCCCTATGGAATTCAGACTCATGCATCCCCCCCAGTTGTGTGACACACTTACAAAATCTCGTAATATTTACAGACATCTCCCATTGGTTCTGTTTCCCTGGAGGACCCTGACTAATACAACTTTGGTTGCATTGGCTCAGGAATCAGAGGTGCCACGTCTGCAAGATGCTGCCTGCTAGTAGCCAGTGACACGCAAGGCAGACGGGGTGTGGAATCTTCTAGAAAGAATACCACAAGGGCTCAGAAGAAATGTGTCATTTCCTCCTGGCAGATAAGTTCTGTTAAAGACAGGTGGGGAAAATGCAGTTGATGTTGATCCTCCTAATGAGTTATCTGAACCCAGGAAAATGTTCCGGAATCAACATGATCCCAGTTCAAGTTCCAGCTTTGTTAATCTGAAGTACCAGGCACATTACTCATCTTTCATTCGCCTTGAGGTCTTCATTTCAAAACGGGAATAGTGTTAGGAAACAACACTGGGAAAGGGTAAACAGACTTGCTTCTCTAATTTCCAAATGCTTGTTCTTGTCATTCAGCGCCTGACTGACAGCTGTTATATAGTCAGTAACTCTGGATTTCCGTCCTCGGCTCAGGCCTCGTGCCTGGTGTCCGTCATGCCGTGGGCGTGTGCCGATCGCCTGCTGCTCCAGGCATGGCCGGGGTGCCTGGACTGCTTGTGTGAAGCAGGGACACGGGACGCATCAAAAATTGGACACATTAATGGAAAGTCAGAGGTTAAGCTGCAGTGTCCTAAAAAGATGGAAATTCGTTGTTCTTTGTGGCAGGGCCGAGTTCCTTGGCCCTCTTCTCCTGTCTTTGTTCCTTCCAAATGCTGGACTGAAGGCGGGTTTCAGCCACCTGGAGGGTCCGCGGCCGTCCTCCGCCCTGCTCGCCCCTCCAGCTCCCTGGACGGCGCCTGGGCTCCTTTTCTGTCACGGCAGGTGGTCTGGCTCCAGCGCAGCTGGCTGTCCGGGCCTTGGACCCCTGTTTCACCTGGAGAGAGAGTGTCCCCATTGCTGAAAGCGGAGACCTGCCAGCCCGTGAGCTTGGAATCCCGTCTGATGGAGCATAACGGAGAGCAAAGGGAAAGTTTAAATAGATTTGCTTCTCTCATTTCCTGAAAGTATCACAAACAAAATGTGCCCTCTGGTAAAACGCTGTTTGCTTATGACAAACACTTTTTGCCACAGCAAGGGAAGGGATGGGCAGGGAAGGGTGGCCTCGTGCTTCCTGGTTCCATCTGGTTCCATCACGACTCGTGGAACACCAGCTACTGCATTTAAAACCTGCAGACGCAAGCGTCTGCTCTTTCCTAATGGCCTAAAGTGCCCGGCGCGGTGCTGGCGTCTTATGTTGAGCACGTGGGTGTTGATGATGGAATCACTCAGACAACCGTCTGCTTTTCCTCTTCCTTTGGAGAAGTTCAACGTACATGTCAAGTTTGCAGTTGGACAATCAAAAGTCTCGTAGGATTCGAGAAGTTCTGTTATTGCATTTACAATTTCATGGAAAAAAAATCCCTCTTACATCTGGTTTCCTTCATTCAACTGGGTTCTGCAGAGCAGATGTGGATATTCCACAGTGACACGAGCGGGACTCGAGAACCGTCTGCTGAGCACACGCGTCACGAGACCACGGCCCTCGTCACCTGCCGGTCTCCAGCTCCAGTACCACTGCAGAGCATGCGGTGCTCAAAAGAATACTCATGCTTCTATCCAACAACACAAATGGAGATTCTAAGGAGGACGTGTCCTGGCTGCACGCTCCCCATCTCATGTCTGGCTTGACGCCAAGGTGGCATCGGTCTCCTATGTGAGCAACTTGAACAAGACAGATCAAGGCCCAGCTCGTCTCCCCGTCAGTCCCCCAGTCCAGCCTCCTGCATCCACGCGGGCTGGTCGTCTGCAGTCTTGGAGGGGTACAGTTGGGACGAAGTACACGAATTACAGCTGCTGTTCCAGTGGGGCACCCAGGCTTAGCAGCACCCCCACCATGCACACATGAGGCATTTGTAAACTGAGGCAGGTGCGGTGGCGGCAGCGCAGTGAGGTGAGGAGTCGAGTGATGCTGCGGGCACCGCAGGCTGGGAGGTGTCTACAGGTGGCCTTTGAGAGTGGGCAGCCCTGAGCTGGCTGGGAGTGGACCCTCCTGGGTGGCCGGAAGGAGCGAGCCGGAAGCTCCCCAGCTAGGAGCAAGCCTGACGCGCTCCAGGCACTGCGGAAGGCAGCCCCTGGGCTGGCGGGGAGAGGCGGGGGGCCCAGCTCGTCCAAGCTTCCCCGTGGGAAGGAAATCGTATTTCTGAGAATTCATTAGAGGGTGTTAAGTAAGGGAGTGGCTTGATCTGGTTTATTTTTAAATTGATAGCTGCCTGCTCTGCTGCTGGTGATGCTGTACGTGAAACTGGGGAGGCGGGAGAGCAGCGACAGCTGGCATGACTGCCGGGAGGCGCCGGGTCACTGGAGAAGTCGGGGTGCCTGGGACGGCTCTGGGGGAGGCAGTGGACCTGCCACTCATTGAGGCAGATCTTGGACAAGTTATCAAACGTTTCTTGGCTCCGGTTTTCCCACCTGAGAATTATCTGCATTAATATTCACTCCATGTAAAGCTCTTATAACGTGGGAAAGGGATATGGTTTCCAATCCCCACTTCCTTTATTCAGTGGCGGTGAAGCCCGCGTGTCCCAGTGTGTGTGCTGTGCCTGGGGAGGTGCGACAGGAACTGAAGGAAAGGATGGAAATGGGTGCTGCCGGAGCGTTCTGTGATAAGGGGTCAGGACCGCCGCAGAAGTGACAGTGTCCGAGGAGAGATGCCGGGGCCTCCTGTGCCATGCGCCGAGAGAGACTAGAGGCCGTGGAGAGCAGGAGCTCAGCATGGAGCGAGTTGCTACCACGGCGCATCATCGGACCCAGATCCAGGGCACAGCAGAAACTTGCAGCCGGGGACCCCTTCGCTGCAAAGAATCAGGAGTCCAGCAAGGACCCGTCTGCCTGTCACTCTCAGCACCAGAGTCCAAGGAGCGGGGACGGAGGCCCACTGCGGCCGGGCTCCCAGCACTGAGGACTGCTCTGCATCGGGGCCATGGACGGCAGTGCCACACGCCCCACCAGGGAGCAGAGACCACTGCGTACTGCGAGTGTGGCTTATCCACCGAGGACCCTGCTCCGACAAGCGCCTGGGGCTGCGTGTGCCCCACTGCCAGGTTTAAATCGGGCCGGGCCTTTTCAACAGACCTCACGTCTCCCCCAGGTTGTGGAGCAGCAGGCAGTGGAGAAGGAGGTGGGAGAGCAGAGAACGGCCCTGGTGTGTGTTCAGGACTTCCCCAGAGAAAGACGTGGGGACAGGTGGTGGCAGGTGGGGGCAGGTGAGGGCAGGTGAGGGCAGGTGAGGGCAGGTGGGGGCAGGCGAGGACAGGCGGGGGCAGGCGGGGACAGGTGAGGACAGGTGGGGGCAGGTGAGGGCAGGTGGGGACAGGTGAGGGCAGGTGGGGACAGGTGAGGGCAGGTGAGGGCAGGTGGGGGCAGGTGAGGACAGGTGGGGGCAGGTGGGGACAGGTGAGGGCAGGTGGGGACAGGTGAGGGCAGGTGAGGGCAGGTGAGGACAGGTGGGGACAGGTGAGGGCAGGTGGGGACAGGTGGTGGCAGGTGGGGACAGGTGAGGGCAGGTGAGGGCAGGTGAGGACAGGTGGGGGCAGGTGGGGACAGGTGAGGACAGGTGGGGGCAGGTGGGGACAGGTGGTGGCAGGTGGGGACAGGTGAGGGCAGGTGAGGGCAGGTGAGGACAGGTGGGGGCAGGTGGGGGCAGGTGAGGACAGGTGGGGGCAGGTGGGGACAGGTGGTGGCAGGTGGGGGCAGGTGGGGGCAGGTGAGGGCTGGGCAAAGGCCACTTAACAGGCGTCTGTGATTTCCTAGCAGTTAACAGACACAGAAACCCACCTGTCTACCCAGATGGGATATTTTGGGTCAATGACTTTCGGCTCTTTAGCCTGGAACCCGGCTTCGATTCCCGGCTCAACTCTTGCTAATTACGAGTGTGTTCTTGGGCAAACAGCCAACTTCTCACAACCCCGGCTCCCTTGCCCGCCGTGCTGAGCTGGTGTCCAGTCCCAGGGCGGTTAGAAGAATCGATGAGGACGTATATGCGACAGAAACCCGTTAACTGTAGCTTCGGCGTGGGGGTGGCTGCTGTAACAGCGCTAGTGCGCTCTGACCTCATCGTGTGTCCTCACACGTAGGAGGTTTTAGCTTAAAGGTGAGTGCTGGCACGGGAGAGCCTCGGGTCAGATGATGGGGTGCCACGGACCCCCCGTGCCGAGCAGGTGCGTTGGCAGCCTCCCTCCCGTGGGTGTCTGCCTGAGGGTGGCCCCTGTGCAGAAGGACGAGCTTTATTTTACATTTTTTCCTAAAGATCCTGTCGTGCATGTGCAATTGGAGGTTTCAGTTGGAGTTGGCCCTTTATCTCTGCTGCAGTGAGGGGTGTGGGCGCCGGCGAGGGGAAGCGCCCCGCGGGAACCGGCATGCGGCCCCCCAGCCCCCAGCCCCCTGCCCTAGCCCGGGAGCCCGGCCCGGCCCTGACCGCTCTCCTCTCTCCCCGCAGGCACCTGCGAGGTCGGCTGGGCCTACGTGTGCGCGGGCGCGGGGGCGGCGGTGGCCACGCTGCTGTGCCCCTGGCTGGCCTGCTTCTCGGGCAGGAGGCCCAAGCAGAACCCCTACTGAGGCCGCGGAGGGCGCCGGCTCCATGCCCGTGCCGTCAGGGACGCCTCCTCCGGGGAAGGAGCCCGGGACGCTGAGGACGGAGCGGCGAGTGCGAGGCGGCGGAGAAGAACGCACCGAGGGCTGAAGTGACGCGGGCGTGGCTGCTGCTCCTCCACGGGGTGCTGCTAACCTGCCGCGCCCACACACGCACACACGTCTGCATATGCAAGCACCGGTTGTCTTTAAAGGCGAGGACTTGGAGACACGAAAGGGCTGGTAGAGCAGGATTTCGTTGGGTCACATGGTAACCCAAGAAGGTCCCTGCCGTGAGGCCCCCAGAGTACACGAGCAATGCAGGAACACACTTCCATGCATGCAGACACACAGACACACGTCACAGCTTCCATATGTGCACACACATCACAGCTTCCACATGTGTGCCCACACATGCAGGCACATGTCACGTTTTCCACACGTGCACATGCACACGTTACAGCTTCCACACATGTGCACACACAGACACGTTGCACACCAGACTGGAGGTTTAGCAGCACATCACTCCTCCGTTTTACTTTTATTATGCATTTAAAATACAGTATTATCCCTTCATAAAGTATACATTGAACCAAATGGATGGACCAGTAAGCCACCCTGTCAGTATTTTGTGTATCCTCATAAACTGTACTCCTCGACCCACTTTCTGTGCTATGCCGGCCTCTGTAGTTAAGCCTCTGCACCTCAGTGTACACAAACACTCACAGTTTCTCTGTCTGAGGAGCTCCTCCTCCCGTGGCTCATGAAGTGAAGGCGGCTTTCTGTCCACGGGAGGGGAGGGATCAGCTGCAGGTGTGAGGGCGATGAGAGGCGTTTTCCAGTCATTAGCACTTGTTTTCTTTTGCCCATTATTGTACTGTGCTGTACCACATTTATTTCATTATTCATTTTCTAAAAAGTTTAATAGTGCTATTTGGTTTGTATTTGAAAAGCTCTGTGAATAAATTCTCTCTTTGATCAATAGTAAAATGAGTCATAGAATGGTCCTTCAGTTCCTGGGTTTGCTTCTTATTTTCATTTTTAAATATTTTTGCTTTTAAGAGCCATTTTGGGTATACACAGCAATTGCACAGAAAATACAAAGGATGCTGATAATCTCTTCTCCCCCTTCCCAATAGTTTTTCTTAATACCATCTTGCCTTAGTGTGGTATGTTTGTTATAATTGATAAACCAATACTGATACATTATTAGGGTTTGCTTCTTTAATTTCCTAAATACACCCTTTCAACTATACCAGTCCTGTAAATTTTCCTTTTGTCTTTTAAGGCCTTCCATTAATCCCACCTAGCAAACAGGACATTCAAGGTAAATCATAGTTTCTGCTCTCAAGAAGTTCACGATCTTTCAGCTTAAATCCTTTGGAACCAGAATTCTAACTTCCCGTTCCTTGCGGTTCAGTCGAGACGACATTCTTTTGAGGGAAGAATTCCTGCTGCGTTTCAGATTGTTTGAGAAGGGCGGCCATGCTGGGGCTGGCTGGGGCAGTGCGGGCCCCGGCTGACAGCTCCGGGAGGAGCTGGGTTCACGCGCGGCCAGGGACTGGCGCCCCGCCTCTTTCTTGGGGTGCTGAGTTTCTTCTGCACCTGGGCAGGGGCAGTCCCCGAGCCTTCCAAGGGTCCTGAGGAAGGTTGTCACATGCTCCTGCCCCCGCATAGAGGTTTGACTAGAGAGAAAGGTTGGGGCACTCTCCTGGTCCCTTAGCAGAACCAGCTCTTTCAAGAGGCAAGGATTGCGTAATAGACAATAAATATGTTCTTTTATTAAGTAAGCTGAATTATTGTATCAGATCCTTAAAAATCCAGTTTCAGTTAATTTCTAAAGGCCTTCCTACTTCATATTTGGAAATTGAACTTTCTGCCTATGTATACACGTCACTGTATTTTCTTTAACCTCTGTACATGTTTACTGATTTAACTTGGATACGTGATATCATGCTGGCTGCTTCATAATTCCAGGGTGAGATTCCGCACTGCGCTGGGGGAACAATACGGAACACGGACCATAAAATCCCAGGCCCTCCGAGGCTTTTTGCTCGGGGAAGAGTCTTTCCACTCGTGATGCTTAATTGACCATGTGCAATGTTGTCCAATAGGCCCCATTGTCTGCTGAGCCGTCTGTGTCTGTGGCTTCCTGCAGAGAGAGAGGATCACACTTCACTTCCTCAATTAGCCCAACATTTTCATGCACTGCTGCTGCTTTTTAAGTGTTTTAACTGCGTTTTCCTGTCAGTGCAGTATTATGACTTCTTAGCTCCCCATATCAAGTTGCAGTTTTCTAAGGAATTCATTTTTCATGTAACCCTTTTGATTTTAGAACATTAGGAACCTCAGTAGAATAAAAAGCTGGTGACTCTTAGATGATGAAGTAAAATAATAAACCCTTATATCTCAAGCTTTGGCTAGTATTATAGATATATAATGTGTGTATAGGTTCAAGATGTCCCAGGATTTCATGAACAGCATCTGATTAAGAATTACATATACTGCTTTACAAATGAAAAGCATTCATGAAATGATAACAATTATAATAATAACCTGTGAAAAGTATATATTCACTTGCTATTTGTTGATGTACACTTGGGGAGGGTGGGGAATGCTCAGGTTTCTCAACTCAAAATCTTTCACTGGGAGCTTCCAGTCGACCAAGATAGCGGCCTCAAATGCTGCAGGGTGCCATTCCCCACAGAATCTTTGAACAACTAGCAAAAACTGGCAGTACCATTGTTCTAGTTTGCTAATGCTGCCTGTGCCAGTCTGGATGTATTATATCCCCACAAATGCCATTATCTTTGATGCAGTCTTGTGGGGGCAGACATATTAGTGTTGATTAGGTTGGAACCTTCTGATTGAGTGTTTCCATGGAGATGTTACCCACCCAACTGTGAGTGACACCTTTGAATAGGGTGTGACCTCTTGATTGAATGTTTCCATGGAAATGTGGCCCCGCCCATTCAGGGTGGGTCTTGATTAGTTCACTGGAGTAGTATAAAATGAGCTCACAAAGAGAGGAACATCAGAGCAGCTGTGAGTGACATTTTGAAGAGGAGCTTCAGCTAAGAGAGGACAAAACATCACAAGAGCAACATTTTAGAGAAATAAACCACCGTTTGCTGCTGTTTTGCAAAATAGCAGAAATGGATTGGCTTTTATAAAGGCAGTTTATTTGGCTACAAAGTTTACAGTCTTAAGGCCATAAAATGACCAAGGTAAGGCATCAACAATAGGGTACCTTCACTGGAGGATGGCCATTGGCATCTGGAAAACCTCTGTTAACTCAGAAGGCACATGGCTGGTGTCTGCTTGCTCCCAGGTTGCGTTTCAAAATGGCGTTCTCCGAAATGTCAGTGTCAGCTTCCAGCGGCCATCTTCAAAATGTGTCTCTCAGCTGCAGCAAGCATCTGGGCCTGTGTGGTTCTTTTTAAAGTGCTCCAGTAACCAAGCAAGATCCACACTGTATGGTGGGGCCACACCTCCATGGAAATAATCCAAAGGTGTCACCCACAGTTGGGTGAGTCACATCTCCATGGAAACAACCTAATCTAAAGGTTCCAACCTAATCAACACTAATATGGGTGTCCCCACAAGATTGCATTAAAGAACATGGCTTTTTCTGGAGGATATAATATATCAAAACTGGCACATTCCACCCCCTGTACTCCAGAAAAACATGATCTTTACATAAACAACATACATTCATCTTGTCACAATATCACAGAAACTTAAATACTTTCAGTAACAATAGGTAAGTACAAGGGAGTGGGAATTCAACCCTTTCCAAAGGCTTACACTGCAGCCCCTTTCTCTCCAAACGGTGGAATGAGTGCTCCAACATATCCACACACTGGGGTGACTGCCTTCTTCTTGGCCCCACCCTCCTCAAGCATCGGGGTGCCACCTGGACTCTGCCTGTCCAGGGCAAAGGCTCTCCCCTCTCTGAACAGTGGGGTGGCAGCCAGGTTCTCCCCAATTCCTGGGGAATGTGCTCCACCCTGAGGCCTGATGTGGCAGTGAGCATCTGTGTGGAAGGCCCGCGTTCTGCCTCTGGGGCAGACTCACCCTTTCCATGTGTGTGACCTGCCCAGCCCAAGACCTCTTGACTCCAGATCTCAACTTCCATGGCTCTGTCTTTGAAAAAATGTTTCCTTCAGTTTGTTCCTTCTGTGTCCCCTCCAGTCCTGACAGGCAGTGGCTCCATCTACAAAGATCTTGCAAAAATCTGGTTTGGCTTGGCATGAAGCACACAGGGGTCAAAACCATCAGACAATAGGACTTTGTGCAAACCCTTTCTGGATAACTCCATCTCCAATTCTGGCTTGTACTGAAATGGTGGTTGGGTTCCATGTTTGGTTAAATCCTCATATGGAGCTGTAGCCTCTGGAGTCTCACTTTCTGGAAGTCCAGAATTTTCCAAATTATCAGTTTCTGGTTTCTTTGTACCCAAGAGTTCATTTCACAGCTTATCTCTGTCTTGTCGCATTTTACTATAAGCTACAAGGAGAAGCCAGGCTACATCCTCCACACGTAGTCTGGAGATTTCTTCAGCTAAGTATCCCAGCTTGTCACTTTCAAATTCTGCTTTCCATCTGACATGAGGACTCAATTTTGCCAAATTCTCTGCACTTTAAAATAAGAATTGCCTTTCTTCCAGTTGGCAATGACACATTCATCATTCCTGCTCAAGACCTCATCAGAAGTATCTTTAGAGTCCATATGTCTACCAACAGTATCTTCAGAGCAACTTAGGCCTTTTCTATCAAGCTTCTCACAATTCTTCCAGAATCTTCCCCTTATTCATTTAAATAGCTGTTCCAACGTGTTTGGTATTTGCAAACTCAGCAGAACCCCACTCCTGGTACCAAAATCTGTTCCAATTTGCTAATGTTGCTGTTATGCAAAATACCAGAAGTGGATTGGCTTTTATAAAGGGGGTTTATTTGGTTACAAAGTTTACAGTCTGAAGGCCATAAAGTGTCCAAGGTAAGGCTTCAGCAATCGGGTACCTTCACTGGAGAAGTGCCATTGGCGTCTGGAAAACCCGTTAGCTGGGAAGGCACGTGGCTGACATCTGCTTGCTCCCAGGTTTCACTTCAAAATGGTGTTCTCCAAAATGCCAGCTTTCAGCTTCCAACGGCTGCTTCAAAATGTGTCCCTCGGCTGCAGCAAGTGTCTGGGCCTGTGTGGCTTTTTTAAAAGTACTCCAGTAACCAATCAAGACCCATGCTGTATGGGCGGGGCCACACCTCCATGGAAATAATCCAATCAAAGGTATCACCCATGGTTGGGTGGGTCACATCTCCATGGAAACAACCTAATCCAGAGGTTCCAACCTATTCAACACTAATATGTCTGCCCCCACAGGATTGCATTAAAGAACATGGTTTTTTCTGGGGGACATAATGTATCAGAACTGTCACAGCCATCTTCCTCAAAACTCCAGAGAACAGTTAAAGTGGTGCTGTAACTGGACAAGTGCTGAATCAGGAGAATATACCCTTGAAAACAATGGAAGATGCTCCTGGTTCTCTTTGGCTCCCCGGTCTTCTGTGGAGCTGGCAGCACTCCCAGTGTGGGTACCTCAGGGCACCCCAGGGAGACGAGAACCCCCTGCACCCATCCCGGAGTGCTCAAGGTTCAGTGCCTTTTTTCCCACGGCAGCCTAAAGACGGACCAGCATCTTCTCTTGGGTTGGCCCTCCCAGCACATGCCTGCAGGCACACGCAGCTTGTGGATGGCTAAAATGGTGTAAGAGACAGTTAACTCTCAGAGGTCTGGGACCCAGTGGAGCACACAGAGGCAGAAGAGTCCATTTTTAAGGGAACAGAGGGGATGTGTGGATTTCTGTAAGCAGGGAAGTTCCTAAGGTCCCTGGAACAGCCCCAGCCCAGGGTGAGACTCGGGGACAAAAATCCCAGAAAGGACACCAGGCTTGACTCTCACCTTGGGCTGCTCTTACAGATTGGAGGGCTGAACTCTGGAGGAGAGCACTAAACAACATAGAACCAATCTACAAAGACAATGAGATGTATTTTGGGGTTTGTTTTTGTTAGCTCTTGGTGCTCAAGGAAATCTCTGTCATATCACAATCTGGATGAAAACCTTAAACAGCCCAGGGACTAAATACCAGAGTGAACACATTAAATTATTAAAATATACAGTGTACAGCAAAAGATTACAAGACAAGCAAAAAACAGGAAATGATGGCCCATCCAGAGGAAGAAGGTAACATTCAAACCCCATCAGTGAAGAACAGGAGACTTTTAACATACCAGACCAGACTTATGCTCAAGGAGGTAAAGGAAAACATGGAGAAAGAGCTAAAAGATATCAGGAAAATGATGAATAAACAATACAAGACTATCAATAAAGAAACAGAAATTTCTAAGAGAGACCAAACAGAACAACTGGAGTTGAAGACCACAGGAATGGGGAAATGAAAAATTCCCTAGAGAGGTTTCGGGAGCAGATTGGGGCTGGCAGAAGAAAGAATCAGTGAGTTCAAAGACAAGATAATTGAAATGATTTAGGCTGAGGAGCAGAAAAGAGAAAGAATGAAAAGAAGTGAACAAAGCTTAAGGGACTTGTGGGACACCATCGAGCAAACCAATAAAGGCATGGTGGGAATCCTAGAAGGAGAGAGAGAGAACGGGGCAGAGGGGTGTTCGAAGAAATGGTGGCAGAAAACACGCCAAACTTAATGAAAGACATGAATGCACACTTCCAACATGCCCACTGAACCCCGAACAGGACACACAGTCATCAAGCTCTGCCCAAGGACAGGGAGAGAGTTCTGAAAGCTGCAAGAGAAAAGCAATGTGTTACGCACAAGGGAGTCCCAATTAGAGTGGTGCAGATTTCTTATCAGAAACCACGGAGGCAAGAAAGCAGAAGGACAAAATGTTTGAAGTGCTGAAAGAAAACAAATTCCAACCAAGAATTTTATATCCAGAAAGACTGTCTTTCAAAAATGAAATGTAAACAGACGCTGAGGGAATTCATTACCTTAGGCCCTGCCCCACAAGCAGTGCTAAAGGCGCTCTTCAGACTGAAAGGAAAGGACAGTAGACAGTGGTTCAAAGTGGCATGAAGAAATAAAAGTCTCTGTTAAGGTAATCATATGGTAATTATAAATGCCAGTTTTATTGTATTGTTTTTGGTATGTAACTCCGCTTCTTACTTCTTATGGTTATAAAATACAAATGCACAAAAAGTAGTGATAAAACTATGGTTTGGGGCATACAGTGTATAGAACAGTAATTTGTAACAGGTACAACAAAAAGGTGGGGGACAGAGGGGTACAGGAACAGTGTATGTGTATGCTACTGAAGTTAGCGTCAAATCTGATTGGTATAGACTTAGGATGCTAAATTTAAGCCCCATGGTAACCACAAAGAAAACATCTGAAAAATACATGCAAAGGAAATGAGAAGGGACTCAAAATGATACACAACAAAAAAATCAAATAAATATGAAAGTAGGCATTATCAGAAAAATTGAGGGCCAAAGAAGGTATAACACTTACAAAGACCAAATAGCAAAGTAGTAGAAGAAAAGCCCTGTGTTATCAGTAGTTACTTTAAGTTTAAATGTGTTAAAACATCCAGTCAAAAGGCAGAGAGTACAGAATGGATAAAAAAAAACATGACCCAACTATATGCTATTTGCTAGAGACTCACCTTAAATAATTCAGAGACATTAGTAGGGTGAAAGTAAAAGGATGGAAAAAATATATACCACGCAGAGAGTAACCAAAAGATACCTGGAGGAGCTATACTAATATCGTAAAATAGATTTCAGTCAAAAACTGTTATGAAGGAAAAAGGGGGTAACTATATAGTGATAAAGGGGTCAATTCAATGAGAAGACATAACAATTTCAAATATGTATGCAGCTAATGGGAGAGTCCCAAAATATATGATGCACATATTGGCAGATGTGAAGAGAGAAATAGATGGTTCTACATTAATTGTAGGATATATCAATACACCACTTTGAATAATGGACTCAACATCTAGACAAAAGATCAGTGAGGAAATGGAAGGCTTGAGTGATAGATACTCTAAGCCATCCAGACCTAAGAGACATACAGAGCACACATCACCCAACGACAGGCACACGTTCTTCTCTAGCATACGCATGAATCACTCTCCAGGGTAGACCATGTATCAGGTCCCAAGACAAGTTTTGATAAATTCAAAAATATTGAAATCATACAATGTATCTTCTCTGACCACAATGGAATGGAGCTAGTAATCAATAACAGAGGAAGAACTGAAAAATTCACAAATGTGTGGAAATTAAACAATACACTCTTAAACAATCAGTTGGTAAAAGTAGAAATCACAAGGGAAATGAGGAAATACCTTGAGGTGAATAAAACAAAAACACAACATACCAACATGTATAGGACACAGCAAATGCAATGCTGAGAGGGAAATTTATAGCTCTAAATGCTTACATTTAAAAACAAGAAAAATTTCAAATTGGAGACCAGACATCACAACGGGAGAATCTAGAAGGAAGAGACCAAAGTAAACCCAGAGCAAGCAGAAGGAAGAGAATAACAAAGATTAGAGCAGAAACAAATGAGATAGGGAATAAAAAACACAATAGAATCAACGAAACCAACAATGAAACCAGAAGTTTGCTCTTCAAAAAGATCAATAAAATTGACAAACCTTTAGCTAGACTGACAAAAAAAGAGGACGCAAATAACTAAAATCATAAATGAATTGGGGGACATTACTAACTGACACCACAGAAATAAAAACAATCCTAAGAGGAACTATGAACAACTGTGTGCCGACAAATTGGAAAACCTGGATGAAATGGACGAATACCTAGCAGCACACAAACTATCTATACCGACTCAAGAAGAAATAGAAGATTTCAACAGCCCGATAACAGTAAAGTGTTTGAATCAGTCATCAAAAACCTTCCAACAGAATTAGATTTTGTTCTAATTCTGTACACGTTACTGTAATACCCTGATACATTCTAGAGTATTTGGGGCAGAAAATAATCTGCAAAGTCCCTTGAGGGAATGGAGAAAAAATGTGGAACTATTAAATTTCCCCACCTGGGGAATTCCTGATATTCTCTCAAGCCTTAGGGACTCTCAATTTAATAAGCCAAGCCCTCTATCTTGAGGCTTGCCCTTATGGGACTTATTTCTGTAATGGTGAAAATAATGCCTGAGAGTCATCCACGGAGAACTTTTTGTTGCTCAGATGTGACCACTCTCTCTGTTCTAGTTTGCTAATGCTGAGGAATGCAAAACACCAGAGATGGATTGGCTTTTATAAAAAGGGGGTTTATTTGGCTACACAGTTACAGTCTTAAGGCCATAAAGTGTCCAAGGTAACACATCAGTAATCGGGTACCTTCACTGGAGGATGGCCAATGGCATCCGGAAAACCTCTGTTAGCTGGGAAGGCACGTGGGTGGCGTCTGCTCCAAAGTTCTGGTTTCAAAATGGCTTTCTCCCAGGACGTTCCTCTCTAGCAAGCTTGTGCCTCTTCAAAACATCACTCACACCTGCACTGAGTTCCTTCTGTTTGAGTCAGCTCATTTATATGGCTCCACTGATCAAGGCCCACCCTAAATGGGTGGGCCATGCCTCCATGGGAATATCTCATCAGAGTCATCACCCACAGCTGTGTGGGGTGCATTCCAAACAAATCTAATCAGCACCAAAACGTCTGCCCCACAAGACTACATCAAAGATAATGGCATTTGGGGGACACAATACATTCAAACTGGCACATTCCACCCCCTGGACCCCAAAATGACATTATCTTTCCAATTACAAAATACATTCATTCCATCACAATATCACAAAAACTTAAATCATTTCAGTAAAAAAAGTTAAGTACAAGATCCTATCAAAATCAATTACAGGTGTGGTGGGTCCTAAGGCATAATTCTCCTTTAGCTTTGGATCTGTGGACTTAGAACAAGTTATATGCTTCCAATATACAAAGGAGGGACATTCATAGGATAAACATTCCCATTGCCATAAGGAGAAAGAGTAAGGAAAACAGGGTTAACAGGACCAAAACAGTTCCTAAAACCTGCGGGACAAACTCCATTAGATTTCAAATTCTGAGAGTCATTAACAGAACGATGTTGCATCCTTGGAGCTTGAGAGAGGGGAGTCTAACCCTTCCTAAGGGCCTTTGCAGCAGACCTTTCCTCTCCAAACACTTAGGTGAGTGCTCCAACATATCCACACACTGGGGAGACCACCTTCTCGGCCCCACCCTCCTCAAGCATCGGGGCAGCTCCCGGATTCCCTTCCATCTCCGGGGCACACGCTCAACCCCTTCAGAACAGTGTGGTGGCAGCCAGGGTCTCCCCAGTTCCCTGGGAATGTGCTCCACCCTCTTTGGGACCTCGGGTGGCAAAACTCTTCCGGAGCATCAAGGTGGAAAGCCCACCCTCAACCTCTGGGGCAAACTCTCCCTTTCCATGCGTGTGAGCTGCTCCACTCTCCCAGCCCAAAGCCTCTTGACTCCAGACCTCAATCTCCATGGCTCTGTCTTTGAAGACATTTTTCCTTCAATTTGTTCCTTGTCTTTCTCCTCCAGTCCCAACTGGCAGCGGCTCTGTCTGTAAAGATCTCGCAAAAATTCTGTTGGCTTCACATGAAGCACACAGGGGTCAAAGCTGTCAGACAATAGGAGTTTCCACAAATCCTTTCTGGATAATTCCATCTCCAGTCTTGGCTTGTACTGAAATGGCAGCTGGGTTCCATGTTTGGTTACATCCTCATGTTGGGCTGTAGCTTCTGGGATTCCACCCCCTGGAAGCTCGTAATTTTCCAAGCCATCAGCTTCTGGTTTCTTTGAACCCAAGAGTTCAGTTCTAAGTTTCTCTCTCTGTGCTCGCATTTTACTATAAGCTGCAAAAAGAAGCCAGGGTACATCCTCCACACGTAGTCTTGAGATCTCCTCAGCTAAGTTTTCCAGGTTGTCACTTTCAAGTTCTTCCTTCCGTCTGACACCAGGACTCAATTTTGCCAAATTCTCTGCCACTTTAAAACAAGGATCGTCTTTCTTCCAGTTTGCAACAACACATTCATCATTTCTGCTCAAGTCCTCATCAGAAGTGTCTTTAGAGTCCGTATTTCCATAAACAGTCTCTTTAAAGCAGTTTTGGCCTTTTCTATGAAGCTCCTCACAATTCTTCCAGAATCTTCCCCTTATCCATTTGAAAAGCTATTCCAACATGTTTGGTATTTGCAGACTCAGCAGCAAAAGCACCCCACTTCCGGTACCAAAATCTGTTCTAGTTTGCTAATGCTGTGGAATGCAAAACACCAGAGATGGACTGGCTTTTATAAAAAGGGGGTTTATTTGGCTACACAGTTACAGTCTTAAGGCCATAAAGTGTCCAAGGTAACACATCAGTAATCGGGTACTTTCACTGGAGGATGGCCAATGGTGTCCGGAAAACCTCTGTTAGCTGGGAAGGCATGTGGGTGGCGTCTGCTCCAAAGTTCTGGTTTCAAAATGGCTTTCTCCCAGGATGTTCCTCTCTAGCAAGCTTGTGCCTCTTCAAAACATCACTCACACCTGCACTGAGTTCCTTCTGTTTGAGTCAGCTCATTTATATGGCTCCACTGATCAAGGCCCACCCTGAATGGGCGGGGCCATGCCTCCATGGGAACATCTCATCAGAGTCATCACCCACAGCTGGGTGGGGCACATTCCAAGCAAATCTAATCAGCACCAAAACGTCTGCCCCACAAGACTAGATCAAAGATAATGGCGTTTGGGGTACACAATACATTCAAACTGGCACACTCTCTAAGCCAAACTCTGCACATAAACTCACTGCCCTCCCCTCTACATGGGACATGACTCCCGGGGGTGTAAGTCTCCCTGGCAATGTGGGACATGACTCTCAGGGGTGAGCCTGGCCCTGGCATTGTGGGATTGAGAAAGCCTTCTTGACCAAAAGGGGGAAAAGAAATGAAGCAAAATAAAGTTTCAGTGGCTGAGAGATTTCAAGTGGAGTCGAGAGGTTACTCTGATGCAAGCTTCAGCTAGATAGTGTAAACTGGCCCAGTGTGCCAAGCCTCAAACAACAGTGTTCCTGAGTGCTGGGGACAGGGGTGAACAAGTAGTTGGCACCAGCTGAGTGAGCAAGGAGAGGCAGATGGAGGTGGGTCTGTTGGCTGGAGAGAGAGAGGGGAGGACAGACTCCAGGGGCTGCTGGAAACTGGGGGTTAGGAGGACGGGAGGACGCTGGGTCAGGCCTCTGGTGCGGGCAGGGAGTGGGTGAGAATGTCCCACTCGGAGACACAGGCTGTGGGAAAAGAGCCTGGGGGCCATTAAGGACACATGAGATTCCCAGGGGGAGATGCCTGGTGGTGTCTGGAACTGAGCACACGAGGCTCAGGAGAACGTCAGGTCCATGGATAGAAGTGGGCGGCCTGACTGAGAAACGAAGGCAGCAGAGGATACCTTAGGGACATTGTCACTGGAAGGATAGGGCCACTAAAGGAGCAAGCAAAGACGCAGAACATTCTAAAGGAAATCGTGTCACAGACACCAGGGGATTCCTGGAGGGAAGGACTCTCCAGGGGAGTCTGGTTGCATTTATCTGATTTGGAAACTGGAAGTGGGAAAAGCAGTTTTAGGAGATTGGTTGAGGTGGCTGTGAATTGTGAGGTGTGGCAGAGTGAGCACAAGATAAAGAAGAAGAGGCCATTACAGAGTAAGCTTTCCAGAAACAACCGTGAAGGGACGGGGAAGATGGGCCTCGGGCTGCATTTTTGACAACACGAAGTGGTCTTTGCAAGCTGGTTTTGCAGTGCTTGGCCCTGGGGCGAATCCATCAGAACATCCAACGCTGGCCTCTCCTCTTTCATCCACGCTTCCTCTCACGAAGCGTAGTGGGCGTCTCCGGAGAGTTCACGGAAACAGACCCCAGACCACGACGCCGGGCTTCAGCGCATTGACGGACCAAGAAGAAATCAACTGTCCCCTCAAGAGCCGTGTTCGAGGGGACTGAATTGGACCAAGTCCCGAGAGCAAGGCGAGGGGTCGGTGCGCCGGCGGGTAGCAGTGGGAGCCAAAGAGGAAATCACCGAATTCTCCTGGCAGGAGCTCACCTGCCGTGGAAAGAGGACAATGTTCTCACGACCCTGCTCTGCTTTATTGCTGTATTTTTGGTGCCTATCCCAGTTCTATGAGCTCAAGTAGGGTTAAAGTAAATATTCCTATCTGAAAATAAATGTTTGGTCATAATGGAAATGAGGGTGTGTTTCAATGTGAGTAGGAATCAAGCAAGCGCATTGTGCCGAGAGGACATCTGTGGCCACACGCAAGTGAAATTCCTTCCACCGACCACTGGATCTGGAAACTTCTGCATGTATATTTTGTTTCTCTACACCTTTCGGAATCGCCGTTTCACTGGAATGTGGGGAAGGCTGCTGTCTGCCCTATTCCAAAGCCTGTGCTTTGCCTTCTCTAAATGATTGCCGGAGACATTTCGAAGGACTTATCCAGAATGCTCTCTTGTGGCTTCTGCTCTCCTGCTATTTTCTTTTTAGTATTTATTCATTTAAAACCTATTTATGGGTCATTTATTATGCATCAGACACTGCGATAGGATCTACAGTTGATATATTTTACCATTTTCTATGACCCTTAAATTTTTCTACTCATTTTGATTCTTAAAAAAAAGGTCATTTGTTACAGTCCTGTAAGCATATATTAGACCATGATGCCAATAATAATCATTTTAAATGTATGTTTACCTTGTGGTGCACAGAAATAAGCTTCATTGAGAGAGACACTTTTATAAGGAGTGACTGCTTTTCTGTGCTTGTCTGGAATGCGTTATTATTTGCTTGAGGTGAGTTATTAAGTGGTTAGTTTCCACCCACTTTAGTGACCAACAGCGGGTATCTGAGGACCCCTTGGGAACAGGACAGAGCTAACGCCGAGCGGCCGACAGGCCCAGACCAGATCAGCAACGGACTCCAGTGTGTTGTTTGGCTAAAGCTGCACACACACATCAGTGATGAAAGGCTTCTCAGTGCGCCTGAGTGTGAATCTTGAGTCTATCATGCACCAGCTGCGTGGACTTGCCTGAGGTTTTTAACCTCGTTTCCTCGGTTATAGAATCTGAACAGTCATTGCACTTTCTTAATAGTTTTATGAGGCTAAAACAGATGATCCATGGGGAGCTCTTTATGGTTCTCAGAAGATGGTAAGCCCTCAGTAAATGTTAGCTTGGGTTTCCATCCTTCTCACTTTGTTTTTCTCTATTTCGGCCCCAGAATCTTGACTAATAGTGAAGGAGGACCCACCACTCCCAGTAGATGTGTGTGACAAACCAAGAGGAGTGAAAAGGCTCAGATTCTGCATAGAGTCTAAAAAGATTTGCTGTAGATGCTGTATCAATACTTGATAACAGAAGCTCATCACAGACTTTGGGCTGTGACGCTGTCTTCAGAGTCTCCCGAGGAAAGGTTGATGCTCCTTGTGGTTTGGTTTGTCTTCTGCGTGATCCATACTGCTTGGTGCCCCGAGGTCTGATCTGCACCGCAACATCTTCTTCCAAAATCCACATCTCCAGTCCTGTCTTTATCAACTTATTCTCCACAAGCTTTCCTTTCCTGCAGTTGCCCAGAGCATGTTGGCTGAGACTGTGGTACTGCAGCTCTCTCAGATTCTAGGCTGACCCTTCTGAAACCAGCTCTGTGCTGATCTGTCTCGTCTGTGCCCTGACTCTCCTCATGGCGGGAAGGAAGTTTCAAACCTCTCGGCGAGAAGATTCATTTCTATTTGTATATGCACAAAGCCACCCATGAGGCATTTTTGATTATTATTATTCCAGCAAGAGTCTGGAAACAACTTAAGTACCCATCAAGAGGGAATTTCTTAAATAAATTATGGCACATCTGTATGTGGAAAACTACACGGCCACTTACGAGAACAGGGCAGTTTTTGTGTGCTGATATGGAAAGGTCTGTTAAGAAAGAAAAACAAGATTCATAAGGGTTTATATCAGATGCCAAAATTTCTGAGAATATTTTTACAGAATATGCATGTATTTGCTTATATAAGCATAGAATGTCTCTGGAACGACAATTAAGAAACAGATGATAAGGGAAGGAGGATGGGAGGGAGACTTACCGTAGAGTGTTTTGTGTTGTAGGATTTGGGACTGTAGTAGCAATTCAAAAATAATTCAGAGACAGAACCACAATGAGATTACACTTCACACACGATAGGAAGGCTGTTACTTTAAAAATGGCGAATAACAAGTGTTGCAAGGATGTGGAGAAACTGTGATCCTTGTGCATGGCTGGTGGGAACGGAAAATGGTGCATGTGCTGTGGAAGACAATTTGGTGGTTCCTCAGAAAGTTAAGTGTAGAATTATTTGACCCGGCAATCCCACTTCTAGGTAAATATCCAGAAGAATTGCAGGGAATCAAACAGATACTTGCGCACCTGTGTTCATAGTGGCGTCATTCACAGTAGCCAAAAAGTGGAAACAACCTGTTCCATTGACAGATGAAGGGATAAGAAAAATGTGGGCTTTTCCACACGGTGAAATACTGTTCAGCCATAAAGAGGAACGGAGTTCTGATGCACGGTACAGCATGAACAAACCCTGAAAACATTATGCAGAGTAAAAGAAGCCAGACACAAAAGGACAAGTGTATGATTCCACTTAGGTAAAATATCTAGATAAGCATATTTACAGAGAGAGAAAGTCAGTCAGTGGTCACCAGGGGCTGCAGGAGGGAGGGGCAATGGTGAGCAGTTAGTGCATGCTGGGTTCTGTGTTGGGGGGTGAGAAAGTGTTAGTCATGGAATACAGTGATGGTCGCACAACACTGAAAATAATTAATACCACTGAATTGTACACTTAAAATGGTTAAAATTGCACATTTTATGGTATATATGTGTATAACCACAATAAAATAATTTTAGAAACATAATTCAAAGAAATAATTTTGAAATGTATAACCCAGATATGAGATGGCAGATATGTCTATCTTAAAATCTGTAGAAAGCCAACCTTGTCAATTCCACAGCTCTTTAAAGTCCAAAGGTAAAGTTATCCCCCAAATTTCTGCAACTTCCTGGGGGGATTTTCCCAGCGGCTGCTCAGCCCTGGGTTCTTACACCCCTGTATGCCGCCTTTGTCCCTTATGTCTTTGACCTTGACGGGAATCTCAGCTTCAAATGTGGTTTCATCAATGACAGCAACAAAACTCCCATCAAGCACTTATGAGTTTTCTGGGTTTGGGCAGTGATTTGGCAGGTGAGCGGAGGAGGGTTTTACGGTACAGTCCCATGAACACTGTAAATGGAGAGTTTCTCCCCTTCAGCCCCTTCCTGCTGTGGAGGGTCAGTTAACCCAGCCCCTCTCTGCTGTGCTGCCTCCCCTGTCCTCTTCTTTCTTTAGAAAGCAAAATAAATCATTTTTATCTCCTGTATCACGGCTCTGTGGTCCTGTTTCACTGCTTAAGAATGTCCTCGAGCTCTTGCTCTCTACCTCAGTTGGCTTATCAAAGCACTTTCCCAAATAAAGGCAATTCCTAGGCAAAAAGGAGTTTAGCTATGAGTTCTTAAAATTAGGAAAACCCCATATATCTGCTGGAGTAGCAACACCAGAATCATCATTTACTCATGTCCTCCTGCACTCGGACTTTTCACGTTGGCTCCTGCAGGCCTATTCGCTTCTAAACTGTCATCTCTGGGGGCAGCCTCACGGGCCCGGGGCTCCAATTGCAGCTGCTTAGCAAAGACGCTCACGCACAGCTCCCGCTCCAGACTGCACGTGCGATGTCTCCAGTTAGCAAATCACGAGTGTCTCCCATCCCCGCTGGGAACTGGAAGTATGAGCTCCCTCCCGGGCAGCTCCGCCCCGTGTCCCTGCATGTGGCACCACCCTGAACCAGGACACTCGGCCGGAAAACGTGGGTGTCCTCGGCACCTTCCCCTCCCTCGTCCACACCGTCCACCCCTCAGAACGCCCCCGCTCTCCCCCGTCTCCGCGTCGCTGTCCTGATCCCGCAATTAACGGGCCTGCACCGAGTGGGCCCACCGCACGGTCAGGTTCGTGCAGACAGCACCGGCTCGGGACACCTGGGACTGGGGAGCCCCTGAGTCCCCTCCTCCAGGAGCTCAGCGCCAGACGGGACACTACAGTTACCGCAGTCTCGGACCACGTTCTGCTGCATACACGAACCTGCATCTGCTGTAAGCACAAAAGCTCTCACACCCTCTGCTCCGCTTCTTTGCGCTTTGGGTACTTTGGAAAGCGCCCAGCACGAGAGGCTGCGCGAGCAGACGCCGCGGGATTCTCACCGCAGGACGCCGTAGCTTCCCCAGTGGTGGACGCGGAGTGAGGGTCCCGGGCGTCTCCCTGGGCGTCAGGTGCTCAGGGGGTGTCCTGACAGGGGAGCGGGGCTGTGCGAGCTTCCAGGCCACTCGCCCACTTCCAAGGCCACTCGTCCCACCAGTGCGGTGTCCCTTCTGGCATTCCTTACCCAGTTAAACTCTCCGCGGAAGACTTGAGAGAGGTATTTGAAGACCCCTGTTGGTGTCTGGGTGTCTGAGGGGTGTAGAGTGGTGTCAAGTACCACCTCTGCGGTGCAGAGAAAAAGAATCTCATATGTAAGTGTATAGTTATATATATAATAGTATGTGCACATACGTTTATCACAGTTGAAACTGTTACGCACCGTGTCTCCTCTTACCTGCAAACTGCAAAGCCAGCTCCTTGCATCTTCACTTGCCCTCTCCTAAACCCATTTCCTACATTGGCAAAATAATCCATTTTTCAGACTGCAAATCTGTCATGTCCCCCTCTCAGAGAAAAGCGGGGCTGCAGCCTGCGCTCCCTCGTGCCGCCCGTCTCTCCTCCCGTCTCGCCTGCTCCACCTCCTCGCCCTCCCTGCCCCCTACACTCCCTGCCTTGCAGACAGTGCATCTGGGACATCCCCACGTAGAACGTCTTTCTCCACCTTTCTCAGCCCAGCTAAACCCAATGCGCCTCGAGGTCAGTTTAAAGGTCATTCTCAAGGACGCTGCCCGACAGAGTTCAGCTCCTCTCAGGCCCTTCTGTGACCGAGTTGCATTTAATGGATTGTCCGTCTGTCTGTCCCGCTTGGTTGTCATGTTGCAGGAGCGAGATTCACACGTGTCTCACCATTTACGTTCAGGAAACATTTGCTGCACACCTGGGGGATGTGACGGCGACACTGTCTCCGAGGCCCATCGCCGCAGCTTCGTTCTGCCTCCTGCTTCGAACACGGGTGTGTTTGTGGCTACATTAGAAATATCAACTGGTTTAGGCTTTTTAGAGATATTTTTGGTAAAGGATAAGACACGGTAATCACTCAAGCTAGATATACAGATAAGGCATAGACCTGATGCCTTTGAAACCCAAACCCTACATCCTTCTTGTCTGATCTCTCCTGATGGGCCTTGAGAGGGAAAACCACACTCAGGACAGGAATGAACACAGGTAACTGCACGGAGTCCGGAGGGGTTTCTCCCCCACTTTTCCTTGGGGTCTTCTGAGGGAAGGGGCTAGGGGTCAAAGGGGGCTTAGGAAGACTTCAAAATGGGAGTCAAAGCAAGTTTCCCGGGAACTAGGTTGGAATCTGTGTTGCAAATTAATTCCTTGTGGGAATTCCGACGAAGTGCAAAGCCCGTCAGCGTGCTCTGCTCCAGCGAGCACAGGCGCAAGTCTGTCTGCTTCTGTCGGGGGATTGGGCTTCCTTCATGGCGTCACCCCACGGTGCCTTGGAGGCAGGAGATTATTTATATGCTAAAAGATTGCCAGTAACTTCTCAGGCATTAAGGCGACTGTGCACCACTTCCCACTTGTATTGTTTGTTAAAAAGCAGATTTGGGGGCCCAACTTCCAGAGATTATTATGCAGAAGAAAGGTGTGGAGCCCAGGAATTTGCACCTAAAAATAATTTGAGGCATTAAAAGATGGAGAAAAATCCTAAGGGAGGATAGAGCAGGTACCCTTCCTAGCCTCACCCACAGATACAGACCTGGTTACCTCCTTGAACTGCTGTGCCGAGTTCCCTTCTGTCACAGCTCACACTGCCCAGAAGATCGGGGGGTTTGAAGGGTACTGCTGTATTCCGACTTAGGGTACCTGGTACCCCAGTTTGAAATGAAAGTGAGAACTATTTCAAGAGAGAAACCAGCCAAAGTCATCAGAAAATACAGATGGTTTTCTGTGCTTTTTCTCTAAGAAGAGGTCTACATTGTCTTTTCAGTGATATTTACTAACACCGGTGTGACTTCCTCATTTTTCTTTTTCAGAGAATTTAAACTTCCACAACAGGTAAATAATGGGTGATGCTTTAAATGGCACGCTCCTCTATTGCACATAGTATGTAAATGGACCTACAATTTTCTGGCTTAAATTTTCTCAGGATATAAGAGACAGTGCCATAAAACTCCTAGAAGATAATGTAGGGAAACATCCTCAAGACCTAGTATTAGGAGGTTGCTTCTTAGATCTTTCACCCAAAGCACAAGCAAAGAAAGAAAAAATAGATAAATGGGAACTCCTCAAAATCAAAAGCTTCTATACCTCAAAGGAATTGGTCAAAAAGGTGAAGAGGCAGCCAGTGCAATGGGAGAAAAATATTTGGAAAGCATACATCTGAGAAGAGACTGATATCCTGCGTATATAAAGAAATCCTACAACTCAATGACAATGGTACAGATAGCCCAATTATAAAATAGGATGGAGTACTATGCAGAAGTAAGAAGGAGCAAGGTCCTGAAACACATGACAACATGGATGAACTTTGAGGACATAATGCTGAGTGAAATAAGCCAGACACAAAAGAAATTTTGTATGTTACCACTAATGTGAACCCTTGAGCAATGTAAAATCAGTGTCTTATAATGTAGAATATAGGGGACTAGAGATAGACAGAAGCTAGTGAAGGGGGAATGATAGCCTAATGTGTCTAGACATGATAACGAGGGTGAATTTAAAGGTATGGGAATGGGCAGGGGTGATTATGGTTTGTTAATGGGATTATAAGTATCAGTGACTCATTGAAGGCAAACATGATCGAAAGTGGTTTAAATAAGTGTCAGCATGACATATTTATAAGGTATGACACTGGCACAAAGAGTTAACAACATAGTGGTATATGGAAAAACCACCCATCACATATGGAAAACCACCATTACATATTATAGACTATATATAATAGACATATCTTACTAGGATACACTAATACTAAGGACAAGTAATTAGCAGCTGATAAGAGCTCTGGGATGTTTTATGTTATGATAATTGTTTAAAATTGAGAGTGATTGTACAACTAAGTGAAGATAATGTGAGACACTGATTTGTTTGTTTATCTTGGATACAACATATGCTATGTGAAATTAGGAACCTCCTCCTTTATAAGTCAAGCCCTCGACTTGAGGCTTGCTCTTGTGAAATTTGGGGTTGTAAATGCGAGGCATTATGTAATTATGCCTACGAGGCACCTCCAGAGAGCCTCTTCTGTTGCCCAGATGTGGCCTCTCTCTCTCTCTAAGCCCAACTCAGCAAATAAATTCATTAACCTCCCCCCTGCATGGGATGTGACTCCCAGGGGAATGAATCTCCCTGGTGATGTGGGACACGACACCCAGGAACAAGCCTGGCCCTGGCAGCGAGGGATTGAAAATGCCTATTTGACCAAAATGGGAAAAAGAAAGGTAACAAGCGGAGGTCACAGTGGCTGATAGATCCCAAATAGAGTTGAAAGGCTATCCTGGAGGTTTCTCTTATGCAAGCTCCAGCGAGACATTCCAAATGGCCACAGTATGCCATGCCCTTACCAAAATAGTCCCCAAATACCCAGGTCCCTACCTGAGATTCTATAAAATACTCACTAGCTAAGTTTCTCTCAGAAACTTAAATCCACCAGAGTGTTCCTATGCCAGACAAGTCTTAAACCCCAGAGGCAGTAGCCTCTTTAAGATCAACAACCAGATGCAGCCCCTTCCCCATACTGTTGACTCCCCTTTTCAATATGAACAAGTTAGGGTGCTCACTGCCTAGACACCCCTGAAGTGGAGAAAGAGATTAAGTGAGAGGAAGGGGTAGCAACAGACAAGATAGGATTTAACAAAGGATTATGAATACTGAATCTTTATATAAATATTTTTTTAGATGCTAGGGTATTAGAATAGTTAGAAGGAAGGAACTGAAATGGTGGAACTATAACCCATAATATTTTTTGAAATTGCTCTATAGGTACTTGTTTAATTGTAATTTGAAAGCTATCAAGTTTTTGTATACATGTTATATTTCACAATAAGGAAATAGTTGAAACTATGGTACTGTAACTTATAACAACCTTAGAAATTTCCTATCTATCTACTTATTAAATCATACTTTGGAAGATATTACCTTTTTGGTATATATGTTATATTTCATCATAAGGAAATAACTGAAACTGTGGAACTGTAACCTGTAGTATTCTTTGAAATTTTCTTGATTGTTAAACTTCACTTGGAAAGTTACCACTTCTATGTATATATGTTATATTCTACAATAAAAAATATGATTAAGATGTATTTAAAAAATTTCTCAGGAACACACCTTCTTTCCAAAGAAAGATACACCTGTAAATCAATTTTCAAATCAAAAGAACCAGAGGTTGCTCTGTTTGAGAGGATTCCTGAGAAGGGCTGCTGTTTGGAATATGTCATCCATAAATTTTGTACAGAGTCAGGAATTACAAAAGTAAGGCATGAACAGTATTAACGTACCATTATCCTCTGGGACATGTCAGGAAGGATGATAGGAGTCTGTATTTTTCAATACTTACTTTCCTCAGCTTTGTAATACAATAGTGACAACGAGGGAATGACAGAGAATTGTTTGAGAAAATGATTCTCGCCAAGGGCGGCCATCCAGCATGTAACAGAATTATGAGCCAGGTTTACGAGACCAAAATGGGTTGTGGGATCGTGCATGTAGATTGGATTGATTTGGAACTAGGTCTATGGGGCCAGCAATTCCCTTTAATCTACTGGAAACCTTGGGTCGATCCATAATTGTTTTCTGGAGGCCAAAGTTAAACCTGAAGAATTAAGGATGAAATGCTGGCGTTATTAGGACAGTTTTAGTCACAAAGGCGAGATGATGGGGTAGAATTCCGAGTGTCTGGCCCGGCATCTGCTCCTCCTGCAGAAGCACCTGCCAGCCGTGGACTTCGGGGATTTTCTCTGTGGACTGGCCGTGACCTCAGATGGGCAGGCTGTGGGGGTCTCTGGATCATCCACCCTGGCAGGAGCCCTGCGAGCGCGCCCTCGGGCTCCGGGAAGAGGCTGGTGCACCTTCCCTTTCACAGCGGGAGCTCAGGAAATGCTATTTTCACACTTCCATGTCCTGGCTCTCTCATTAAGAGATACGTAAGAACCTCTTCCAAAGTCAAGCATCTCCATCTGGCTCTGAACTGGAAATTTGCTGCCACACTGAGCCTGGTGTCTCTGGCAGTCAGCTTCCTTGGAGGACCTTCTAGGGCATCCACGGTGGTGCCTGGCTGCGCTGTCTCAGCACGGAGGACCCGTGTCCGCAGACGTCAGTGGACAGGACTCTGCAGGGCTCTTCCCCAGACCGACACGTCTAACGGCAGCTCGCAGCACTGGCCATGCTGGATCACAGATGGGGAGGGGGTGGCCGCGTCGGGTCCTGGACCTGGCGCCAGAGGTCAGCCGCCAGCCTGCGGGGGATGGTCACGCAGTGCCCGGTGCAGGAAACAGGGAACCTGACGTGCTGGGGCCGTGGGGCACCCAAGAAACTGAGTGTGATAAACCTGGGGAGACCTGCCAGCATGGGAAAGAGACTGTGCACAAGCCGAGGGGCCCCAGAGCCACTGGCCAGCAGGCCTGACAGCACGTCCTGGGCTCGGAGCCGCCTCCGCCGTCTGCGCTGGGGTCTGTCGCCGTCCTTTCAGCCGTCCTTCCAGGCACGATGACGTTCTCAAGGACCAATTCCCTTGGGCTTCGCTGAGCGTGTCAGGACGCCGATGCAGGCATTTTCAGCCACTTGATGTTTTCTCTCTGGCCCTGGCAAGTGGTTTTGTGCTTTTCAGTTTAGTGCAGGAAGGGGGTGAGCTGCTGGAGAAGAAATGAGGCAGAGGAAAAATTCTGTTGACCTAGTTAAATGATTGGATAGTTTGTTGTGTTTAATTACTTTGGCATGCATGATTTAAAATTGGGGATAAGTTCATTTCTCTTAAGGAAAACAGAAAAGTTTCATTTAAATGCCTTTAATAAAGCATTAGGAAGAGCACAGATAGTGAAACAGCCACGGAGGGTTTCCTTCTTCTCTCTGCCCCTCCCTGCCTCCCTTTCTTCCTCCTTCCGTTTTTCTTCCGTGTTTTAAGTGGCGGGAACCGAGCTCTGGGTGAGAGGGTGGCCTCGGAGCAAGGCCCTGCCCTCAGGAGGCCGTCTGCGGGGGAGCTGCGAGGAGGAGAGCAGCAGGGGCTGGTTATTCCTGAAGACAACGGCTGTCACGTGCGTTTGGTTCCTGTTGAAGCAGCAGCAGCGAGCACGTGTCTTCCTTAGTTACGGCCGTTTATTCACATGCACACGGGTCAGAACGAACCGCTCCTCGAGGATCCGGGACAGGACGTCTGGCAGAGTAAGAGGAAGCTGTTTGCCAAACCTGGGACTGGCCAGTTAGCCAGGAGGCCCCCTGCCCGGCTCGGCCCGGGCCAGCTCTGGAGGGTCCGGCTGGGTCCAGTTGGTGCATCCGGGTCCCCCTGGAGCTGCCCTCGGCCGGAGGAAATGGAGAGAGAAGGCAGAATAGCTCCCAGAGCGCAACTGACGTCGTGAGTTGCTTTGTTTTTGAGCACTGTTACATAACCGGAGATTAGGTGCAGATTGGGACTGTAACTTGCAAAATTCTTATTACTATATGCAGTGGATATGGATACTGTGTGCAGATCGTTCTCAGCTGTGAGTAATGCATCCACGTACAGCAGTGGACGTGGCGAGAGCGACCAGCAATGAGGGCAGCTCAGGAGAGTGAGGGGGCAGGAGGGTCAGGGTGGCAGGTCAGGGCCAGGGCCCATGGGGCAGGGGTCAGGTCTGCCCCTACCCGCTGCTGACAGCCACCTCTGTAAGTCCAGCCTACATCGCTGGCCAAACCTGGGGCTCACCTGTGGCCTCCTCCTCCCTGCACGTGGGGCGCAGGTCCTCTGACTCGGGGTTTCTCCCTTGTGCTCCTCTCTCCCCCACTGTCCTCATCTCAGCCGGCGGGACCCTCACCCACGGCTCCTGACCCTGGAACCAGGGGCTCCTCCTCGAGCTCGTTCCCACCTGACCTTGTGCCTGGTGCCTGGTGCCCGCTGCACGCGAGCCTGCTGCTTCCCCGGCACCCACGGGTCCAGCCTCCTGGAGCTGGGCCAGGCTCCTGCAGGGCCGAGGCTGCCGCCCCCTTCCCTGGTCCCCTCGGGTGCCTTGGCCATGGGGCTCACCGAGTGCCTGTCACCCATGTCACCTGCATCACCCATGCCGCAGGGGGCCACACAGGGGTGGGGATCTTTCCCGCTGCCCTCCGCCACCGAGAAGCCCACCAGCCTTCAGCCCCTCCCTGGGCAGAGCTGGGGGTGGCACAGGGCAGCCCCCTTTCTTCTTCCTGGCCCCAGTGCCTACCCACGAGGAGGGGGGTGGGAGACAGGGGAGGGGAGGCTGGGTGGGGGGGCTGGGCCCAGTATTCCAGCCCGGGGGGGCCAGGGCCACGGCCCCTCCCCAGGAGAGTGGGTGGGATGTGGGAAGGGAGACCCTGCCTTGGCCAACCCCCTCCCCTGGCCCTGGACTCGCCCCCACCCCTGGACCTGCCCCCCTCACACGGGGTCTGTGGCTGCTGAGAGCAGCCCCCCGAGACTGGAAGGTGAGAGGGGAAGGACACCCCCCCCCATTCAGCCTCGCCCTTCTCGTGGAGGGCTCTGGGGGTTTGACGTGAGCTGGTTCTGGGTGAAACGCTGCAGACCTGCTCTTCTTATGGAGATTTAGTAGAATTTCTTGAATACATGTTTCTCTGTTTGCTGTGCATCCTTAGGACAATCTCCAGAGACTTTAAATGGGCTCCTGTTGCTTTTAGACGTAATTCCCGTGGCTGGATGGCTGTTTGCCGCAGAGATCCTCAGTAGCCACAACACGAGGTTCACCCCATCAGCCAGCTTTTTAAAAAAATATTCCCTGAAAATTTATTTTGTGCTACACTTTCACCTTTATTATCTCATTATTCTTCAGATTGTTCACTTCTAAAACAATAATGTTATTTAAAAATACCCAAAATTGACAAACACCCTATACCTGTAAAAGCGACAGCTCCCCGCCCCCATCCCTGGTAACCTCTGAGCGACCTTCTGTCTAGGGACCTACCGCATCTGGATGTTTTACGTTAGTGAGCTCCCGCTCTGCTTGCCCCTCTGTGCCTTCCTGGTTCACGCAGCTTGATGTCTGCAGGGTTCACCCACGTTGCAGCAGGTCACAGAGCTCTGTCCCTGCTCACGGCTGCGTGACATCCCCTCGCGTGTTTCCACGGCTCGTTTATCCACACGTCTGCCGACGGGCCTGGTTGTGTCCGCCTCTGGCCGTTGGGAATACGCTGTGGTGAGCAAGTTCAGGGGAACTCAGCTGAGTCCGGTTCCACTTTCTTTGGGTACATACCCAGGGTCGGGATTGCAGCGTTACATGGTGCGTCTACATTTAACTTTGAGGAGCCGCCAAACTGCTTTCCACAGTAGCTGCACCATTTTACATTCTCACCAACAATGCACAAAAGTTCCAGTTTTTCTGAATCCCACCCAGCACTTGTAATCTTCCGTTCTTTTTAGTGGTAGCCATTCTAGTGGGTGTGAAGTAGTATCTCACTGTGGTTTGATTTGCATTTCCCTAATGGCTAATGACGTTGAGCATCTTTTCATGTGCTTATTGACCAGTTGTGTACTTTCTTTGGAGAAATTTCTATTCAAGATTTGTCCATTTTTTTTAATTGGGTTGTCTTTTTGTTGTTAAATTGTAAGAGTTGTTTGTCTATTCTGGATATTAAGCCTTTTTCAGAAATATGATTGGCAACTATTTTCTCCCGTTCTGTACATAGTCTTTTCACTTTCTTGAGAGTGTCCTTTGATGCACAAAAGTTTTTAATTTTGAAGAAGTCCAATTTATTCATTTTTTCTTTCTTTGCTCATGCATTTGGTGTCGTATCTAAGAACCCATTGCCTAATCCAAGGATCCAAGGTCCTGAAGATTTGTCCTGTGTTATCTTCTAAGAGTTTTGTGGGTTTAGTTCTTATATTTGGGTCCTTGATCCATTTTGAGATAAGTTCTGCATATGGTGTGAGGTATGGGTCTGCTTTCATTATTTTGCAGGTAGACATCTGATTTTCCCAGCACCATTTGTTGAAGAGACTCTTCTGCCCCCATTGCATGCGCCTTACAGCCTTGTTGAATGTCCGCTGGCCGCGGATGAGTGGCTCTGTTTCTGGACTTCCCATTCGATTCCATTAGTCTGTATGTCTGTCTTTATGACAAAATACCACACTGAGTTTTTATTACTGTAGCTAGTAAGTTTTAAAATTGGAGACTGTGCATCATCCAACTTTGTTCTTTTTCAAAATTGTTTTGGCTTTTGGGGGCTCCTTGTAACTTCATATTAATTTGAGGTTTTTAAACTTTGAGATTAGGGGCCAGTAAATAGGCATCCAGCACTTTTATATAAATGTAAAAGAAAAATCGATGACGTCAATAAAAATAATTTTTCAATGATTTTTAGATGACAAATCCATATAAGTTAAGTGGATAATATTTTATGAAGTTACTACCATCCAGCTCGATGGGAGATTACATCAGCTGTAGGTTGGGTTCAGAATCCAGTCAGGGTTTTTTCTCATTCTTTACTTTAGTAAATTAGAAACTCTTAGACTGAAAGGAAGCGAGTGGTTGGTGACTCTGCTACTGGCTTTCAGGACAGGGCAAAAGGGCTCAGAATTCCTGAGGTGATTTCTCACCTGTCAGGTATAAAGTCGACAGCTCACGAGCCTTTCAGCGTTGGATAAGGCGGTTAATGGATCCTAATCTATTCGTTGATTACATTCCACTCTGGGAAGTAGTTGTTTTCTGGTTCCACCGCATCATGTGGAGATGGTTTAAAAATATGACCAATAAGAATGAACTAATTCCTCCAGTAAGTGTAGAATTTTATGCACTTTCGAAGAGAGTCAAACTCTCATCAATCAGTTTGTTATATCTGGACTTTCTTGTGAAATCCTAACATAATATTCTCAGCAGTAATTATCCTGAAATTTCACCTCTGAAGGGGCAGGTTTTGGCTGCTCGGCTGAATGTTATTGATATGTTGCTGAGCTGTGAAATCATAGAAATCATGGAAATGGCACATTAGTGCCCTGCTGAGCTGGCTTTATCACGACTTAATTTCAGAGGCTGATGTGAGCATCTCCTTTGACAGTTGGGGAAACTCAGAGTTAAAAAAGCAATCTCACAGTGTGTGTTTATTTTCACGATAGTCTGGAAAGCCTTTTATTCTGTGGGACACTGTGATTGCCTCGTGGTTGTCCCTCTCGCCCTGCTGGCTGCCCGCTGCCTTCTCTGAGCCCAGCAGGAGACCCTCCTCGCAGCCCCCGCTCGTGCTCTGTCGGTCCTGATGTCAGCTCACCTTTCCGGGTCACTCCCAGGCTCCTAAAACAGCCCTCTCTTCTTACTCTGCCGCACGGTTTTCAGGGGGAGGTGGATCCGAGAGCTGCCCAGGCATCTGCTGCCCCGAGAACCGTGGCACTGCCCGCTCACCTGCTGGTTTGAAGCTCCAGCTCCGGCTGCTCTTTCCCTGAGGGCAGGACCGGTGAGCTCTGCCCGTGCGCAGCCAGGCTGAGGATTCCCCCGTGATCCGACTCTTCTTCATCTTTACCGATCGCTGATGACTGCTGAGGGTGCCATTTCCCCAGCTCTCGGCTCTTCGCGTGCACCCGCTCGTGTCAGCCTCACGATAGGGCTTCCGATGACGCGCCGGTGGGTGTAAGAAAGGAATAAGTTTCGTTTTTACGTAGAGACAGCATGGAATAAGGGAAATGGAAGCAAAACCAGTTTAAACAAGCCCCAGACAAAGAGAAGAGAGAATCTGCCTGATGTAAAGAGACATGAGGTAGTATCAGAGGCGGGAACTCACAGCAAAAAAAAAAAAAAAAAAATTAAAATAAAATAAAAATTTGGGGGGGATTGGCTAATCAGTTCAAAATCTCAATAATGAGCTAGTTGGCTCTCTGGGATTGGCTGTACAAATTAAAATCTCAAAAGATGAATTAGTTAGTGTTCTCGGATAGGCTGTAACCTCTGTAGTACCCAGTCAATGGGGAAACAGGGGAGGGACTTGCGAATTAGGAGTAGGAGATTTAAAGATCGCCATTCTCTTCCTCTGGCGCGCCAGCCTTCCGCGTGTTTGGCTGCACGCCCCATCTTGCAAGATCGTAAATAAATTCTTTTCTCCTCCAGAACCGAGAGAGCGTTTATTCCCTTACAGGTACCGCTTTATTTCCGACAGTGGGGTCAGCACGATGCGGGGGGGCGCTGGAGCAGAGCCGCAGCCCGAGCGCGCGGGGGTCGCACCCAGGCCCCAGCTCCGCGCCCAGGCGCCCTAAGAGCAGCTGTGCTGCGTCTGGAAAGCGATGTGAGCGCTTCAGTAGCTCAAGGCCGTGATGGGACACGGCTTCTTAAAAGAAAACCCACTCAGGGCTCAGGTCCAGTGAAAAGATAAGCCAATAAAATTCAGTTTTCAAATATTGTTGATCCTTGGATTCTGGTGAAAAGTCTTCACTTATAGAGTTACTATTCTAGCCCATTCTGCCTCAAATTCTATATTTGAGGACCTCATCACTCTTCTTTATGATGAAGTTATTCTAGCTGTAGTTCCAATGTTCTATTTCCATCACTATTTTTACACCTTAGTGAACTACTTTTGAGTCATTGGTACCTTTTTAAAATCACAAAGGTAACAATAAAAATTCAAATTTAAGGAAATGAGTTAGTGTAAATGAAGTGACAAGACTAACTGATGAGTAATGTCCTTAGCTGTAAATAGGGAGCAATCCCAGTGGAAGGTGGTTCACGGGAACTAATCCTGGTGACGCTCCTCTCCAGGGACAGACAGTGCTTCCCAGGATAGACGGTCAGATGGACAAACCGACGTGATTCTCAGAGGGAAAGCTGCAATAGAGCCTCTTCATTCCACCGTCGTCACTTCTTATTCTGAAAATTTTCTTTTTCTCTTTTGGGTGGGGCGTGCCCGCCCACAGCCCCCTGGGTGGGGTGGGGGGTTTGGGGTGGAGACCGGCTGGGGGCACCGCAAGAGCAAAGTCGCAAGTGATGAGAGGCGTGTGCTTCACACATCGTTTTTGTTACGTGCAGTATTAATACTGTTTTTCTTCTTGTTCTTTGTCCTAAAATTTGGGGTGTGTTTTGAAAATCACGAAGAGTCCTTTTCTCAGATATTTTATAAACCCTTTCCACAATTATGAAAGAAGAGGTAGAAGACACATTTGAATTAACTTGGTCACTTTTCCTTGTTACTTTTCATTTCTCCCCAAATTCAACAAGCTGGCTTTGAATGGCCTTAAAGAAAAACATCCTTTTCAAAAACGCCCACATCCAGAACTTCAAAGCCCGGCTGTCTTGGTCCCAACTGACCTGGCTGCTGTGGGTTCTGTCTCGGAAACGCAGCCGAGGCCGGGGGCTTCCGGGCTGTTCTCGAAGGCCAGCTGCCTGGGAGCCCGCCACAGGGGCCTTTCGTGTTTTCCAGCTACATTTTAGTCAAAAAAATAATAAGGTGAACTCCTCCTCTGGACACAGTGTTTTACAGACAGCCCTTACTGCTGCCTGAAATGGAAACCATCCTTGGAGTCTGCTGGGAGGGCTGGGAGGGTGCCGGGCAGCTGCTTTAGTTTCCTGGCATAGGGTCAACGTTTCCACTCCCACAGGAGGAACTCGAAGGAAAACAGGGGTCATGCATCCCAAATAATTCCAAGCCCTGCAGGGAGATGCCATCAGAGTCCAAGTTCCTGGAATCATCTGTGGGAATCTGTGGAGCAATGACCCGTACTTCGGGCCTGATGGCGGCCACCCACCCCTTCCAGTGCTTGCTCGGGGCCGTGCCCTCCCCGACACTGGAGTGGCTGCAGGGGGCTCGCCGCAGAGAAGGTGGGGGCCTTCACGCAGCCCCAAGCTCGGGCTCTTGGCAGCAACTTCTCCTCAGCTTCTGACTTGTCCCTCCTCCTTCTGAGCCATTTTCTTTCCCGAGCATTTCAGTTTCTTTCTTGCTCCCTCCCTGGTGCCTGCAGACTTTTCTCCTCTGCAGAGACCCAGAGACCCACCTGCGTCGGCCGAGAGCTCGATCTGGAGTCCCACTGCCCACGACCTGCATTCCCCTGGCTGGGTTCACGGCTCTGAGCCTCAGTTTCTTCACCTGTGAAGTGGGGATAATATGATCTCCCACATGTTGCGGTTAATATCTGGGTTGAATGAGGTGAAGCAGGGAAAAGGCTTGGCGTAGCGTCTGGCCTCAGAGGCTGGCAGCTTTCTGGCGAGGACTGGCGCTGTGCCCGGGGGGCAGAGGCCTCTCAGTGTCTGGAGAGGTCTCCGGGCCAGTGTCAATGGACACACCCCTACTTTCTCCCTCCCTATGGTGGCTTGTGTGACACCCCAGCTGTGTGTTGAGGCCGCCCTCAGGTCCAAGGGGGAGGGGTCTGTGCCAGGCTGGGGGGCCTGGGGTCCTTGGGCAGGCAAGTCCCAGCTCCTGAGTGGTGCAGAGAGGGGTTCCTGGGCTGGGTCCCTTGGAAATGCCCCCCCAGGGAGGCAGGAGAGTGTGGGGCGGGCACTCCAGCAGGTGGGCCCAGGCAGGGGGCTGCCCATGTTGCCAGTGAGGACCCCTGCTTCACCCTGCTGCACCTCCACTGGTTGATGCCCAGGTCCTGTGCGGTCTCAGGGGTCCCGCGCAGTCTCGGGGGTCCCACGCCGTCTCAGGGGTCCCACGCAGTCTCAGGGGTCCCACACTGGGGGTGCAGCTCTCCCAGTAGCACACCTGACCCCCCTCTCCACGAGGGCCACCCCTCTTCCTGTGCCCACTGCCCGCGCCTGCTGCCGGCTCCGTGTCGGTCCCCTGCACCCCGCAGGCCACCAGGCTGCCTGGCCTCTCGTGCCTCAGTCCCTGGGCGTTGGCGGGGTGGACGCTGGAGCAGTGCGGGGGGCGCTCGCCACAGCGCCAGGACCGAGGAGACCCGGACACAAGGGAGCGGAAGAGATGTCTGCTGCCTCCAGGGAGCTGGGTGGCCTGGAGGTCGCAGCAGAGCCGGATTTACGGCCGTCTGCCTCTAGGGCCCGTGGCCCGCCTTTTACCCCGGGCTCCCAGCACCCGCAGGCTCCACACCTTGCAGCAGAGGACTGGGGTGCGGCGTCAGCTTGCCGAGAGTTCACTGTTTTTAGAATTTGGCAAGCGCAGGCGTACGGCACAGTGCCCTGGCCGAGCGCACAAGGAAGGCAGCGCGTGGACCTGCTGGACGTCCCCAGCAGAGGAATCGGGCATTTAACTACGAGCCGTGGGGGTCCTTGGGGGGCCGGGTCGGTGCCGCTTCCTCGTCCCGGGCAGGGCCTTCTGCTCCGACGACCCTGCGGGCGGCCGAGTGTCTCGCGTGTGGGCCTGCGTCAGGGCAGGTGCACCTTCCAGAGGGTTTTCTCTGAGGAAGGGACCCCGACGGACATCCCTGCAGCAGGCCTCGGAGCACGAGATTCCTGCGCTGTAAAAGGGATCTGCAGTTGGTTGGGGAAACGCTGGATTTAAAGACAAATCCGAGAATGTCTAACCGGTGGCCGTCTCAGAGCCCCGGGGAATTGGAAACAGTGTCGAATCTCTCCCTGTCCTTTTTGCCTTCCCAGGTGTGAGGAATAGAGGGGGCATCGGAGGAGGAAACAGGAAGACATTCCAAGGATCCTCAGGAGGGTCAGAGGGGCGGGAGCAGCTTCTGGTGCGTCCGTTGGCGTCGGAGGCGTTCGGGGAGCACGTCCCTGCCCAACTCCGGCAGGGAGCACCCAACTCAAAGTCTCCACACCCAGCCCCCGGCCCCTGGGTGCTCCCTCCGTCTTCAGCTCTCCCTTCCCGAGAGATTCCTATTCTTGGTGAGTTACGCATTTAGGAAAACACTCCGGTTGCCCCCAGTGCTTTTATAATTTATCCCTTCTCTTTTCTTTCCCTTTCTCCATTTAGTTTCACACATCAGACTGTGGCTCCAGAAGCATCGATTAACCTTCTTGGGACATTTGAGGCTGCTGGTTTTTGCCTAATTCAACACCCTCAGCTGTAGAAGGGTAGTGAGTGAGATTCAGGGGAGAACAGGGACCAAGAAAAGGGCGGGCACTGAGGATGCTCGGCGTTGCCGTGGGCACACGCTAATCTAAAAGGCAGAATCTACTTCCGGACATGTAGTCTAGCGCTAAGGAGAACAGTATGATCTCCATGACGTGATCACATTTTCCAAATCTCAACTTGGGACATAGCGTCTGGATTCTCTGACTTGTGAGCTTACTTACATGAAGAGCCTTGTAACACCACGAAATCCCGTTCAGTTAGGTCGCAATGGAAATGCCTTTATTGGAGAAAACAGAATTTTACAAAATCATTACCGGGAAATCTGAGATGGGTGGTCAATGTTTGTGGTCCCACGTGGTGTTTATAAGACAGGCTCATTCCTAAGAATTTCATGGTGTGTTAATTACTCTTTTAAAGGACTGATCCTGTGCAGTTCTCTTGTGAACCAAGACACTGTCTGTCCTACCACATTTTTTTAAAGAAAGCTTTGATTACTCAATTTTCACCAGTAAGTGAAGATGCAAGATTATTTTTTCTCCTTGGAAAGTGTAGTTTCCCCACCCTGAGATAGTGCACCCAAGCCACTGGAGGGTGAATATTTCTGAGTCATGGTGCTTGCACTTTGGACCCGTCATTCCAAAATTCAGGGGCAGTGAACACAGTTGCTGGGGACAGAGGATGCTGTTGGACCCCCCACTGGGCCCCACATTTGGGTCTGAGTGGCTTGGAGTTGGGAAACAGCATGATTACATTGAGAAGGACCCAAAGTGGGCTGTGCGTGGCCTTGCCCTCTAGGTCTCCCCTACATTCAGCTCATCCAGAGTAAACTGGGTCATAAACTCTCAATAACTCAACCACCACGAGAGATTTTAAACGACTGCTAACTTGCTTCCTAGAGACCGTTATTTTTCACTTCCCTTGGGGAAAGTGCTGAATCCAGCCACTGGGGAATTTCGAGCCTCTGCTGTTCCCCTTCCCATCTGAACCCAAAATGGGATGTCCATCAGGGAATTTCTGCAGGGCCAGGGGTGTCCAAAGCAGTTCTCTCGCAGGGAAAGGCTGAGGCTCCGGTTTCTCATCCGTGGAGGGCTGGTTAGTGTTTGTGACCGTGGTGGCTGCCAGTCTCCGGGCCATGACTACCCCGTGGGGGCTGATTCCTGGCTGCCAGTGCGGCACCGCAGAATGCGGAGCTGGGAAACAGGGGCCTTTCGGGTCTCACGAGCCCCCGCGGCCGGCTCGGGCACGTTGCTGAGGTGATTGCCCTCGGCCATCGGTTCCCAAATGCGGGTGTGAACCCTGTCACTATCGTGAGGAGCGTAGAGGTTGATCTGGAATCTCCGTGTCAAGGTCAGAATGTCTAACAGGCTTGCTGGGCGATCCCGAGTTGGTCACCTGCACTGTGGTTTCTCCGTCCACTCCCCCGAGAGGGCCAAGGTGCTCGCCGCTGTGGATCGCAACCTGGAGCTGTGTCTTCACATCACTATTTCACTGAGAACCCATTAAAACAGAGGACATTCACTAAGATGCAATCAAAGTAGATGCTAATGTTCAGGATGAGTGACGTGCATTCATGCAAGTCTATATTCAGCTCATTACTTTTCATTATTCTGAAAGTAAAATATGCTATGGAAAGCCAATTCCATAAATTTTAGAAATTAGTCCAAATCTGAATGGAGCACATAGCTCATCTTTGAGTTGTGAGAAATCTTTGCTTCGAACTTTTCTCTGTAAAAAATGATTGACAACACTTCCCTTTGCTTGCCATCACTTTTCTTCCAATAAGAGTGTTCCGAGCGTGTTGTGAGCATAATGATTTGTTTATGCCAAAAACATTCAGAAAAATATAGCAGCTTTCTCTTAGAAATGTTTGGTGATTTTGAGAAAGGCGTCGAGCAATCAGCTTATTCCTCTTCGGCGATGAAGGTGTTTCACGGGCGCTGGCTTTGCGGCGTTAGAGCTCGTCTCTCCCCGGGACAGTGCTCCCCGAGAATCCCTTCTCCGAAGGAGGCTGCCCCCCCGACTGCGCTGCAATAATTCCCTCTAGAGAGCATGAGGGAGGCCCGGGGTGGGGTGGGCGGGGGAGGCCTTGACACCTTGCTGGCGATAGATCCGGGGCAGCGGCACCAGGCGGGGCCCCCGGGGTAAGTGGGAGCCGAGAATGGGACACCGAGGGTGCTCCAGGCAGAAGAACGAATTATTAAGATTTCCAGCGTGCTCCCTGGAGCACTGTTCTCTGGCTCGGCCAGGGGGAAAGCACCCCGGGTATTTCTCTCCACGGGACTCCGAAGACTCGCAAATAGTAGAGAAGAAAAGGGTCAGGAGCAGGTGCCACGGTGTGGGATGATGTGCCCGGCGAGGCTGGGGTGGGCTGGCGTGTCTCGGGGAGGCCTCCGGGAGCGAGTGAGGCAGCAACAAACCAAACACGATGAAGGACACACGGGGCCAAGGAGAGAGAGCTCGCTGCTGGGAGCCGGGTGGGCTGTGGCCAGCGGGGAGGGCTGGGCAGGGGGTGCTGGGAGGACCCTGACTTGCTCGGACTGGCCGGGGTGTGGGCTGCAGCTCTTGTCCTTTCAGAGCCTCAGTTTCTTTAACGACAGAATGGGTTCATAAGGAGCAAGTGAAGTAACTGACGTGAACACACACTGTGAACGGCGAGTTCTGCCAGTGAGGGCCGCTGCCAAGGGTCCGGGCTCGGACGGCGCGTCCCCCTGCTAAGCCACACCCTGGCTCATGGGTGGTGTTCTCCCCGCTGAGATGAGCAACCCCAGGGCTGAGATATTTCTGAAGAAATAAGCCTATATGAGAAAAAACAAAATGTGATTTCCAGTTTACCTCATATATCAAATGATGAACTCAATCATTTTTACAGTTCAAATGGTAAAGTATATTATCTCAGATAATTGATTGTTAATTCTTTAGAGAGCTTTTTGTGTTTGCTTTCTGAAGTGGGTCACACTACTAAAGAAAAAAGTGTACAAGTAGGAACTTGCTTTATTTAAACTGAAAAGTTACTGGTTGCTGATCTGATTAATGAGTGTTCTTTTAGGAAGCATGGTTTTGAAGCAAAAAACATGGCTGTTCATCTTAAAAGTATCCCTTGGCAACCTGGGAAACACCAGTGGGCTGAAGAGAGTGTACTATTCTCCACAACATAAACTGCGAGACAAAGCAGCTAGCGCTGGTGTAGAAGCTGCAGCAAGTTATTCAGAAGATCTGGTCAAGATCACTAACGAAGATGGCTGCATTATGCAACAGACTTTCAGTGCAGCTGCAACAGCCTCATACTGGAAGAAGATGCCGTCTAGAACCTTCATAACTAAAGAGAAGTCAATGCCTGGCTGCAAGCCTCCAAAGGACAGGCCAACTCTCTTGTCAGGGGCTAATGCAGCTGGTGACTTGAAGTGGAAGCCAATGCTCGTTTACCATTCCAAAAATCCCAGGGCTCTTAAGAATTATGCTAAATATACTCTGCCTGTGCTCTGTAAACGGAACAACGCAGCCTGGATGACAGCACATCTGCTTACAACATGGTTGAATATTTTAAGCCCACTGTTGAGACCTACTGCTGAGAAACAGATTCCTTTCAAAATATTACTGCTCACTGACAATGCACTTGACTTCACCCAAGGGCTCTGATGGAGTCGTACAATGAGATTAATGTTGTTTTCATGCCTGCTGACACAACCTCCATTCTGCAGCCCATGGAACAGGGAGTAATTTCAACTTCAACAAGACTCTTAAGTCTTATTATTTAAGAAATACATTTTGTAAGGCTATTGCTGCCAGAGATCGTGATTCCTCTGGTGTATCTGGGAAAAGTCAATTGAAAACCTTCTGGAGAGAATTCACCATTCTGGGTGACATTGAGAACATTTTTGATTCATGGGAGGGGGTCAGAACATCAACATTAACAGGAGTTTGGAAGAAGTTGAGGGCTCAAGGCCGCAGTGGAGGAAGTGACCGCAGAGGAGGTGCCACCAGCAGGAGAACTGGAATCAGAAGAGGAGCCTGAAGAAGCGACTGAGCCGCTGCAATCTCACAGTAAGACTTTACCGGATGAGGAGTTGCTTCTTACAGAAGAGCAAAGAAAACGGATTCTAGAGATGGAGTCTGCTCCTGGTGAAGACGCCGTGAGCGTTGTTGGAATGACACAGAGGAGTTACAGTGTTAGATAATGTAGTTGGTAGAGCAGCGGCAGGTTTGAGAGGATTGACTCCAGTTTTGAAAGAAGTTCTACTGTGGGTGAAATGCTGCCAAATGGCATCGCACGCTACGGAGAAATCTTTCATGAAAGTAGGAGTCGATCGATGCGGCAAACTTCGTCTTATTTTAAGGACTTGCCACAGCCACCCCAGCCCTCAGCGGCCGCCACCCTGGTCAGTCGGCCGCCGTCCACATCGAGGCGAGACCCTCCACCAGCAGAAAGACGATGGCTCGCTGGAGGCTCAGATGATGGTTAGCATTTTCTAACAACCTAGTATTTTTTATTAAGATGTGTACATTGTTTTTTTAGACATGATGCTATTGCACACTTGATAGATTACAGTATAGTGTAAACATAGCCTTTATATGAATCGGGAGACCAAAAAGTCCTTGTGACTCACTTTATTGCAATATTCACTTTACTGAGGTGGTCTAGAACCAAACCCCTCATATCTCCGAGGCATTCCTGTGTATAATATCAATTTCATTCGTTTCTATCCCTATAATAACAATTCTTTTACAATTTTATTTTGTGAGTTAGCCACCCATTAAAATTTCACATTACTTTGAATTTATTTATTCACTTAGAAGAGGTCATGTGTACACATGGCACCCAAGGGAAGCAATAATGTATAATAGTGAGAAGTTACGTTTTCTCCCCGCCGTGCCCTGCAGCCCGTCTCCCACCCTCCACCCAGTTTGTTGTGGATCTTTCTGCACACGCTGCACCCATCACCCCTTTAGTTCACACGCCGCACACACTTTTCTGTATCTCACTTTTTTTACTCATTATATCTTGGAAATCATCCTATTTTAGTACAGATAAAGATGGCTCTTTAAAAAAATGCCTTTGAATTTTCCTTGCGTTTCTGAGTCATAGCTGACTTAGCAAATACTTCTTGATGTCTGTTTTATTCTTTCTAAACATTTGCTGTTGCAAACAGTGCTGTGATAAATATCCTTCCACGCATGTCTGTGCACATGGGAGAGAGCTGTGCCTGTGGGTAAATCCCTGGAAACATAACTGCTGAGTCAAAGCACTATGCAGATTGCATTTTATTAGGCATTTCCAAATTGTCTCCCGTAACATTGCACCAGTATCAACTCAGAGGCCTGTTTCCCACCCTCTCCTCATACAGTGTATCTTGTGATTATGACGGCAAATGAAAAATGTTTTCTTCTTGGATTTTGAAGTTGCAGTTTTGTTAGTTTGCTTAGGACTACTTAGTCCAGAACTTTGCTTAATTTTCTATATAATTGTTGATCTTTTTCTTCCTGATTTGTAGCTCTTTGGGTATTAAGGAAGTTTTACCTTGCTAGCCACGTGCTGGAATTTTTTCTGTTTTTTTCTTTTAACAGATAATTTGTACCCTCCTTTCTAAATTTGTAACAATTTTTTTCCTCTTGCCTAATTGCTTTGTTACTCCCATAAAATAAAAAAACAAGTCAAATAACAGTGTTGATGGTGGACATCTCGGTCTTGCTTCTGCTGCAGACTACGCTCCTAGCAGCACACCGTGAGGGCTTTTACTTCAAATAAATAACTAGGACATATTTACATGGATAGGTTTAAATACTAAAATATTCCCAGGTGGGATGTACACAGACGACACATAAATATTTTAAGTGTTTTAAAGTTTTCAGGTGTGTGGCCATAGGAAATCTGTATAAAGGAAAGTGTTAATGTGTCCAGATGATTTAAATGTTTCTGCCTTTGCGTTCCTCTTCTGGCCTCAGCAAATATGCATTTCCTCAGATTTTTGCCCCCGTCTCTCCTCCGTGCTCTGCAGCAGGGCCACTGACTGGGGCTAAAGAAACGTCAACTTACTGGGTATCCAGAGCTCTCCTAATCGGGTCCCAGGGCTACGGCGTTCCCTGGTTTAGTGGACCGGCCGTTTGGGGGGAAGCCGCAGTCTTGCTCCTCCACGGGGCATTGCGAGAAGCTTGCCTGGCGTTTGTGAGTTCCACCCTCCTCACCAAACACCCATCAGTGGGGTCACTAGACATGGAACGGAGGCCCTCAAAGCGGATGAGACGTGGGTGCTTGCAGACTTGTCCCTGCCATGTGGCAACCCGGGGGACACGGAAGGACTTTCTACATTATTTTATGACTTTTAGAGCATGTTCTGCAATGTTAGGTTTACTTTGGGTGGATGGAGGGGTCAGGGGTAACAGGGAGACGCGGTCACCCCTTCCGAACCCAAACATTGCAGACGACGCTGAGGAGGACAGAAGAAAGACCAGAAAAACACGTGATGATCTGGGCCTGTGGGGTTTCTGCTCTGCCTGGAGCTCTGGGAGCTTTACAAGTTTTGCAAGAAACCTTATCCTTGGGCTTTTAACCGAGCTCTGTATTTGTTTAAAATTCCCAGACACATACGCAAGCCACCTCGATTTAGCACCACCGCTGGTTTTCCTGTCCCTGTCTGTTCTGCAGGTGACGAGCCCACTCTCCGGGTCTGTCCCTTCTCTTTCTGCTCAATTCTGTGTTTTTGCACAAACAGTGCTCATTTCCTGGACAGTTATTTCTGTGCTTTGCCCCACCCTCCTCCAGCTTGAAACAGCAGGGACGCCGGCCTCAGAGTCAGGGCTTGTGTCTCGCTCAGCCTCATGGGGCTCATTGGTGGACGGGCCAGAACCCACCTGTCAGGGCTGTTGGGGAAAACGAAATCACTCATGTGAAGCAACCAGCCCAGTTCTTAGCATCTAAGAGGTACTTAATGACACCTTTTCCCCCAAAAAACTTGCTATTTTTTCTTGGAAGAGCAGCTCACTGTGACCTTTCCAAGGCAGTAGTCAGGCACTGGCCCCACGACAGAGCTGGGCCCAGACGACGGCTATCACGGGCGATTACTGCGGGGTACGCAGGACCGGGGATAGAGGGAAGGTCGCCGGGTTTCATCTATTCCCGAGCAGACGCAGACGGGAACCTAACAGTGAACTGGAGAAAGAGCTCTGCACTTTTAGGGACGAGAACTGGAGCTCTGAGGACATGCTTTCTCCAGGTTCCCCTAAAAGAGGATTTGGGGGGGTTCACTTACTGTCCCCCTGTATGGGTGTGGAGGGGTCTAGGGAGGCTGTGGGGGGGAGGAACACAGCCCCCAAACATGCGCACCCCCTCCCTGGGACCCGCAGATGCGCTGCTTTGCGTGGCAAAGGGGACTTTGCAGGTGCATTGAGGCTTGATGCAGAGAGTTGCCTGGAGTAGCCAGGTGGGGCCTGGTGATCTCAGGGGCCTTGAGAGGCAGAAGCACCAGCTGGAGAGGGGCCTCGGGAGAGGAGGAGGCCGTGGAGTTGGGGCTGGGGAGAAGGAGGGGGCCCCCCGGCCTGGGAGAGCGCCCCGGCCCCCAGCTCAGGTGGATGCAGCCTTGAGGACTCTGCACTCGCTGCCACGTCTGCCCGAAACCGCGAGGTCATAGATGGTGTTGTGTCACGTCGCTGAGATAGTGGTGACAAGTTACCGCAGCCACAGGAGGAGAGGACAGAGGTCTCCCCAGGGGCTTGCTGCCAGGTGGTGGTACCCAGCACACACCTGGCGCTCCAGCTCCGCACAGGGACGTGATGCTGCAGCTCCGCACAGGGACGTGATGCTCCAGCTCAGCCAGGGACGTGATGCTCCAGCTCAGCCAGGGATGTGACACTCCAGCTCTGCACAAGTTCCTGGTGCTTCAGCCCAGCACAGGTATGTGATGCTCCAGCTCTGCACAGGAATGTGATGGTCCAGCTCAGCACAGGTACATGACACTCCAGCTCAGCACAGGTGCCTGACGCTCCAGCTCTGCGCAGGTCCCTGGCGCTCCAGCTCCGCACGGGTACCTATATAGTCAGCTCGGCACACGTACCTGGTGCTCGGCGGTTGCTCGGCTCTTTGTCTTGCTTTCAGCTACAACATAGGGAACTGGAATCAGAGCAGCTCCCCCTCACCCCCAAACTGGAAAGGGGGGCTGGGGCCACACTGGTTAAAAGGCAGCATACGAGAATAGCCTCGTGGGCTCCCACGACAGGTGTCCTTGGCCGGGACAGCGGAAGTCTTCCCCATGCAACCCTGCGTTCACTCAGTCACCACAGACACGTTCCGAGCGCGGCAAGCTCTGCCTCGGCGCTGGCTGGCTCACGGCGTGTCTGTGACAGTTTGTGCTCACGAGCGGTCACTAATCGTACTCCAGCTCCTCGGTGCCTTGCACACAGCAGGCCTTCACAGTTGGCTGTGAGCAGATGAACCCCCAGTGGTTAATTCATCATAATTATTTACTGGAATTGAATATGATTTTGTTGGTCCAAAGAAAAACATCCTCCCATTCCTTCTTCTCAAACTACCATAGAATGATAGTGTTTTCACGTTCTCTGGTTGTCCTCTCAAACTAAAATACAACAGGTAACAGCCTCTTGGTGACTCAAATATTTTCAAGTTATTAGACCTCATCAGAATAATCGTTGTTTCTAGCTTTCTCTGGTTCCATTGATCTTGTCTCTTTGTTATTGTAACCTCAGCGCTGACATCCTTGGTTGAGCAACTCAGTATAAAATTCACTGCGAATTGTCACAGGACAGATTCTCCCTTCCTGGTTTACTGGTTTCCTAGGCGTATGCACAGCATTTAAAACTCTCACGTTCAGATTCCAGCTGTTCCATTCTGGCGGTAGTTTTTTTTAATTGTACATTCCTGGAGGAAACACAGCAAGTCACAGTTTAAAATAGCCACATGTGTTGCTATCTTAAACCCTAAGGACCTCGTTTTTTCTGGCCAGTGCTGCTTTATCCCGACCTCACCTCCATGAAGCTTCCTGCTGACAAGTGAGTCATCCGGAAGGGGAGCCAGTTCATTGGTTGTTAGCACTGCGCTTACGTATCAATTCTGCATATTTGATCATTTTGGTAAGAGGCACCTCTATATTCCCTTGACTTGCTTGTCCGTACCATGTTCATTAGCACCAGAAATCTCAGACAAGTCTCCCTCCTCGTCTCGGAAGGTGAAAGGTGCTCTCTGCTTTTGAGAATATGCTCTGTGGCAGACATCCGCAGCGGGCACAAGTCCCGGGCCCAGCTCAGGCACGTCTGTGCTAAGGTTTTGGACACAGGTACAAAAAGAGACATGAAAGCTTGAGATATAGACTAAAAACAAGTCGAACATGAGTGCAAATTTTGACTGAGAATCACCTCTGATCCAAAGAGTTCCTTTCCAGGAGAGAGAATTAAAGTTTAAAATTCTCACCCTGTTTTCCCGGCGACATTAAATGGGCATCTGAAGAAGCACCAGGTGATTTCTCTCAAGTACTCTGGTCATAAACGGGCACTGATGGCCCTCCGTGATGGTCGCTTAGAAAAATCACCTTCATGGGAATAGAGTAAGGCCAAGAGCTGCCGTGGCAATGGCCAAATCCTAAAACAAGGGCTGGTTCTAATCTCTTCACAGATGACATTGCAATTCTAGACTTGCTCCACAGTAGGTCATGCTGGTCAGGTATGAGGCAAGTACGGGCCACTGGTCACATAATTCCCAAGTTCTTCTCTTCACCCATGTGAGAACTGGACTAAAGACAAGCAAAGATCATGCAGAAAAAGCATTTGATTCCTCTAATGACGAGAGACCACAAACCCTTATTTCACACTCAGGTCCTTCAGCTCCTGGCCTGATGTAAGCCCAGATTGTTTTCACCATTTGATGAGGAAGCTCTTGGAAGGACAAGTCACGGCAGCTGGTAACAGGAGGGCAGACTCTCCAGGTGGACACCGAGGCATATCCTCGTGAATTCAGTTGACTGTGCTCTTAGAGATTTGAAAATAGCTGCATCCCTGCCCGATTTACCAGTTAAATACCCACTTCAGAATATCAGAAGCTTGCCCTGAGAAACATCTTCCTATATTGTTAAAGTCTGTGAAGATCCCCCTCACATATTTGTTTTCATAAAACCAGTTCTTCGGTCTGTAATGTAGTGGGCCACCGTGCACTGGCTTCCTCCATTGTAGAACGTCCAGAGGCAAATCCACGAGGGAACAGGTCTCCGTGGCATCTGATTCTGAGGACATTTTCCTTTCACAGTTAATTTTTCTCTCCTATGAAGTGTGGTAAAGAGCACTTTGGAATTCTTTCGTAAAAGCAAACCCCATTCAGATTTTTTCTAAGTATTTCAAACTATTGAAGAAATGGTGGTGATTTAAGAAACATTGTGATGTCACATTAGCCCTTCTCAATCCTTCTACGTTCTGGGTGGCCAACATGCCCTGGGGAGTTAGTCCAGAATATTTATGCCACAACAAAGAAATGTTTTATTGAACATCTGTTGTCTCTTTGACTATCCTTTTTATCCTGACTCAAAGAACTCATAACTCATGATTAGAATGAGATGCTTTTGAAAATACTTCTGGTAAGTACATGGAATTGTAGCAGACCCTGTGCTATTAATAACCATATGGTGGATTTGGGTGATCATGGGGTTGGTCAGCTGGTTTCCCGTAAACCGGACAGAGCACCGGCTCTCATTCTGTCCAGAAGGAAAGAGAAGTGCACATTCTCACCCGGTGCACTGTGTCATGAAATCTATGATGTGCAAAGTTCCCCGTGGCACAGTGTCTCACTGCTAAGTCCATCATCTGAAAGTTGGGCATTTGGAAGAAATACCTAAATGTGCATTTCTCACCAATACCATTCAGAGGTAAATATTGTATAAAAAGAATCAACAGTTTTTGTGCGGGTGGCACTAATAAGATTGCACAGCTACACCTCCTGTCTCCATCTGGTGTTTTGGTGACTTCTTAGATGTTATGTCATCAGCTAACTTTGTGTTTGGAATTCATGGTGAATTTCTCCAAAGGCATCTCTTGAAAATATTATTTACAGCTGTCCAATGAACCCAAACTAGTAATACTACTTCACAACACGGCTCCAATAGAAGACCCAGCTTCTAAGTGTCCTTAGCATAAAAGAGAATGCTTGCTAATAGTGCAACACAAGAACACAGGAAATTCCTCAATTCTTCTCTCCTGGAATCTTTGGATCAGTTTAGACGTAGGCACTTCTCTTCGCGTAGGTGTAGATGCTTACAGATTCAAGCTCAAAATATAAATTTGGTAAGGGATTATGTTAAAAGCATTCATACCATTAAAACAGCCTAATTACTAAGATTTACCAACAGGCTACCCAAATAATTTTCCAAGATATCAGAACTTTAAAATGGGGGTGCCAACCCAAAGTCAACTGAACTGAGCCAATAGACCACTTTAATTAAAGTATTTTTTCAGTCATTAATTAATTCATCCATCCATTCATGTATTTCATCAATAAACATTTATTGATGGCCTTCTAGGACACCCCAGACTACATGTATTATACCTACTCTTTCATCAAAACTGAAGGGTAGGTGTTATTATTTCCATTGCACACAAGGAAGGAGGCTCAGTGAGTTCATTAACTTCCCCAAAACCAAATAATGAAGCAAGTGATGGAGCCATTATTTGAAATGAAGCTTTCAAACCTTGTGGCTTGTCCTTCCACATCATCCTGCCTCCTAACAAACACACTTCATGCTCAGGAGCTGTGTTCTGTGAAGTCACCGCCAACACTGGAACAGTAAACGTTGAACCACTGCTGCCGGGAAAGGCAGGGATAGGCTCCATCAACCCGTCAGTGCATAACCTTGTTGTATTGTGTTGCTGTTTAAAGACACTCCGATATATATTGTTGATTCATTGACATTGACATTGAACCATGGCCAGTGGCTCTATACTTGCTCCTGTGCAGAGCTTATTTAACAGACGTGTTTTCTCCATAAGGCACATTGCAGCCTAATTGCGCTTAGGAACGCTGGACAGCACTGCAGCACTACGCTTGGAACAGTGAAGTCACCAACAAAAAGCACAAAAACTTGAATAACATGGTACTAACCCTGAGAAAGACACTTGTTTACAGCAGGAGCACTGAAGGCAGAGCACGCCTTCTTCAGGGTGACTCAGATTTTTACACCATTCTGCACATCTGCAAATGATCGTTCAAGTGACACAAATTTTTTTTTGGGGGGGGGGGTGTTACAAATACATTTTGGCAAAGTGGCTGTATTAATGTTCTCCAGAGAAAGAACCAACAGGATGATATACATAAAATAAATATGTAAATATTAAGAGATTTATTTTAGGAATTGGCCATGCGGCTGTGATGCTGGCAAGCCCTCATTCCATGCAGCAGGCTGCAAGTTGGAAACTGATGAGCATGAGGTTGAATTCCCTGTGAGAAGCTGGGGGGCCGACACAGAGGCAGGAATTCTTTCCGACTGGTGACATTCTCAGTTGTCACTTCAGGGCCTCCTCCCCTCATTGCTGAAGGCCATATTCTTTGTGGATCATAAACGTCATCAGCCAATGTGCAATCAACTGACTAATGAATTAAATCCACCTGTGAAATACCCTCACAGTAACAATCAGGCCAGTGCTTGCTTGCCCAGCAACTGGACGCCTTCACCCAACCAAGCTGATGCAAGAACTTCGCTATCACAGAAGCGAATTTCAATTACTCAGGGATGGGCCATATGTTCATTTAAACCTGAACAGTGGTAAAGCCATGTGGAGCGGAAGGTAGGAGGAGAGGGAGGGGTTATAAGTGGGGATGGAGTGCCCTGGAAGTGTAAGAACCCCAAATCCTCATGTTTCATAGACTTCAATAGATACTAACAAAAACTACAGGATCAAGAACAGTAGATGAGCATGTAAAATAAATTAAATATGGTAAATAGAAGAAGAAACATTTTAAAAAATTGAAAGTGCCTGGTATATTAGTTGAAAAAAAAAATACTGTAGCACAACACTGAGATTTCAGAATTCAGGGAATAAAAATTGGTTTCAGAGAGGTTAAAAAACAGGTCCCATGTGAAGGGATTGGTGTGGGGTGGAGTGGGATGAGAGAAGACTGTGTTCAAGCAGGCCCGTGATTTTTAAAATCGTGTTCTTGTATTATCTGATGACAAATACATCTTCAGTGTAAAAATGAAACATACTGTAACTTTGTGTGTTCCACTTATTTGACTGCAGATCACTGTTTTCGTGGCTTTGAGGAACAAATGGTCTTTAGATCTCATTTTAAGAAAACTTCTCTGAGAGGGGGATCATAAAACAAAGAAAAGCTCTGTGAAGGGTTAAGCATGTCCGTGCGTCTGTGCACCATCTACGTTAAGTGCCAACATGGTGCCGGTGGACGAGGGGGTCCCCCGGGGAGGTTGAGGCTCCACCCACGAGCCCCTGCCCTCTCCGCTGGCTGCGGTCCGAGCTCACCGGGGAGACGGGAGCTTTGCGGGACGTGATCTTGCCCTGGCACGCGGGCAGCTGGTCTGACGATGGAGTCCAGGTGTCCTGGCCCCCACTGTTCGTCCAGGAAGTGGCCGAGTTACGTTCCTCCAGTTTCGAATTTCTGTTGCTTTGGGAAGACTCTGGTTTCTAGAATTTCTGAGGCAATGCTACCCCTCAGTGGGTATTACAGGATTACTGGGGGGTGAAAGAAACGTAATATCCAAGGACAGTCTGACCAGCTCCCCTCACCCTTCATTTGATACTTTCATGAGAACAAACAGACTTTCTAAGAACAAACAGATGCTCTATCTCACCACTGCCTCGTGCTGAACTTACTGTCGACTTTGATCCTTGAACCCTTTTCACACATACCACTGCGGAGCCTGCTCTCCTCAATCCTATATTTGGATTCATGCTCCTGACCCCACATTTATCCACCCTAAATATGAAGTGTGGCCTGAGGGATCCTTTTGAACCCTGTTCTGTCCTTCATTACCTATTTCGCCTCTCATGGCTTTGGCCGTCCACTAATTTTATAAGCACCCCTTCTATATATGGATCCAAGTCGCTGCTTAAAACGGAAAGCCGATGGGGTGGAGAATCAGGCGGCGTGTCTAGCAGCCGTTGATGAACCCGTTTTGAATGCACTCACTGGAATGTTATCCATTCCGACTTTCCCCAGCACGTCCGCTGGCTGTTGGGTCACTTGTTGCTGAGTTCCAGGGCCATTTTCTCTGTCACTTTCTCTGCACTGCTGGGCTACTGATCCTTTCAGAGAAAGGAAATGTGGATTTTATATGACATTTTAAATTAACACATTCTGGCTGTGTAATCACCATTTCTTCTTCTGAAGATTGCCTCATAAACAATCATTTCTAAGCAAATTTTAGAATTTTCCTTAAGACTGCTTCAAGAGCAAAAGAATCTTTCTTTTATTGAAAAAAATCTAAATCACTTGTGCTCGTGTGCTTTTAGCGGTTCTTTTCTTCTCCATAGTTCCTCAAAAATTACAATGTTTCATGTATCTTTTAAAAGCAGTCTCAGTATTCTGAGATATAATTTTCCCAGACGACGCTGTTCTTTTTCTCATCTTCGGCTTCAATTTCTTCTCTGCATTTCCTCCTGATGGCAGGTCTCCTGAACGCCAGAGAGAAAATCAGAGATTTGAGGAGCATTGCCAAATGCGGATGTACAGAGGTCAGTAAGAATAGTAAATTCCAGGATTGTAACTCATATCTTTAAACCCAATAGATCAGTAATTACATTAAATTTAAATTGAGTAAGGGCTCATACTAAAAGATGTATGTTGTCATGCTGGATTAAAAAACAAAACCCAACTTTTCCTGCTTACAACACTGACATTTAAAGTACAGGACACAGAAAGAATGGTGGGAAAAATACTAAAAAATATATCATACAGACCCTAATGGAAAAAAAGCAAATGTAATAATATCAAGCAGACTAGTCCTTGTGGGAAAGTCATTACTGCATTAAAAAACACAATTCACCATGAAGATACAACAATTTGTAAGATGTATCCACCTAACACCCAATCTCAAAATATATAAAGCAAAAATTGGGCAAATTGAAGGGAGAAATAGTTACATCTGATGTCATACAGAACTATCTCAGTAACTAATGAACCAGAAATTCTTGACAAAATTGCAGTAAGAACACAGAAGATTAAAACAATGTGAATGACAAAGTTGACCAAATGAACATTTATGAAACAGTGCTCTCACAGCTTGAAAAAAAACATTCTTTTTTAGGCACACAAATATGGTGAACCATAAAGTAAGGTATACCAAATTTAAAAGTTTAATAATTGGTTACAATTAATATACCAGCTAGTAACATAAGGCTCATTAGAAAATCCCTATATGTTTGGAAATTAAGATATTTACTTCTAAATTAGCCTTGGGTCAAGGAAGAATGGTAATTAGGAAATATTTCTAACAATTTTAAAGAAAAAAAGTACATATCAACTCTTTGGGGATTTAATTGTTGTTGTGTTTAGAAGGAAATTTGTAACCTCTAATGCAATTTATTAGAAAAAAAGGAAATCTGAAAATCAATGTCTTAAGCATACAAATCAAGAGATTAGAAAAAGAAAAAAATAAATCTTAAGAAAGTAGAAGGAAAGAAAAATAGGAATAGAATAGAAAGGCTCAGTATAGTTTGTTAATTTTTTACTTGACTCAAATAATAAAAGTGATAAACTCCTGGTGACATTTTTTTTTTAATGAGAAAAGGAACAAATAACCAATATCAGGAACATCTTTTCAGACTTTTTGAATATCAAAAGTTATAACAATATTATAAACACATTCCAATAAATTTGAAAATTTAGATAAACTGTGAAATTTCTGGAGTACCTGTCATATCAAAATGAACACAAAAATTAATGGAAAATCTGTAGAGGCCTCTGCCTATTAAAGAAGTTGAATCCATATTTTAAAAATTCTCATAAAGAAAACTCTAGGCACATTTGGCTTCATGGGAGAATTCTTCCAAACATTTAAGAAAGAAAAATCACTAATTCTATACAAAGTTTTCCAGGCAGATGGGAAAGAGGGACTACTTCTCAGCTTGTTCTATGAAACCAGCAAAATTTTGGTACTAACGCTTGGAAAAAACAATAAAAGAAAATAAAATGCAGGCTATTTTTATTTATTAACATAGATAAAAATATTAACAAAATGATTATGTAACATGTGGCTCATACCAAAATATTTAAAAACTTTTACAGATCTGTAAGAAAGAGACAGACACCCAATAGAACAATGGGTGTGAAAGCTGAACAGACATTCCAGAAAAGAAATGTGCAAACGGCTAACAAAGCTGTGACACACAGTGTGCCTGCATCGAGTCAGGGAACCAAGAGTGGAAGCCATGTGACCACCCCGCACGCCCGCTGGGGTGGCTGGAGTGGAGGGGTGGACTCCCTGCGGGGCAGCGGGATCCCCAGGCCAGCTGGTGGGCGAGCTCGGCACAGCCGCCTAAAACCACGGGAGCCACTGACTTCCACACGTGCACATCCCACGGCCACGTCTACCCCAGGTGTGTAAGAGCCACAGCAGGTCACACAGAGGCGTACTGAATGACGCGCCCCAGAAGGTTTACGGAAACAGTCTTTAAATTATATACAAAAATGGGGAAAAATTCAAATACCTGCCCAAAGCAGATTGGATCAATGAATTATGGTGGATTCATAGAAGGGGCCACTTTAAGGTGGAGCAGAATGAGCTGATGCTGCCTACGACGACACGGGGGAGTCTCACAGACGTGTTACAGAAGGATAAAGCCAGAGGCAACACGTACAGCGTGCACACATTTACGCAGGACTTGATTTTTATACCATTAAAAACGGGCAACTCCCTAGTGTCAGAAGTTGAGGTGGCGGGTACCCCTGGCAAGAAGGGGGTGCTGGCATTTGGGGAGGGGGCATGAGGGGCTTCTGGGGAGCTGGAAATATTCTATTTCTTGGCAGTTAAACAACTGTGTTTTGTTTTGATAATTGGAGAACCGTCCACTTACAAATTATGTATTTTTGTGTATATGTTTTTCTTAGATTAAAAATCTTAAAAATAATATATTATTAACACTCACCAGATTTTCAAAAATCAAAACGTCTGAAATAACCCAGTGTTGGTGAGGATGTGGAAAAACAGTGAAATCATTCACTGCTGGTAGGAATGTTAATTAATTCACTGTGGTGGAAAACAGTTGGGCCTTCACTAACAAATCTGAAGAATAATGCTATGATCTAGCAGATCCCTTCAAATGTATCTACCTGAAGAATCCTGTGTGAATATGATCTGGAACACCTGTGGCATCATTCCCAGGCTGGAAACCACCCGCATGTCTGTCAATATATAACTATATAAATTGTGGTGTTTCCATAAAATGAATCCTCTGTAACAACGCAAATGAGTGAGACACAGCTACAAAAATTCAACACAGATGAATTCCACAGCATGGTGCTAAGATTAAAAAAAAAAAAAGGGAAGAAAGAAAAAACAAGACACAAGAGCACACATGCAGTGTGATTTCTCTCAGACGAGGCTCAGAAATATGCAAAATGAAGCCACAGGTTTATGGATGTCCTGTGTAGATGGTACAACTATGGAGAAGGGTGGGGGTGTTGTCACAAAAGTCCCAGGCAAGACCCCACCTGCCACGCCTGAACAGCTCTGAAGTCGGACGAGACACAGCAGCATGGGCTGCCACCCCCCCTTAGTAAGCGTCACCTGCTACGTTTCCTCGTTTCCCAGGTTAAGCAGCCCTGGGTTCTGATAACTCACCTGGTCTCTGCCCCAGGTAGCTGTGAATTTCTTGCCTTTACACCTGGCACAGGTGTGCATCCTTGTAACTCATCTGCAGTGTTGGAAATTCCCGCCGTCCACCTCTGCGATGCTGGGGCGGCCGAGGCTGACCACCAGGCAGGAAAGGAAGTCTCCCTGCGCAGAGGAGCTTCGTGACAACCAGAGCGCCACCGGGCAGCCGTCTCCCAACCCACTCCCCATCCCCACCTGCAGGCCCCTTCCCGCGGCACCCTCACCAGCAGCCAACAATCAAGGGGCACTTACTTAGGGCCTGCTTGGCCGCACAGTTTGGTCAGGTTGTTCCCTGATTCCTGTGGACTTCCTTCAGATCTGAGCCAAGAGGCCTTGCTCTTCCTCTTTCAGAAATCAAGTCTCTGTCAGGGTCCCATCGTTTTGCCCAAACGGTCAAGAACTGTGAAGGATCTGAGATTTTATCTTACGTGTAAGCTACAACTCAGCCTGCCCCAGTTTAATGGTTGCTGGCAGAAGACGTGAGACTCCAGGGTCAGAAACGAAGGACAGTTTATTATATAGTGCATGGCTTGAAGCTGTGTGCACTCAAAAAAACGGATTCTTAGACTCAACCCACTCCTGTGGGTGCAGACCCATTGTGAGTGGGACCTTGTGATGAGGTGATTTCAGTTAAGGTGTGGCCCAGCTCAGTCAGGATGGGTCTTAATCTTATTACTGGAGTCCTTTATAAGAGGAGACAGAGGGAGAGAGAGAGAGAGGGAGAGCAACCTACAGAAGCAAGAAGCTGAAATCACCAAAACCTGGAAAAGGAGAGACCAGCAGATGCTGCCGTGAGCCTCGCCACGTGGCGGAGGAGCCAGGTTTGCTGGCAGCCAGTCTTCAGGAAGAAAGCACCACCTTGGTGATTCCTTGACTTCGACATTTTCCCGGCCTCAAAACCACGAGAGAATAAATTCCCATTGTCTAACCTGACCCATTTCATGGCATTTGCTTTGAGCAGCTGGGAATCCAAAATGCATAGCAAGAGCAGTATCCAGTGTTATCACTTTGGCATCAGTCCCTCATGGCCTCCGTTCCCACAGGATTGTGTGAAGAGAACCAGGTTACATTTGCATACACAGTGGGTTGTGTTACAAGAGAGAAACCTTGATCCTAGAGAATCCAAATCCTTTATACTGGGCAGTGTGCTGCTTTGAATCTCTTTTGCTCCCCAGAAAAGGCCTGTTCCTTTAATCCACTCCTGTGGGTGCCGACCTGTTGTGGGTGGGACCTTAGATTGGGGATATTTCAGTTGAGGAGTTGCCCCCAGGTCAGTCTTGATCCTCTGGCTGCAGCCCTTTATAAGACATGAAATGAACATAAGCTCAGAGAGAAAAGCCCCAGAGAAGCTAAGTGAGAACCCACAGAAGCTCAGGGAGGAGCCACCAGAACCAGAAGCTGCAAACAATGAAACCCCGAAGTGAAGGACCCACAGACGCCGCCATGTGCCTTCCCACGTGACGGAGGAGCCCCAGAACCGCAGCCTGTCTTCAGAGGAGGTATCGTCCTGCTGATGCCTTGAGTTGGACATTTTCACGGCCTAAGAACTGTAGATTGTAGGTGAATAAATCCCCATTGTAAAAGCCAACGAACCCATACCTGTTAGAGTACATTCTGGCAGCTTTAGAAACTAAAACAGGCAGTAAGCAAACCTGTCTGCCTGGAAGGAAATGTGTCTATATTATGCTGGGCAGTAGACAAACCTCTTCTACTCTGGAAGGACACGTTATCTCCAGATTCCATTATCTCCGTAAACAACCTCGGCAGGATAACCAGCACAAAGGCAGGGAGAAGACATGAGGAAATGCCAGAATCCTGACAGGGAGTCTCTGGTTCTTAGTACATCCATTTTTTGAAGCTTTGTCTCTCGCTTTGCTTCTTCGGAACTCAAGTCAGTCAGTTAAAAATGGAGAGGGGGAGGCCAAGTTTGAAAATACAGACTACTGCTGAATGATATAATTTTGTAGATTATGACGAAGTTGAGCAGCAGTGAGAAGCCGTTTTCTCTGGCCACATGTGTTTGTCTCTCTTTCTATATGCTGAAGTTGATGAATTCTACCCGTTGAGAGAAAATGGGTGCTTGCCAAGGGAGCCGTGTCAACAGATGGTTTCCAAATGAGAACACGCGGACTAAATGTCTAATTCAGCTAGATTTGCAAGCCACATCATTAGCACAAATTACCTTAAAGGCCTTCCTAGATTTTTCTCTCTAGTCCAATTAATTTGGACATTTATTTTTTCATCACTAAGGCTCTCAGACTCTTTCTTGGTTGGGACATTACTATTCTGTCAAAAGGGTCAGCATAACATGGAAGATGGAGAATTCTGAGTTCCGTGATATATAAAAGGAAATGAGTATTTGCTAAGAATTGAAGGCTGCTTGAGTCTCCATGGGTATATATGACGGCTACAGAGAAATGCATGTGTATGCATGTTTAGTGCAAGTGTGCATTATATGTGCATGTTTGCAAGCAAGTTCTGTGGTCCGTCCAACTTCTATCCACATTTTCTACTATTTTGTGCGAGCAGAGTCTGTCTTAGGACTTTAAATGTACGCCCTCTGCCACGGGCTGTCACCAGGACCACGGCTGTCACGGCCCTCCAGCCCCAGGAAGTGACGTGCCACTCACACTGCACAGAACAGCATCTTTGGTCATTAACATTTTTTTTCCATACAAAAATACATGCTACAAACCAGAAACTATCCAAGTAGCTTATAAGTAACCAGTTTAGACTTCGCTATAGAAAGAGAAGCAGGAAGGCATCACTCTGCAAGGCGGCGCCCGTCCGTCTTCCGAGACGTGGCTGCTGACCCAGAGAAGGGTCGTGAGTCTCACAGGGGCTGCGTTCAGACGCGGTGGAGCGGGGATGTCAGCCCTGTCCCGTCCCTCTGCTTGTTCTCCCCCGTCAGCCTCACTCGGCCCTCGGAGAGCTGGCCGCGGCCTCGCACCTGATCTGCCCGGTCAGTGTTTGCCGGGAGGCCCCGGTCTGCCAGCACTAGGGGTTCTGCAGCCGATCCTAACCACAGTCGGGGCTGAGACCCTTCCATCAAGCTCCACGCATTCCTCTCAGGACTCGCTCGTGTCCGTCCCTCAAACCGCTGAACCCGTGCCAGGCCCTGCACTCCAAAGCAGCCCACTGTCCTCAGCTTCCCCAGTGGTCCCGCCACCCCCCGGGCGCCGCTGGGCCTCAGGGTTGTAGGGTCTTTGCTTCCTCCAGCGCGATCACTAATTGCTTGCACAGATGTTACTGGAGAGAAGCTCGTTCTCTTCCTGGAGCCCTCCGCTCCCCCGGGAATCCTTGCTTCTGCCGCCGTCACCAGCTCTTCTCTGCACGGGATGAGAGCAGAAGAGGACACGTGGTGTTGGCTGGACGTGTGCCAAGTTCCCAGGACCACCATGAATCGACTCTGGAAGGTACTTTTTCTCTTCTTGACTTTTATGCCTCTCTAGCATGGATCCCTTAAAGCAGTGCCTTGCTCACATAATCCGGAGGTACGGGTGCTCGAAGAATCCTTCATGTGCCTAAATGTAAAGCAATCCCCAATACGGGGTGATTTTCCCCAGAATAATTTCCCCCCCAAAATAATTTTTTGACCTATTGAATATATAAATTTCTATAGCTGTAGATGAAATTATGAAATTTCAGTTAAAAATATTAATTTAGTTACAGAATATGTTAATTATATATTAAATAGTTTCATTAATATGTGTTATTGTATATACAGTGAATTGCCTAATATGTATCATAGGTTTGTTTAATTTAGAAGTGCTGCTTTTTCCTAACAAAATTCATTCAAACTTTTCACATATACTTTTGAAACCAATCTCTTACATTATTAGAGCCATTTAGAGTCATGAAACACATTTTTCTGGAGTGTAACCTCTCCATGTCCTAAATACTTAATTTTTCATTAAACATCCAAAGCAGAAAATAAAAGAAAATGTGCATTTTTAGACAGCTCAATGAAAATAACTGAACATTATTTATTTTTGCTCCTTTGAATAAGTATGACAATATAACATCAACGTGGAAAAAGCAGGGAAGGAGTTATGGGTGCTGACTCTTAGCATTCTTGTTAAAGGAAAGTTCTCACCAGCAGATATCTCTGTGTACAGAAACATTTCACTTGGAAATGGCAGGGAAAGATGGTGCATCTGGGAAGACCTTGACCCAGTCCTGTCAATGGGATTATTCAGGCTCTTTGCCCAGAGAGCGACTTGGGCTCCTCAGATGACCACAGAAGTGCCAAGTGTCCTTATGAGGAGTAAGGATGTTAACTGCTGGCGTCAGCCAAGGCAAGTCAGCTTCGGTGCTTCAGGACCACTGCCTCCCAGACGCGGTTGACGGAGAACCACAGCCCCTCCCTCGCGGTGGCCCCCCAATTCTGTGCCCTTGGCGGGGGGCTCCACGGGGGCCCCTGTGGGCAGTCACCCTCAGTGCAGTGCAAGGGGCAACTTAGATGGTCTTCCCTGCACAACAGGCTTCCGTTGTGTTCTTGTACAGATCTGGGCCATTTAATATGAAATTGACCCTTAGTTTAACAGCACAACTCACCTTAGTTCAAAAATTGTTTTTGAAATAGGGTTAGTTAAAGGGAAACAGAGAGGACTCAATGAATCTAAGAATTTGGCCCCAATAGCCTCTAAAATCATATGCTACATCATGAAATGGGTTAACCAGAGATTGTGGTGTTAACTTTGCCTCTTTTTATTTTCACCTACACCCTGAGGAGAGATTTTTACCACTAACAAGTCTGCTGGAATAATAAATGTATCTTTTAAAGCAAAGACTTTGAAAAGTCTGTTACCCACATATTCAAGAAAAAAAAAAACAGATTTAACAAGACATTACTGCCTCTGAAAAACATCACATTTTCACAGTTTATTTATAAAGTGTTATTTATACGTGTTTGTCTAACACACAATGATGATCAGCACTCTACTGAAACAAGTTCAATTAATATTAACATCACAGAGGGAAATAGAAAACTTTAACAAAGTTTCCCTCAGATGCCCTAATAAATAATGATATTATCCAGAGATCTGGTGATTTGAATTTTCCAGAAAGTTCAGAATGTATCTCACAGAGAAAATATTCCCAGAATCCCAGGCATCCACATCCGCTAATCTAGCCCTTTCCTCGATATTGTAAGTCTGATCCTGGCTAAAACAGGGCATTCGGCAGAGTCCTCTAACGGAGGTGAATTTTTCTTACTTGGAAATTTCAAGCAAATAGGAAGAATTGCTATTTTGATGCTAAGGTTTATTAAAATTGCTAACTTGGAGATAGTTGGTTAGTTTCCATATTTTGGAACCTCTCTTTGAAATTTCCAAGACTTGACCTTTGCAAATAAATTTTTGTTTGAGAAGTGCTGGTTTTCAGAAGTTAATTCCTTTTGTGTGTGTGTGTGTGTGTGTGTGTGTGTGTGTTCTCTTACTTTTTTTTCTTTGTTAGAGAAGTTGTGGGTTTAAAGAACAATCATGCAGCTCCTACGTGGGGCCTGACTCCCAGGGATAAGTCTTCCTGACCAAAAAGTGGAAGGGAAATGAAACAAAATAAAGTTTCAGTGGTTAAGAGATTTCAGATGGAGTAAAAAAGACATTCTCGAGGTTATTCTTATGCATTATACAGATTTCCCCTTTTTGTTTTTAGTGTATTGAAATAGCTAGAAGGAATATCTGAAACTATTGAACTGCAATCCAGTATCCTTGATCTTTTTTTGTAAACGCATTTTTTTATTGTGAACTTTAACATATGTACGTAACAGTGATAACTGTCAGGGTACGATTTCACAAGTAGTTAGAAAGCAAACTTCAAAGAATGTCATGGGTGACAGTTCCACAGCTTCAGTTCTTTCCTTATTATGCAATACAGGGGATACACAGAAAGGTGAAGACTTTCAAAGCACAACTCAATGAGCAGCTATAGAGCAAATTTCAAAGGATGTTATAGGTTGCAGATCCGCCGTGTCATTTATCTCCTTCCAGCTATTCCAACACCCCAGCATCTAAAAATATATGTATTTATATGAAGTTTCAGTATTCATAGACTTTTGTTAAATCTTATCTTGTTTGTTGCTACCCCTTCCTCTCACTTAATCTCCTTCTCTATCTTCAGGGGTGTCTAGGCAGTGAGCACCCTAACTTGCCCACATTGAAAGGGGTATTGACAATATGGGAAAGGGGGCTGCATATGATTTTTGACCTTAAAGAGGCTGTTGCCTCTGGGTTTTAGAACCTGTCTGACAGGGACACTCGGATGGATTTAAGTTTCTGAGGGATAGAACTTAGCGCATGAATCTTTTATAGAATCTCAGGTAGGGACCTAGGTATTTGGGGACTACTTTTGACAAGGGCATGGCATACTGTGGCCATTTGGGATATCTAGCTGGAGCTTGCATTAGAGAAACCTCCAGGAGAGCCTCTTGACTCTGTTTGAGATCTCTCAGAACTGTGAGCTCAGCTTGTTACCTTTCTTTTTCCCCACTTTTGGTCAAATAGGCATTTTCAATCCCTCGCTGCCAGGGTCAGGCTTATTCCTTGGAGTCATGTCCCTCGTCACCCTTTTAGTTGCCTTTTCTGAAGATGTTCACTTCTTCTCACTACTCAAGCCACTCTCTCCTGTGATTTCCTTTCAATCCGCAGAACTCCCTTTAGTAATTCTTGTAGGGCAGGTCTTTTGTTGGTGAACTCTCTCAATTTCCGTTTATCTGTGAATGTATTTTAAGTTCTTCCTTTTTGAAAGACAGTTTTGCTGGGTAAAGAATTTTGAGCTGCCAGTTTTTCCCTTTCAGTACCTTAACCATATCATACCACTGCCTTCTCACCTTCATGGTTTCTGATGAGAAATCAGAACTTAGTCTTTTATGTGATGAATCATTCTTCTCTTGCTGCTTTCAGAATTCTCTGTTTATCTTTGGCATTTGATATTCTGATTTGTTTGTGTCTCAGAGTAGGTCTGTTAGAATTTATTCTGTTTGTAGTATGTTGTGCTTCTTGGTCATGTATATTTATGCCTTTTTTAAGAGTTTGGAAATTTTGGGCTATTATTTCCTCAAATATTCTTTCTGCCCCTTTTCACTTCTCTTCTCCTTCTGGTACACCCGTCATGCTTGTGTTTGTTCACTTCCTGCTGTTACTCAAGTCCCTGAGACACTGCTCAGTTTTTTCTATTCTTTTTTTCTATCTGTTCTTCTGACTGTATGATTTCAATTGTCCTGTCTTTTAGTTTGCTGGGTCTTCCTTCTGCCTGTTCAAATCTGCTATTGCATGCCTCTACTGTATTTTTATCTCTATTATTGTGACTTTCATCTTCATAGTTCCTATGTTTCTTTTTAAACTTTCAAATTATTCTTTATGCCCACACACTGTCTTCTTACTATCCTTTATCTCTATATCCATATTTTCCTTTATCTCCTTGAACTGATTTAGGAGGTTTGAACTTCTTTGATTATTTGTTGCAAATTCTGTGTCTCCTCCAAATTTTTAATTTGTTCCCTTGGTGGAGCCATATCTTCCTTTTTCTCAGTATGTCTTGTAATTTTTTTCAGGTATCTGGGCATCTGATTATTTTGATGTATTCATTCTGAAAGTCAGTTCTCTCTTGTCTAAGGTTTTATTGTTGATTGGCTTTGTGTTAAGGTTCTTTGTTGATGTTTGGTCCAACTTATTCTGGACTTTTAGAGCAGTTTGTGTTTAACTGTTCAGGTTTTCTCTGCTCTTCTTCACCTGATTCTTGCCCTTTATACGCAGCACAAATTTTTAAGATTGCACTTTTTGTGCAATTGTTTCACCTCCGGGAGAAAGCTTCCTTTCCTCTGTTCCTTTCCTGGGACTCTTGAGCTGTTTGTTTCTGTGCAGAATTTTATCCCCAGCTCCTATGATTTGTTTTAATTCTCTCCTCAATCAGTGCCCCCTTTTCCTTACACTGTTCAGCTCCTGGGCCTGCCCTACTGCAGCACAGTCCCTGCCCTCCCCCCTTTTTTTCTGTCCGGATTTCTGCCTCTGTTTTCTTCCCCATTAGGGTATCCTGCCCAGGGGACACAGATGGGGTCGGTCAAACCAGAAGATTTGTTTAGTGTTTCGGTGGTCCAGCCAACAGAGGCTGGATTGAGTGTGAGCACCTCTTGCTAGCAGTTCTGCCTTGGTCTCCTCCACCCCAAGACCCTTTGTATGCAGCCCTCCTCAGCAGCTTGTGCTCCACCCTGGGTCTCCTTGGACTTGTGTCCCTGTGCCTGGTGTGCCTGGGGCTCTAACTCATTGCTGAGTGGGTCTGTGGTCTGTGTCCCTGGTGGGAGGTGGGAGGGATCCAGGCCATTGCCTCTGAGCAACTCCCAAGCTGTGCGTGACCGAGAGAGAGTGGGAGCGGTATGGCTGATGGGTCTGAGAGGGAAGTCTACATGATCTTGGAGGCTATTTTTCTTTTTCTTCAACTCAGTATTTGTGGAGCTCTTCTCCAGTCTCTATTGTCCTCCAGAGTTCCAAGCATGTGAGATTTGTTCTTTTATTCATTGATTCTGAGGGGAGACTTTTCCAGGAGATGTCTTATGTTGCCATGTTGATGACATCACCTTTATAAAGCTGTTTGTGGTTTGAACCCACCACTATCTTGGTCTCTGAAATCAGCAATGAACTGAACAGAGGTGGACATCAAAACAGCAGATGTTTACACAGTAACATGTAGTTCTCCACTGAGTAGGGTGGCAATTTTTAGTGCAGTCTAAGGCACTGTTATTTTTTCTATTTTTTTTCCTCTTAGAGTTACAGAAATGGGGAAAGCAGAGAGCAACCAAATTTTTGTTAATCAGGTTGAATATTCTATCTCATTTTTATGAAAGTATTAATGTTTTCCAATTATTCTTTGAAAACAATGAGAATATGAGCAGGTAAACTTACCTATAGAAAAGCGCAATCTGGGGCCCTTTCAGTTTTGCCAGAGTGCCCCCTGGTAACTGAGATTCCCTGTCCTTCGCTGCCCTGGCAATGCCGGCAAGGCCCCGGACCCCTGAGCAGCTGCAGACGCCGTGGCGTCACTCCCTGGGGGCTCAAGGTGACCTTGTTCACTTCATCTCTACACTGGTTTACTCCACGCCGTGTTTGGGTTTATTTTCCAAGGCAATACCTGCCTGTCTGTGCAGCGTACACGCCTCCTCTGCCGGCTGTGAGGGTGTTTCCATAAAATCTACTCATGGTCATTTCAAACAAGCACCCACCATTGCATTTTTCCTATTAAAAAAAAAAAATCCAAGAAATTGGTGATTTTTTTGACACTGCATCTGGCACCATAGAAATTCTGCATATTTTTAAAAATAAGCTTTTCGCTTTTTAACTGTTTTAGATTTACAGAAAAATTGCAAAGCTAGTACAGAGAGTTCCCCTATTCCCCACACCCATTTCCTGTATTATTAACATACTAGGTTATTACAGCATTTTTGTCACAATTAGTGAACCAATGCTGATATATATTACTAACAAAGTCCATACTTTATTCAGATCTCCTTGGTTTTTACTGAGTGCCCTTTTTCTGCCCCAGAATCCCTTCCAGGATCCCAGGGGACACCCCTCCTTGGCTCCTCCTGGCTGTGACCATTTCTCAGAAGTTCCTTGCTTTAGATGACATTGGCAGCTTTGAGGAGTGCTGGGCAGGCATTTTGTGGAATGACTCTCAGTTGGGATTTGTCTGATGTTTTCTCTTGATTAGACCCAGTGATGGGTTTAGGAAGGGAGACCCTGAGGTCTAGTGCCCTTCTCATCACGTCATGCAATCAACATGACCTGTCATCATCGGTGTTGACCTCCGTCACCTGGTCAGTTCCTCCACTGGAAAGTGGCTTATTTTCCCCCTTCCCAACTGTAGTCTTTGGAAGTAGGTCACTGTGCGTAGCCCGCACTGGAGGGGTGGGGAGTTACACTGACCTCCTTGAGAGCAGAGTATCTGCACACATTACCTGAAATTTATGTGGGAGGTTTGTCCTTCTTCCCTATTTATTTATTTATTCAATAACTTATTTATATCAGTATAGACTCATGGTTGTTTCATTTACACTTTGGATTATAATCTAATACTACCTTATTTTGCTGCTAACTTGTGCCAGCGTTGACCTTTGGGAGCTCCTACGTGTCCCTTTGACATACCACCATCATGGTGTTTTGTTTTGTTTTGTTTTTGAGAATGGCCTTAATTTTGGGTACTATGAGGGGCTCCAGGCTCATCTTGTGTATTTCCTGCCCCAGTTCTAGAATCAGTCATTTCTCCAAGGAGCCCTGGATCCTTAAATTGGACAGTGGCATTTGAAACCATGACCTGGGGGCTTGGTGCACTCGCCGCTACCAGGCAGCTTTCCCAGCTGATGGAGCAGGAGCTACATGTGTGTGCACTAACCCGTGTGTGTACCTGTATAGTAAACATTCCTATCTGCAACCGATGTATCAGTAGTGAGCGCACATGAGTTCATAGTGATGACTGATTAATCCATTTCCACATGGTCATCCTAGCCCCCTCCACTGATCTGTAAACCCCTCCACAGTGGGACACAGGCTCCCACAGCAGCTGCCCATTACTTAGTTGTTCAATTCCAGTTTACATGTAGAACGGTGTCACCATTGCATCCCACACCCCCATGGGAAACAACTTTATCAGCCAGAGCACAGAGCTGATGTACAGTTTATTCTGCCTTCAGTCTTACAGACTCTTCTCCATAGTTACTTTGGTCACACCTTTGTCCCCTACCTCCCTCAGTGAAGTGTATCGTACCTTCATTATACAGTTAGATTGTTTTATCATATTCTACATTCCATCCTGGGATTTCCAATCTCCTAAATGATATTTCAAAAGCTTGCAGACATTAAGATTCACTTTTTTGGTGTTAATGTTTGATTGGTTTTGGCAAATGTATAGTATCACGTATCCACCATTATAGTATCATATGGAATACTATAGTTCCACTGCCTTAAAAATCCTGTATCCTTCACCCATTCAACCTCTCTCTCTTCCCTGAGCAATCACTTATCTTTTTGTCATCTCTGTAGTTTTACCTTTTCTGGAATGTCATCTATTTGGATTTGCACAGTGTACAATTTTTAGACTGGCTTCTTTCTACTTAGCAATATGCATTTAAAATTCATCCATGTGTTTGCACGGCTTGATAGCTTATTTTTATTGCTGAATAATATTAAATTGTATGGCTGTGGGGTTTTTTAATCCATTCTCCTATGACATCTTGGTTGCTCCCAGTTTTGGGCAATTATGAATAAAGTTGCTCTAAACATTCGTGTGGAGGTTTTCACATGGACATGGATTTTCGGTTAACTTGGATAAATACCTGGGAACATGATTGCTTGATCGTATGAGGAGACTATTTCAGATTACTAAGAAAGTGCCAGATCGTCTTCCAGAGTGGCTGCATCATCTGCAGTCCCCCCAACCATGAAGGAGGTTCCTGCTGGTCTGCAGATGCTCCCCTAATTCAAATTGTAAGGTTTGGGGACTTTAGCCATTTTAACAGATGTGTAGTGGCACTCAATGTTGTTTTAATACATGTATTTTTCACTCAGATGATAAAGTATTTGTCCACAAAGACTTTGGGTGCCCTTCAGCCTCTGCTGGTGACTAAGCGCACTATTCTCGTGTTGGGAGAATTGAGGTTAATTTTCCACGACACACAGTGTGGCTGGGAGTGCAGTAGAGGTGTCTACAAAGTGGAATTGTTCACTTCTGATTTTTTGGGGGGGGCGGGACTGCTGTTGTCATTTTCTATCCAAACTAATATTTACTGGCACCTTTCTCTATTACGCTTTATACACTTTCTGCACATTTATTCTTTAGTCATAACATCTTGGAAGGTTGGGAAGGTCAGGACAGATGAGTCTTTTGAGGCCCATAAATGGCTGGTGATAAACAAAATAGTCATGTGTTAGTAGATGGTGGAAAAATCTCCTTGGCAGTGTCTGTACATTCTTTTTTGTTTATTCCCTCCCTCAAGCTGGCAGGGAAAGGGCACTCTCTAATTTTGCCTGACTGGTGAATGTAAGAAAACAGGCTCCCCTTTCTTGACCGAATCTCTGTGTGTACATCTGTCTGCTGACTCTGCTGACCTCTGCAAATCATGCCTGAACCGTCCCCAAGTTTACAGAGCAAATACCACTTTGATCGTTGGCCCCAGGAAGCGGACTGGCACCCGTGGTGCAGGTGGCGGAGAAACCCAAGAAGGCCTGCTCTGTGTCAAAATGGAGATGAGAAATGCTGGCTGGTGGGGCTGACCTGGAGGTGCGTTCCTGCTCTGTGTGGGAAGGTGGGAATCGTGGTTTTCACCCTCATGCTCAGACCCACGTGTGAGATTTAGAAACTCGGCCCAGTGACGAGCCCTTTACCGTCACGCATGTGTAACATCTTGCATTAGAAAATACACTCACGTTTGCTTCTCTACTATCACATAGACACAGTGTAGCTAATTCACAGTTGAATTAGGAACTGCTTTGGACACACAGAATTTGATATGAAAAATGTAAAGAGTTGGAAGAAGAGATAAGTGCAAGATAAAAAGACTCAGAAGATGAAAGCAATAAATGAAGGCAAGTATAAGTGGCTGTGCCGGTTTGAATGTATTGTCCCCAAATGCCATTATCTTTGATGTAGTCTTGTGTGGGCAGAGCTATCAGTGTTAATTAGATTGTAATTCTTTGAGTGTTTCCTGGAGATGAACCCAATCCAACTGTGGGTGATGACTCTGATTGGATCATTTCCATGGAGATGTTGGCTGCCCATTCAGGGTGGGTCTGAATTAAATTACTGGAGCACTGTATAAGCTCAGACAGAAGGAGCAAGCTGCTACAGCCAAGAGGGGCACTTTGAAGAAAGCACAGGAGCTGCAGATGAGAGACAGTTTGAAGACGGCCGTTGAAAGCAGACTCTTGCTCGGGAGAAGCTAAGAGAGGACAAATACCCCAACTGCAACTAAGAGTGACATATTTGAGGAACTGCAGCCTAGAGAGGGACATCCTGGGAGAAAGCCATTTTGAAACCAGAACTTTGGAGCAGACGCCAGCCACGTGCCTTCCCAGCTAACAGAGGTTTTCCAGATGCCATTGGCCATCCTCCGGTGAAGGTACCCGATTGCTGATGTGTTAACTTGGACACTTTATGGCCTTAAGACTGTAACTGTGTAACCAAATAAACCCCCTTTTATAAAAGCCAATCCATCTCTGGTGTTTTGCATTCCGGCAGCCTTAGCAAACTAGAACAGTGGCTTAATTCATCTTTTCTTCTGCAGCACACCAGCTGAACACAAAGTGCAGTTTCAAAGCCATGTTGCAGATGCCATTATGCCTGCACAAAGAAAATTGACAGTCATCCAAGTGTCTGTAAAATTAATTGTACACAACTCTTGTCCTAGAATCTCTGCATGCTTTTCTAAATCTCAGCAGTGCTATAATTTCAGCAGAGCTGAATCCTCATGGACGAAGATCTTGCTGTTGTACTTGGGGTCCTGTCATGGGCTCAGGCTGTCTGTGTGCTGTGAAATCAGGCATGCACAGATGGCTCAAGCCAACCAGCCGAAAGGTGGACAAGGGCCCTCTTTACGTGAGGACAGATGGGCCTCGTGGGAGAGGAGTGGCTGGATTCACTGACGGACTGTGCACAAGGCTGGGGTTTCCAAATGCTCAGAGCCTTCCCTTAACTTCCCAGGCAGTAAATATTCGTTGTATTGATCTTTTGAAAGAACCAACTTTTGTTAATGCTTTCTATTGTTTTTTTATTCTCCATCTCATTTATTTCTGCTTTAATCTTTGTTATTTCTTTCCTTCTGCTTGCTTTTGGATTAGTTTGGTGTTCTTTTTCTGGTTCCTCCAGGTGTGCAGTTAGGTCTGTGATTTTTTTTTCTTTTTTCTTTTTTAATGTAAGCATTTAGGACTATACATTTTCCTTTCAGCACAGCCTTTGCTGCATCACATAAGTTTTGATATGTTGTGTTCTTATTTTCAATTGTCTCTAGATATTTACTAATTTCCCTTGTAATTTCTTCTTTGACCCACTTACTAAGTGTGTTATTTAACTTCCATATTTTTGTGGATTTTCCAGTTCTCTGCCTGTTATTGATTTCCAGTTTCATTCCATTTTGGTTAGAGAAAGTGCTTTCTATAGTTTCAATCTTTTAAAATTTATTGAGACTTGTTTTGTGACCCAGCACGTGGTCAGCCCTGGAGAAGGATCCACAAGCACTCGAGAAGAATGTGTATGCTGCTGTTTTGGGGTGCAATGTTCTGAAAATGTCTGTATCATGTCACTCAAGTGCTCTGTGCCCTTGTTGATCCTCTGTCTGTCTACAGATGAGAGGGGCGTGTTGAAGTCATTCACCTCTGTCCCTCCAGCACCTAGAGAGTGCTTCCAAGAGGAGGCACCCAGGATGGCTTTTAAAGGAATATGGGTGTCAGGAAGTGGTCTCGGGTTTGTGGTCCCCCACGGCAACGTTGTGTCAGGGGTCCCCTGAATGAGCAAAGGCTCCCGCTGGGTGAACCTGGCTACTCAATCCCCTCTCACCGCCATGGGATGCCCACATCCCCCCTCCGCCCTGGGATGCCACGTCCCCCCTCTGCCCCAGCACACATCAGATGTACCGCTCGCTGTATGGTGCACATCTGCTGGCCCTGGCTCTGCTCCTCAGGGTTTCTCATGATATCCCTGGCATTGCTTTGGCTCAGCCAGTCTTTCTGCCACCACTTGACTGCACAGACCCGGTGAGCTCTGGTCTCCTCTGGGTTAGGAACCCATCCCCAGGTCTAACTCTTCACTTGACTTGCTTTCGGCTTATTCAAGTCCATTCTCTCCTTGAGGAGCTCGGTGAAATACCGTGACTGTGGGGCTCCCACACAGTCCTCGTTAAACTCCACGCAGCCCCCTCGCATTCGGTTTCCTGGAAGGAAACACTGAGGACACGCTACCTCCCAGGCTCTTGGAGCAGGTTCATTTCCATAAAAAGCCACTTAGCAGAGCGGGAACCCAGGCATTTAGAAAGAACAGGAGAGGACGGTAGGAGTGTTGGCAGATGTCAGGTCCTTGGGAGCCCAGAACATCGCATCGTGCCGAGGGCTGACCATTGCCTCCCACCGGGGTCCAGTGCCCGTCACGTCAACGGCTGGAGATGGAGTAAATGAGAACACATCCTGTAGGCATGGATGGAACTGCTGTTACTAGAAAGTTACTAGAGACCCTGCTCACCCCGACATCACAGTCTGGAACAGGCAAACAGGTACATGCTTTTGACAGAACTGACAGGAAGATGAGCTGAATAGCTTTGACTATTGAACGGAATCAACACGTCCACTGTGTATTGACCCCACCGGTCAATACGAGTCATAAAAACAGTATCCAGGGCAAAGCTGAGGCAGCCTAGCCGGCATCAGATGCCCCCAGGAGCTTTACCCTGGGCTCTGGGGGGAACTGGGAGCGTCTCCTCAATTCACACGGGCCTCCGGAGTGGGCAGGGGCAGGTCCTTCCAGGGAGGGGCTGGCCGCCCGTGCTGGTGGCCTGAGCCGCCCCACCTGCAGTCCACCCTGACACAATTTTCTAATTCAGTTTTCTTGAGATATATTCACATACCAAACAGTCATCCATGGTAATCAATCACCTGTTCACAGCACCATCATATAGTTGTGCATTCATCACCCCAATCTATTTTTGAACATTTTCCTTACACCAGAAAGAATAAAAATAAGAATAAAAAATAAAACAAAAAAGAAAACCCCAATTATCCCCTCCCATCCCACCCTATTTTTCATTTAGTTTTTGTCCCCATTTTTCATCTCTCCATCCATACACTGGATAAAGGGAGTGCGATACGCACAGTTTTCACAATCAGACTGTCATCCCTTGTAAGCAACATTGTTACACAATCGTCTTCAAGAGTCAAGGCTACTGGGTTGGAGTTTGATAGTTTTCAGATACAATTTTTAGAACAGTACATGGTAAAAGTGCTTTGTTGTCTGTTTTGATTTTAAGAGCTATAAGAATGTTCTAGAATGTTCTTTGGAGTCATGCGATGTATTTGTGTGTGTCCTTTAAATGTTCCGTAAGGAAAGGCAGGGGCTTTAATAAAGGAAACCGTTTTTCCTCTCCTGATTCTGGTGGTTCCACATCGCGTGTGCTGCTGGAAAGACGGGGGCTCCTCTCATTCTGACGTATGTAATTACTACAGCTGGGGGAGCCTTCACTAACTTCCGTCAAAGCCTTTCTTATCTTATCACAGTCCACAGCTTTCACTTTATAAACAAACGTGGGCTACAGATTGCTCAGCTCCCCGGTCTACTTTTCAAAATTCTCCATGCAAACACAGCTGCCGCTTCTATCCTCGTGCTACGTAAGCTGCTTTCTTGTACATGGGAACCAGAATACTTGTTAAATAACCCTGTGCTTTCAGTTTTGTCAGGGAAAATCCTGTGAAATCATTTAACAAAACTAGGACCTGAAACGATTTCATTTTCAAAAACAAATTGTATTAGTGGTGGGCCTTTTGAGTCTACGTTACTTTTGGTCTAGGATTCAGATCAACCAAGTAATGCCTAAAATTTGCTGGTGTTTTAAAATTCTTCCTGTTTCACGCATGAATTCCAGTCATCATTAGTTATCAACTCTATACAGATTCTGTGATATTAATCATCAAATTTAAATTCTGTGACGTTAATTGCTGAAATATGGTAGATGTTCTTTTAGTAAAGGTCAGACTCTGATTCTTCAAAGAACCAAGTTGGCAGAAGTTAGGTTTTCAACTGGTCACTTATACTCACTAAGTCCCAGCTACTCTCCTAAGAAACTCCTAATTTTTATTTTTAGTTATTCTAGAAAGACATCAGATGACCTGAACAAAACTAAGGTGACTGACTGATTTGGGATGAACTGTGGACTGGAGATTGTTCCGACTAACAAACAAGAGCGTTGACAGAATCACTGCAAAGGGGCCTCCAAGGCCTAAACAGGCTGTCCCGAGAGCCAGTGTAAAGAATAATAAAACAAACAAATAGATCAATGGCCCCCTCCGAAATGATCCATCAGTGTTTCCTGAGGAGCTTGCTGTCTCTGTGAGAACAGAGCGTGTTGGGAGGGGCTGGGGCCCATCGGCACAAAGCCCAGAGCAGGTGAAACGCCACAGAGGGGGGAAGGGGCTCCCAGCAGCCTCCAGGCCCCGACCCGAGGCACAAAGCCCAGAGCAGGTGAAGCGCCACCGAGGGGGAAGGGGCTCCCAGCAACCTCCAGGCCCCGACCCGAGGCAGGCGCACAGCACGGGGCTTCAGCCACGGTCCTTACCACAGGGGAAGGCGTCTTTTCTCGGATTACACGTTAAGGAAAACTGTTCCATGATGCTCCTTCCCCGTAGATGCTGAATTGTTCTGAGTTGTTCCTTGAGAGTAGACTTGGAGAACAGCTGACTGAGGGGCAGGGAGGAGTGAACGCAGTGATCCAGCTCACTGAACAGTGCACCGAAGAGCTGTGTATTTCACTAAATTTTACAATAAAAAATACCTCCCATCTTTAAAAGCAATATCCCCATTATGAATGAACAGGTTTATATTTAGATTTATAATTTTCACTTATGAATTTGGAGCATTTCCCTATAAATTTCAATGCACCTAAAGAAATGGATAAACTTAAGTTTCTCAACTTGCAAAGCTGAGGATGTGACAAAGGGTCCGTGGTTACTCTGATGCCACTTGCTTGGTCCCCCAAACCCTTCGGAGATCTGATCTCTGAAACCATCAATCCACGCAGTGGTAAGAAGACTGACTCATGTTTTATTGCTGAGATTTTCTCCATGCTTATCCATTGCATAGAAATGACAGTTTTAGAGGGTTCAAGACTAGTTGGTAGAAATGATGGCTTAGTAGAACGGTCAAGTACCAGTTGGTAGAGATGATGTCTTAGTAGAGCGGTCAAGTACCAGTTGGTAGAAATGATGGCTTAGTAGAGGAGTCAAGTACTAGTTGGTAGAGGTGATGACTTAGTAGAGGGGTCAAGTACTAGTTAGAAGTGACAGCTTGGTAGAGGGGTTGAGTACTAGTTGGTAGAAGTGACAGCTTTGTAGACAGGTTGAGTACTAGGTAAAAGTGATGGCTTAGTAGAGGGGTAGAGTGCTAGTTGGTAGCTCTGTCAGGTTGGATATATTATGTCCCCCACAAAGCCATGATCTTTTAATCCAGTCTTGTGAGATATTGGGATTAGGTTGTTTCCATGGAGATGTGACCCACCCAACTCTGGATGATACTTTTGATTAGATTATTTCCATGGAATTGTGGCCACACCCATTCAGGGTGGGTCTTAATTAGTTCACTGGAGCCCTGTAAGAGCTCAGACAGAAGGAGCTCAGTGCTGCAGGTGAGAGAGACATTTTGGAGACGGCCATTGAAAGCAGACTTTTGCTGGTACTTTGGAGGTGCTAGCCCAGAATTTGCTCCATAGAAGCTAAGAGAGGACAAAACACCCCAAGAACAACATTTTGGAGAAAGCCATTTTGAAACACAACCTGTGAGCAAAGGAAGAAGATGCCAGCCATGTGACTTCCCAGCTCACAGAGGTGTTCCAGATGCCATTGGCCTTTCTTCAGTGAAGGTACCCTATTGTTTAGTTTGGACACCGTTACGGCCTTAGGACTGCAATTTTGTAACCAAGTAAAACCCTCTTTATAAAAGCCAATCCATTTCTGGTGTTTTGCATAACAGCAGCATTAGCAAACCGGAACAGTAGCCTTGTGCTATCCTTTATGTTTTCAAATTTTATTAAACTCCTTAATTGCTCACCACAGCTTGATTCCTTTCATGACGAGTAATTTGCATGGAATCCAGAATTGTCCTGTAATCCTGTGAGCCGCTTAGGAGCTGCATTTCCTGCTCTTACGTGGAGAAGCGTGGAGCAGATGGCCGCCGCAGGCTCCTTCGGAAGCGGAATGCTTTAAGGGCTGCCTGAAAGAGGCCGGGACGCACCGTACCCGGTGGAGTGCGGCTACCAAGGCGGCCTTGGGGAGCTCGGGCCGTGGGGCGGGGAGGAGCTGTTCCACCTGAGGGGTGCCGTGGTGAAGTGAGTTTGTCTTCGCCGAGTCCCTTCCTGAAGGACGCGTGGTTCTGTAGCACGCTGATGCTTCCACGTCTCTGTGCAGGGCTGTGCCCCTGGAAGCGGGTGCACTGTGATGTCAGCGCTCTGCAGCCGCATCCGGAGTGTTGCTGTAGAGGGAACGCAGCGCAGGGGCTCCCGCAGCCACCCTAGCAGGCACCTGCCCCTCTGAGCGCACATCGAGAGCCACTAGACAGCGACACTGGGTGCTGCTATTCACGCGCCCTGGAGGGGAGCAGGGGTGGTTAGACGGCCGCTCAGCTGGTGCCTGTTTAATGCTTCATCAGGAAGTGTCCTGGAGCTATGCCAGGGCACCCGCTTTCAGCAGCTGCTCTAAGCTTAAAATCTCTTTCCTCCAAGGAGAGCTTCCAAAACTTCCTGGCAGCTCCACCCTGCATCGAATCCTGATCCCAGCAGAGAGGGCAAGTTGGGGAGAGGGCGTTGTGGTATCGTGCAGCGTGCCCATCCGTGGGGTGCGTGAGGGGCCAGCCTTCTGTGACGCAGCCGGAGGGAAGAGGGCCCTCTAGACCAGCCGCTGTAAAGGCTCGGGGGGCGCTGCCTGCCTGGTGCACCCACAGAAGCAAGGAATAGGCACTTTCTGGAACAAATAAGACCTCTGACTCAGGACGGAGAGGTCCCCGAACAGACGACTCGGGCATGAGTGGAACGGGGCCCCAAGGAGCCGTTCTGGGGACTCTGCTCTCTCGGCCACGCTGCTCAAGGGTTACCACAAGCTTCTCAGCAACGAGGAGCTGGAAATTGGTTTCACAGCCCTTTATCTGTCTGCTAGTTTAGGGCATGTAGTAGCCTTTATTGGGTGTTTGCTGTGTGTTAGGCATTATTTCTTCAGATCCCACAAACCTAGGAGTGCTGGGGAGGAACCTGAAGGAAGCAAGGATATCTGTGCCAACGTCAGAGCCTGCCCTTCTCCACTGTGAGCCGCGCCACCCTCCTTATTCTACGTGTGAAATTCTCCACGCAGCACGAGCTTTGTTCTTTTGGGCATTAACAATGCTTTTGTCAGTTTAATGACTCCCAAGCTAAAGATCACCTCCTGTTTATACACCAGGACCCGTGTATCTCCCTGGACTCCCTCTCTGAGTTCAGCCCTCCGGCCTCACTTAGCACCTCATCCCCACCCAGCTCCTTCCACACAGAGCTTTCCCTTAAGCTGCTTTCACTCCCACTCAAAATCCATGGCACGAACCACAGTGGTGGACTGGCTATTGCCCAGAAGCTCCCTCCCCATTTCCGAGGGGCATGTAGAGCACCTTCTCATTGGTGATGAGCTTGGCGTTGATCTTTGGCCAACGGTGTGAAAGGAGGTGGAACACAGAAGAACTTTGCAGAGTGCTTGCACGATGAGCTTTGCCTTCTTGTGCCTCTGCCCTTGTCTGAGAAGTCACACCCAGGCCTGCTGCTTCCAAGAGAAGGGTGAGAGTTGTGTGCACAGAAGCCAGAACCCAGCCAGCTGCAGAGGCCAGAACCACACAGCCGAGGCCAGCCCGCATCGGCTAAGCCCAGTGTACCCGCAGAGCCAAGCGCGTGCGTATCGTCCACGACTGCTGAGATTGCGTTCTGCTTTTTGCTGTGAGCAATAACAAAATGATACAGCCATGCATTTCTCTCTTGTAGTATTGGCAACAGTTGCAATTCTACATTTATTTGAGTTATGTGATTAAAATCTCTTTCCACCTTTCCAGTACACACGTGATGACGTATGACACAGCCACATCACCAAGCCCCAGCACACTTACAGGTGCTCGTAAATGCTTTTAAAAATCATGAATGAATTAACGGCTCTTACAAATTCCAATACATAAATAATGGCATCCAAAGCAATCCACAAAATTCTTTAGGAAGAAAACTGGAAGATTCACGTTTCTGATTTACACTGATCAACTAGGAAGCACCAAGCTTCTGGAGTCTGTCTGTACATTCCTTTTCCGGGATTGGTTATTTCCACTCTCCTGCGACGTGCACGCCAAAGCCAAGAGCCTGTGGACACTCGCTGGGTTTACAGCAGGGGTCAGTGCCACGGATGCGAAAAGCCAGCTGGCAAATCCCGGGAGGGACCGACGGGTTTTCTCGTACATTAGTCACTAAAACCAGTGTGTTTCCTCCCCCTCGACTTCTCTCTCTTCTTCCCCAGGAGGGTGGAGGGGAAAGACGGGGAAGGAGGAGCAGCTCTCATGCAGGCCCGGATGGACGCCCCCAGGCAGGCTGAAGGGGATCCCCGGGAAGAGCTCCACAGAGCCACATTTCTGAGGACAAAAAAGACCGTTTCCGGGGCGATGCTGCTCACCCCTCACTTCTCTACCGGACAATGGCAGTTCCCGCCGGGAACTCACTCAAAGGAGGATGCTTCCAAGACGCTATAGACTGTTTTCTTGGACAAAGACCCAGATGCTGATTTTCCCCTCTCCCAATGTAAACTTATTAAAAAGCCTCGTGTAAACTGGTTCCCGAGAGGGATCCGTGTGTGGCAGCCCCTATGACGCGTGCAGCACCTGCTGCCCAGAGCCCGGAAGCCTCTCGCGGGTCGTGGAGCTTAACCCCTCAGCGCCCGTCCCCGGCCTCTCCGTGAGCCGTGGCTGATACAGTCCCAGGCCCGGTCGTCTGCAGCCCCAGGGGCATGCAGCACGGCCTCTGGGACTATCGTCTCGGATGCTGAACACCCACACCTGCCACCGGGCACCCAGGAGCTCCTGGAGGCAGAAAAGAAGTTGATGGGGGGTGCCGGGTTAGTAGACCCTGCAGGTGCGGGCGTGGGTGGGCGAGGGGCCAGCTCTCCATTCACTGATACACCCAGTGCGTGCCGAGGGCCCTGAGAGGGCTCTATCCCACTCCCCTGCTCGGAGCCGCCAGGAAACAAATGATTTCCATACACAGCATCAGTCTAGGATGCAGTGGGGTCACGCTGGAGACGAGGCTGGCCCAGCCCGAAAGCAGCCAGGGAAGACCTCCTGGAGGAGGAGGCATCTGAGCTGATGCCTGAAAGAAAAGTTGAAATTCTCCAAAGTGGTCAAGGGCTGGGGACAGCCCTTCAGGTGTCAGGGGCTGCTGTGTGAAGACCAAGAAAGAAGACAGAGCAGAGTGGGCTGGGGGAGTCTAAGCCGCAAGGTGAGGCCGTGGCACCGAGCAGGGATGGGCTGGGGGAGTCTAAGTGGCAAGGTGAGGCTGTGGCACCGAGCAGGGATGGGCTGGGGGAGTCTAAGCAGCAAGGTGAGGCTGCGGCACCAGCAGGGATGGGCTGGGGATCTAGCAGCCAGGTGCAGCCATGGCACCGAGCAGGGATGGGCTGTAGGATGTAGCAGCCAGATGCAGCCGTGGCACCGAGCAAGGATGGGCCATAGGATCTAGCAGCCAGGTGAGGCCATGGCACCGAGCAGGGATGGGCTGGGGGAGTCTAAGAAGACAGGTGTGGCCGTGGCACTGAGCAGGGATGGGCCGTAGGATCTAGCAGCCAGGTGAGGCCATGGCACCAAGCAGGGATGGGCTGGGGGAGTCTAAGCAGCCAGGTGAGGCCGCGGCACTGAGCAGGGGTGGGGTACGAACGGGGATGTGAAGGGTGACACTGGAGTGGGTGGCAGGGCAGAGCATGGTGGCTTCCGGGGCTCCTTAAGGATTTTGATTTTTAACCTGCGGGAAATGGGCAGTCACAAAGGGCTTTAAACAGGAAGTGGCATGACCAAGCAGGAACGTTAAGAAGCCCAAAGTTGGTTTTTCTGGGTTTCTCTGATGTGCTCTGCAGTGCTGGGCCCATCAGGGTTATTTTTAAAAAGCACGACGGGGGTGGGGCCCTGCCTTGAAATGGGCTCCTTGAGTCACAACAGGGACAAACGGGGCTGTGGGTTGCTCGGCGAAAACACACAACTCCAGCTGAAGGCCGGCTCCAAAGACACAACTCAGTGTCGAAGGGTCGGAAAAATAACAGCAAACCTGCCAATGCTGGCAGGAACAGAGCCTGATCCGGATTCGGGAAGCCTGGCTCGGCCGGAACAGGTTCTCTTTGCCTCACTTTCCTCATCTGTAGCACGGGGGGCGTTGGCTGAGAGAGAAGCATTTCTAGAAACATCGAAGCAGGGCTGTTTTGAAATATGTGCGGCACTTACTTTGTTTTTTATGATGCTATGGAAATAAGGTATTTTCAGTGGTTTAGAAATGTCAAGATAAATTATATATAAGTTGTTTTGCCCCTAAACTAAGATTGATATCTTAGGAGATGAACCATTAAAAATCCCCACACTTGTGGAGGAAATGCTCCTCTCTGCCATCAGAAAACTCATAAAAAAATAAGGAAGAGGGAAAATAGTCCATCATGTTTAAAATTAGATTAGATGATTGCTAGTAACTCTTAAGCTCTTAACTTCTATACTTTTTTTGATGCATAGCTATAGTATTTTAACCTTTTTAAAGTGTTTTCACATACATAATCTGATTTGTCATCATTCTTAGCAAATTATTATTTTTAATGCAATTTTATTGAGATATATTCACACACTGTATAATCGATCCAAAGTATGCAATCGATGGCTCACAGTGTCATCACATGGTTGTGCACTCATCACCACAATCAATTTTAGAATATCTTCATCACTCGGAAAAAAAGCAAATTATAATTTTGAGGCTTGAACTGGAAGATCACAGCACACATCATCAGAATAAAAAAAGTCACTGATGCCCTTCACCCAGCTCAGACTTCCCAGTCTGCACAAACACACAGTCCGGTTTTCCTGCACGCTGTCTTGTCTGAAGCTGGAAAATAACTTCCAGTGCGTTTTCGGGAGCTGAGGAGTGACTTGCGCGGGGAAAGCGTGGTGGGAACTTGCCGACCCAGGAAAGCGAGCTGGGAGCCTGGAAAAGGCCGTGAGCGGCAGCGGTTGTAGTCCTTGAGCTGGGGGAAGAGGCGGTGCTCTCAGAAAGAAAAATCCATTCGAGGGTTGTGGTGCGTGGAGAAACGGCTCCCAAAGGTGTCCGTGGCCGCCTCGTCGGAGCCCGAGATGGTTCGGCTGCCTGGCAAGGGAGAGTCGTGGTTGGGGACGAGCGGCCGTGCGGGGGGACCGTCCCATGGCTGAGAGGCCTTCGGAGCGGGACTGAGGTTCCTCCGACGAGGCTGGAGCTCCGGGAACAGCAGCCGCCGCCCCCGGCCCCCCGGCCAGGCCCAAAGCCCCCGGCTCCTGCCCGCGGATCCCGGGCACCCCCGGCCGCGTCTGCTTCCCAGGCTGAGCCGCTGCTGCCAGGGGCGGCAGCTACTGTGGTGAGCATTGTTGGGCGAGACTTAGCCTGTCCTGTGCCCTGGTGCCGTCCCAGCGCCCACAAGCACACGCTGAGGCCGAGGTCACCGCCACGACCCGGTAAACAACTGAGAGTCAGTGAGGGCTTGTTCCAGAAGACGATGTGCACACAGGTTTTTAAAAACCCAGTGAGAACTGACCATTGGCGCAAGCTGAAGTTCCCCTTTCCAGGTGGTTGTTGGGGTGAGCTCTGCTCTGTGACGCCAACCCTCCCCGAGCCTGGGATGTGCCGACGGCTGCCGGGCTGCCCGTCGTCATTCTGCAACGATCCCACATCACGCCTCTCCCAGAAGGGCAAGCCCAGGACAGAAAAGTGGTTTTCCCCAGAGGTTTCCTCTCCTCATTCCCCGGGATGCCGAGCGACTGAGGGCTGCTGGGCCCGGCCAGCCCGTCCGTTTATCTCCCGTCTTGAAGCAGCCAGGGTCTTGCCACTGGAGAACACCCTCTTCCTGGGATCAAGTGTCTGCAGTGACCCACAGAGCCCCTGAGGGCCGGCCGCGCCCGAGGGGAGGCTGCCCTGCACGGCCGAGAGGAGGGAAGGGCAGCCGGGGGCGCAGGGGTCGGGGCTGTGCGCTCACACACGTTCCCCCGACTGCCAACCGCCAATGCTCCGAGGGCAGATTTCCCTTCAAGCTTGTTTTGTTCCTTTTTTGCAACTGGCAGCAGCGGCTCTGCCCCAGAGAGCACCTTCGCAGACCCTTCCCCCCGGGAATTCCACAGATGCCCCCTGCCCGGCTCCGGACGCTGCCGGAGCTGCCCGCGGCCACCGGAGGGGAGGACGGGGTTCCCCCTGGAGAGTGTCCTCCATCTTCACCAGCACCGGAGCCGGATGCTGCGTCCCCTTCTAGCTCCGTTTTCCTGGGAAAGGCCAAAACATGGAAACGTGACTGAACGAAGCCATGAGCAGCACACGGTTTTTAATTGTTTGTCTATTCATTATACTGGGGGCAAAATGTCTCCAGGAGGAGAATCAGAACAGGTTCCAAAATTGAATCAGGGCTTTCGAACTCACGTCCCGGCTTTCGTAGGCTGGAGGGAGTTTGGGCTGTCACGTGCTCTAGCCCTCTGTCCCCATCTGGCCGCGACACTCGGGCCGCACGTCCCTGGGCCTGGCGGGCTGGGATGCGATGTCCATCGGTTTTCATTGACGAGGCGCTGCTGACCCTCGAGACGCACATTGGGTCGGGGCGTCCCCAGCACGTCCACGGAAGACACAGCTCGGCGAATTACTAAGTTAACGATTTCTAGGAGTAGCAACGACACTTCTACAGCCGGTCTGCTCTGCTCTCCCTCCTAGCTTCCCGTTTTCCTTTCTGTGTGAGGTTTCCATTCCAGACCTTTCTGCATGAAGAGTTACAGGCTAGGATTCAGAATATTGATTTTTGCTAAGTACAGATCTTCCTTAAATGTGATGAGTCTAATTAATGACAAGGCACAGCCATATGGTTAATGAAAACTCTCATTAAAATAATAGACCCATAAGTGGCTTCCTGGCCTTTAGCTATCACTTTCAGAAAAGAAGCATTTTATAGCATTTTAAAGCCACCAAGAAATGGGACTAAATAGACATGCTCTAATATACTGCATTTAACAATGTGTTATGTTACGTGTAAATGTATTAAAGGAGATGAGGGACTAGAGCTTTGAATTAACGTCGGGCTTGGATGCGGTGAGTTTGGCTCTCGTCCTCTGCACGAGGGAGAAGGGGACACATGAGAGGTGGGCGGGGGTGCAAGGGGAGAGTCAGACCCCTGAATCCTGGGGTAAGGCCAGCGAGAGGGGTGCCGACCCACCAGAAGCTCCTGGGAACCCTGCCTGCTGCCCTGGAATTCCCAGCTGTTTCCAGAACCTGTGTCTCAGCTGCGTGGGCACCCCCAGCCGGCAGCCCAAACTTCAACAGAACCTGCAGGACTTGGCACCTGCGCCTGGGCCACTGGTGCCTCCAGGGTCATTTCAGCAACATCAAGTAACGCGTCATCGCATTTTATGGGGCTGCATTTCCAGACCCCAACTTGCTGGGCCATGGTGGAAGGTTTACGGTGGCACGTAATAAAAATCCATTATAATTAAAGTTCGAACTGATTTAAGAAACCTGTCCCACTTCCACCTACAAATCCCTAAATTTGCTGTCATCACTGAAAAAATCCCTTAAAATCCTGGGCAAGATCTTACATGAGACAAATATCCCAGATTTGGGGGTGGGGAGAAGGAGGCAGGAAGCAGCCATTAAATTCCTTGACAGTGAAGCTTTGCTCTGCAGATGAGAAATCAGGATTCGAAGCCCTATTTTTCAAGCCTTTGCAGATTCAATAACATCCACTATGTGGACTTTGGGGTGACCACATGTGAATATTCCGGACCCTGACAGGCTGTGAGCATGTCCAAGGCCAGGGTTCTTTTCGATGCCCAAATTAAGATGGCCAGGAATTCCCTCCCGCTGGGCACACCCTGGTGGCTGCGAGGGGCACCCGGGAGCAGAGCTAGCACTCTGAGCTTCTGATGTACCAGGAGTTCAAAACTCAAAATGAAAGTATCTCCAGATTAGGAAAAAAAGTATTTGCAACCCAGTAATCCCAGTTCTAGGTATTTACTCAAGAGAAAAGTATTTACTCTGTATCTACACAAAGACCTAATGTGATGTTGTAGCAGCTCTTTTTGCAACAGCCCCAGACTGGAAACAGCCCGTTAGGTGGGGGTGGGTAAGCCAGCTGTGATTGATCAGCACAGCGGAATATTTTTCAGCACTAAAAAGGAACAACATACGAAGTTACTCAATGTTTGCCAAAGAAATGAATTGGCTTTTACAATGAAGATTTATTAGGTTGCAAATTAACAGTTCTAAGGCCATGAAGATGTCCCAGTTAAGGCATCAATAGGACGATACCTCCTCTGGGGAAAGGCCGATGGCATCTGGGTTGCTCTGTCACATGGGAAGGCACACAGCCGGATCTTCTGTTCCTCTCCCAGAGTTAGTTTCTCGTTTCCGTTGCTTTCTCCAAAATGTCTCTGGGCTTCTGTCTTAGTTTCTCTCTCTCAGTTCCTGTGCATCTTTCTTTGTTCTCCTGGGGTGTTTCTCTCTAAGCATCTGGGGTCCTCTCTCAGCTTCTCCAGGGCAAACTCTGGATTTCATCTCTTAGCTTCTCTCCTGGTTCTGATTGCAACAGCTGTCTCCAAAATGTCTCCGGGCATTTTTTTCTCTACATGTCTCAGTCTTTGTCAGCTCTGAACTCTCTCCCTGAGCTCTCTTAAGGACTCCAGTAAAGTAATTACGACCCACCTTGCATGCGTGGGGTCACCTCTCCATGGAAAAAATCTAATCAAAAAGTCCCACCTTTCATTTCTCCATGAAAACAACCTAATTAAAAGATACCACCCACAACAGGTCTGCCCCCACAAGAGTGGATTAAAAGAACATAGTTTTTTATGGGCCACACAATGGATCCAAACCAGCACACCCAACAACATGGATAATTCTAAAAAGCATTAAAGGAGAGAAGCCAGACTCAAAAGGCTATCTACTGAATTTATATGACATTTTGAAAAAGGCAGACATATAGGGACAGAATCCCAGATCGCTGGTTGCCAGGGGCTGGGTACAGGGAGAAGGGGTTGACTGTGAAGGAACTTTCTGGAGTGATGGGAACGTGCTAATCCTGACTGGGGGGTGGCTGCACACCTGCACGTGCTTCTCAAAACACACTGAACTAAACACCTAAAGAGGGGAATTCTGAAGGCAAATTATTCTTCACTCAAGTTGATTTCAAAAGAGTATTTAGTGTCCATGCAATACTAGGGCACCCCCTTACAGGTATTAGATATTAAGAACACGACAACCCCAGGGGGTGAGGTAGTGTCTCCACTTAGAAAGGAAGAAGCAGTGCAAAGAAGTCAAGCGACTTACCCAGGTGAGCAGCAAGCTGGGAAGTGGACCCAGATCTGCTGATTCTCTGCTCAGTCCTTTCTCCCTTTTCCCACACTGCACACACCAGGAGGGATTGCTATTTTTTAAGAATAATGGATTTTTTGTGAAAATGACTGATATTCATTTCAAAGGATTTAAACAATGAAGAGAAGGACAAAAGAGAAAGGATAGAAAAGTCCTGTGAAGAAAAACACGAGCGGATAAGGGAACAGAGCACGATGGGAGAGAAATTTTAGGTTGACTGGTCTGCAAAAGCCTCTCTTGAGAACTGAAACCCGTGCCTGAGGGCGCGGTCCGCGAGAACATCTGGGGAGGACGGGGGCCAAGGCCTGGAGGTGGGTGAGCATCCGGGTGCTGCCCGGGTCCTTCTGCCTGAAGGCACGACGTCCACCAGCCGTGTCCTACTCCCCTTTTAACAAGCAGAGCAGTGGGCAGATTGTCACCGTATCAGCAACTCCCTGTAAAACGCTTCATTTGCAAAGTGGTGTCACGAACGTGCCAGCTTAACCGTGGGAACGGTCGACAACGTGCCGTCAGGAGTGCCCAGCGAGGCGCGGCGGCAGCTCTCTCCAGAAGCCTCTGCCAGCTGTGTCTGATCCGCGAGCAGCCGGATGGCGGTGACACTCGCCGCTTACAGCGTGACTATGGCAAAGGGGCTCTCGCTGAGAAACTAGAGGTGTCGCTGGAGGGATTCAGCGAGTTTGGAGCCACTTGCCCTCCTTGACTGAGCAGCCATGAGGACCCAGCTGCACGGGGCCCTCAGCTTTCCTCCGGATGGTTCCCTCCGGCCACTGGCTCGGAGGCCTCTGCACAGCAGAGGAAAGGTGCAGAATGCTGCTTCTGGGACGTTGCCCTGCCTTTCTGGAATGAACTTTCAGAACTTCGCTGAGTTTACAGCATTTTGCAGGAAGCGCTTCACGTTCGCTGTGAGAGCCGGAGCTTTGGCTAACGAATGTGTCTGACTTCGGCCTGAGACCGGCTTTGTTAGTAACGTGCAGCAAGGGTGGGTGGGGGTGAGGGGTGAGCGCCACTTACCTGTCGAAAGGAGCCCGAGCTGTGGGGACTAAACTGGCTTAGCTCAGGCCCAAGAACACTTCCTGTGCCGTCACCTCCTCTGGGAAGCCCTCCTGCTGCTCGTCTCCCTGCTGAGGTCCCGGTGCCCTCCCCCGTGTCCCTGTGCCACCCTAGGGAAGCCGCTGTTGGTGCCATCCCCGGTTTTCTCCACGGCTCTGGGAGCTCCGTGGGGGGCTGTTTCCTACTCATCATCACAGCCTCAGCTCCGGGGAGGGGAAACGTTCCTGAAAGGGACGAGATTTATTGGCTCTTGACCGTGTGCTGGGTACTGTGTGCTCAGAAGGTAACTAAATGAGCGAGACAGACATAGTCACCCCTTTCCCGGAACCGTAGTCTGGTGATAGGACCAAAACCCAAACTTTCACAGACACAACTTAAATTAATGAAGTTCTAGGAGGCTGATGTGCAGGTTACCGAGGGAGCACGTGACAGGTGATGAATGAGTAAAGGAATGAAGCAAAATTCTCCTTATAGAGCATACATTAAGGTATAGTTATTGATTATTATGTTTAATATCTAAAAGTCCCTGTATCTGGGAAAGTAGGCTAAAGTACTAAACATCTGGTTTAAAATAGAAATAAAATTCTAAGCAGCCTTGCCATTGTGGTCATTAAGATGCATCTTTTTCTTTAACGCTCCAACAAAAGGTTTAAAGAGTGACTGATGGAGGCTGTGAGCACACGAAGCCCACACAAGTAGACACGAAATGCTTGGAGCCAGGCGCCCGGCTCCATGGAGACAGAGTCCATCCATCAGGGGTGGATGCCACAGACCAAGACGACGGGGACAGGAGTCGGTTTGCTGTACATCGTTACTGATGGATGAGGAGACGGAATAACGGAATCTCAGAGCTGGGAGGGCCAACTGCAGGCACACTCTTTGCTGGGGAACCGAGGGAGGCCTGGGTTTCCTGGCTGGGCTTCCCGCCCTGCAGTTACCCCTCAGTGGACAGTGGGGGGGGGGGACAGAAGCAGTGAGGTGAGGATTCAGAGAAGGAGCAAGGCACGTGGGTGCATCTTGGAAAGGGCCCCAAAGCTACAGCCATGTTTATCTTATGATCATGGAGCGCTGCGTGATGTTTTTCTTTGTCTTCTCTCTTTATCTTCCAAGTTGTCTATAATGAGAATGTAACAATGATGATGATGGCTAAAATTTATTAAGATTTCATAGCAGGCCAGTATTTTGTGATTCATTTAATCCTTAAAACAACCATGCACAATAAAACGAGGTTATTAACCCATTTTAACAGATGACTCTTACTGAATGCTGAGAAAAAGAAAAGCCTCAAGCCAAATAGCTCTTGAATAACTTACTCAGAGCTGAATCCAGATCTGTAACTAAGCTACATATTATTCTTTAAAAAACCAAAAGTATTTAATTTGAAAATATTTTGCATGCATTCTTTTGGCAAGTAAAACATATTTAAAAGAATTTATTATGACCTAGGTTTGGTTGTAAAGTCATAAGAAAGACATCCCAGATTGTCACCACTGCCTTATAGCTCTCCAAATTCTGTTGTCTGATCTTTTAAAGATGGAAGGGTTGCATGGTCTTAAAATGTAGGAGAAAACGTAAAATCTCACCAACTTGAAAGTTCCTTATCAGTACATGGAAAGCACAATTGCACGTTGGGATCTTACCAAGTTCAAGGGCGTTTAGGCTGAGCTAGAAGCAGCAGGCACTCCATGAGCCGACCGAGCGCAGCTGATGTGCGGGGACTGCCGAGGTCGGACTTAACTAAACACCGGGCTCCCTGGGTTTCCCGTCTGGAAGCGCCATGTACCGCCCCTCAGCCTGGGCCCGTTTCCAGCCGCGCAGAGCCCCGGGCCCCTCCGGTCGCTGCCCGCACAGGTTAGGGTGCACAGTGGTTGCACGGCAGGTGCTGGTGGGAGGGCAGCTTCCCTCGGTCAGCACCGCGTTTGCGAGGGTCGGTGTCACGGGCGGCTGTGCACTCACTGCCCGAGTCCTGCCCTGCAGACACTGCACAGTGTCCAGCTACAACGCTACGGCCGGCCGTGGGGCGGTGTCCCCCTGCGCGCTCCAGCCCGTGTCCTGGCAGGTGCGCCTGTCCTGTTGGAGCTGCCAGTGACAGGACGTGTGGACATTCACCTTTCCCAAAAGGGCTGCACCTTTTCCAGAGAGCCTGGACCGGCTTACAGTCCTCCGGCAGGGCGGGGGGCCACGCACCCCCTACCTGCACTATTGTGGGTATTTTCCATTTTTTATTCTAACCTTCCTGGGGTGTGTGTTATGATGCACCGTGGATTATTACTCACACTTCTTGAAGCCGAGGCTGTGAGCATCTTAGCACGTATCTGTTGATTATTTGGATTTCATCCTGTCTGAGGCACCTTTTCAAGCCTTTTGCCCATTTCAAAATTTTGTACTTTAACTTTTTCTTACTGATCCATAGGAGTTCATGTATTCTGGATTCAAGCCCTATATGGGAAATATGTATTGCAAAATACCTTTTCCCATTCTGTAGATTTCCATTTTTTCTTCATTATTATATATTTTTTATAAACACAAGTTCTTGCTCTTACTGTTTTCTCATGTATCAATATTTTTTATATTATGTTTATTGTTTTATGTCCTGATTAAGAAGTCTTTGCTTACTCCAAAAGTGGCAAGGTACTTTACTAGTTTTGTAAAGTTTGTTTTTTATTATAAAAGTAAAAGCTGTTCACTGTAGGAAATGTGTAAAATTTAAGAAAAGTATGAAAAAGAAAATAAAATTCAACAGTAATCTCATCACGAGGAAGAAAGTCACTATTACCATTTTACAACATTTTAGTTTTAGTCTGTGTGTGTTTTAGTGCTCTGTGTGTGTGTGGGTGTGTATGTGAGTGTGTGGTGTGTGTGGGGTGTGTGTAAATGTGTGTGTTTTACATAATGGGGACTGTGGTGTAAATACACTTGTATTTTGCTCTTTTTTGTGAGACAGCGTTTATCTATATCACTTATACTTCTTCAAAGGCTTCTTTTTTCAGCAATTGTGTAAGTTAAAATCACATAATTTACATTGAAAAGTCTATTATAAATACTCTACATATGAGGTGTGATTTTTTACCATTTTAAGTAATGAGATTGATATGTTTTGCACGTATAGTTTAAACTACTTGTAACAAATATTTAGAACGGAATTACTGGCTCTGAGGTCTGAATGGTGCCACCGCTTCTCATGGAAATGCCCGTTAGAAAAGTGCTGCCGATTTGCTCACCTTCAGCGCGAAACGAGAGCAGCCGCCTCGCTGGCCCCTTGCCAGCAAAGGTGTAACAGAGCGCTGACGATTTGATGCCCAAAATAGCAACATTGTAATCACATTTCTTTACTTTAAAAGATTGGCTATATTTCACATGCTGGTTGGCCATCTGTCCGTCTTGTTTTGTGGCTTTTGTCCATATGCTCCCTTCACCAACCTTGTAAAGGCTCAATTAGGCTTCTAGGATTCCAATCAAGGTATAGCAGTAATGTACATTTCTTTGTGTGTAGATTTGTATATTCAGACACATCAAAAAGACATAAAAATAAGAAGTTACTGAGATTACAGGAATGGCTAAAGGGTTTTTAATCTTAGGTAAAATATTTTTAACTTCCCAGGCATTCACTAATTAAAAATCTATTTTTCATCTATTTTTACAAGCTGGCTCTGCCTGTGAAGCTGTGGGCAGCCTCGTTCTCTGTGGCAGCCGCTGCCGAGTCCAGCAACCCCACCGTGGCCATCAGGGTCCGCGCGGCTCCCGCTGTGGCCCGTTTCTGTCTGGTTTCAGTGGCTGCCTGGACAGAGAGGGGGCTGGGGCCGTGGATGTGGGGGGCAGAGCAGAGGGGACCCCAAACGCCAACCACTGGTCATCTCAGCTGTAGGTTTTAAATCGTGTCCTCATTTATCAGCCCAAAGGGCAGGGCTTATAGGGTGAAATACAGCAGATAATTTAGTCCACAGGGCAAGTTTTTCTAAATAATGTTGTTAAAAGTAAAATAAGAAATATATCCAATATATATATTAATATATTAATATTCAATGATATTCATAGCTAGTCGTCATTTGATTTGATTGTTGATGACTTACCTTGGACACTTTATGGCCTTAAGACTGTAACTGTGTAACCAAATAAACTCCCTTTATAAAAGCCAATCCATTTCTGCTTTGTCTGAGTAAGCAGCTTCTCCCTGAAATCCAAGATGCCATCACGGTGTCATCTGACGACAGTTGCTAGGCTGTTTCTGTCAGTTCACGAGCCATCACCTGACGCCTTCTGAGAGGGTCCCTTCTGAGCCGGAGAGAGCGCCGTCCACCAAGGATGTTCTTTCTAAGGACTTCGTGGTTGGGGCCCCCAGCCCACCATGCCGGTGACCAGGGCAGCCCGAGGCCCCGGTCCCAAGCCTGATTGTTCCAACTTGCTTTGGGCTCCTGGTGCCGCCCGAGCTGCTGCCGGGCCCTGATAGAGAAGAGTCTCTGGGCTGCAAGTCGGGGGTCGGGGAGTCTCAGCAGGTCACGCAGCACAGGGGCAGGGACCTGGATATGACGAGCATGTGCCTCTGGCCATGTTGGGGACACACACGCCCGGGCCTTTTGCGGTGTGACCCTGTGACTGCAGGTCCCATGGCTGCCCTGATGACCGCAGGCTCTCGGCCACGTCCCCCTGACACCATCACTTTGTGCAGTTGGGTTGAGCACTTGGCAAAAGCTGAAGCATGGCGGGCACCCCCATGGAGATTCCCAGGCTTCAGGCTCTGTGCGAAGCATCTGAGTCCACCGCGCCGCGTGGACGCACACTTCCCCGAGGATGTCCTGGGCTGTGGGTGTGGAGTGGCCCGTGGACGTCCCCCAGCGGAGGCTGTGAGCCTGGGACTGGCGCTCAGGCCTGGCTGGGAGCAGAACACCCCAGCCTGGAGGTCGTGCCGCACCCTCACCCTCGCCCGGCTGCCCGCCCTCAGGCCCCTCTTGTCTGCAGGCTCAGCCCCCCAGAGCCGTCCATGTCCCAACCCCCAGAACCCCTGACGGTGTCGGGCTGCACGGCGAGGGCCCGAGGCTGCTGTCCCGCTCATGTGCGATGGGAGAGAACCCGCCTTCTCCAGGTGGGTGCGTGTGACTGAGAGGAGGAGGGAGGCAGAGAGAGGCAGGGGGTGCAACCCAGAAGGAGTTCTGAGGGACTCCCCTGGACGGCAGAGGGGCCACGGCCCTCTAGAAGCTGCAGACGGCAGGGAAGGCAAGGCCGGGGCTCGCGAGGGGAGAGGCGGCCGGTACACGGGGCATCCGGCACGGGGAACACAAGGGGGGGCTGCGATTTCTTCTCATACTTAATCCACTTTCTACTGTTTTTAGTGTTAACTAACTCAAAGCTAATTAGCAGTGTTGATAATGAAACACAGACATGGCAACTGATTGCTTTGCCATTACTACTAATTCATTCACCATCAAAAGTGTTCCAAACTCAAGTTTTATCTAGATCCAATTACATTCAAGGGGTTTCACAACATGGGGGGAGGCATACATTCAGATAGAGCAATGGTGCTACTCCTTAGGTACTTGAGGTGAGTTACTTTTCAAGGAAACTCAGGTTTTACTCATTGTCCTAGTTTGCTGATGCTGCCAGAATGCAAAACACCAGAAATGGATTGGCTTTTATAAAATGGGGGTTTATTTGGTTACAAAGTTACAGTCTTAAGGCCATAAGGTGTCCAAGGTTGCGGGACACTGTTATCGAGTTCCAACTTGGCGGGCCTGGGCCAGGGGAACTGATCAGCCCCTAGGAAAGGTAGTGGGGCATGGGTGGTAGCGCCCTCCACGGCCCCCCGGGCCTGAGAAAGTGGAGCCGAATGCAGGCCCCATTTCCTCACCCCAAAGTACAACCGTTGGGGACGGCTTGCCGGAAAAAACCACCCCCCGTGCCTTACCCGCACCCTCCACCCTCTTCGTTACCGGAGCAACTCCCGCCCCTTTTCAAACAACCTCCGCGCCCTCTCAGAACCAATCCAAGCCTTTAACCCCTACAGCTACCCCGCCCTCTAAACCGCCCTATATAAACTTGTACTCTCCCCTAATAAACTCTCTTGGCTTCTTCACCCTCAAAGAAACGTGTCCCGCCTGTTTCTTCTCGCCGCCCTCCACACCTTGCACGCCACCGCCGGGGACCGGGCCCAGTCCCCCGCCTCGCCCTCGCCTCCGGGAAAGAGCCCCCGCCGCCGGTACCCTCCGAGCAATCCCGAGAGAATAGGATTTAGCAACCGGCCGCCACCCCCCCCCCCCCAGAAGAGTCAACTGCGACCGCAACTGGCGCCCAACGTGGGGCTGGTCCTCTCCACGCAGCGGTCCAGTAAAACCACCCGCTCGCCCGGACGCCTCTCCAACTCCCCTTCTCCTCGCCTGCAAGGTAAGGGCCGCCTCTCCCTCGCCGCCCCGCGGAGCCGCCTCTCCCTCGCCGCTCCACGTCTGGAGCCGCCTCTCCCACGCCACTCCGTGCCCGGGCCGCTCTTCCTTTCCCGCATTAACCTGGCTCTTGCCCCCGACTACCTTTCGTCTTCTCTTCCTATGTCCCCCCCATTCCTCCTAACACTCTTCCTCCAGTAGCTTTCCCTCTTCCCCTCCATTACTTTGCTGTGGTCCTTTGTGTCTTTGTTTCTTTGTTTGGCGCCGTGTGCCTCTTTGCAACCGCCCCTCCCCCCAAACTGCTCTCGCTACCAGAGGGTCCTGCTTTCTATTCTCGCCGTCTCCTTCGGCCTCGCGGCCACGGTTTACCGCATTTTCTTTACTCAATAATCAACCCCCCTTTTTTTTTCTCCCTCCGCTATGGGTAATTGTCTATCTGCACGCCAAGCACCCCAAGTTCGCGCTCTAGCGGGTCTCCTAGACACACATCGCTGTAAGGTGTCTGTCCGACAGCTGCAAGTATATTGGGACCTCCTGCTGCCCTTTAACCCATGGCTCACCACTTGCCATCTTTGGGACCCTGTTACTTATAATCGCCTTATTGATCGGGTCACCAACGCCATGGACCATGAGAGCAAGCGCTTCCCTCCCGGCTTGCTCCCCACCTTAATAACCATCCGCTCCTGCCTTCAAGGCTCCCTCCCCCCTGATCGAGGCCCCATTAAATCCAAGGAGGCCCTATCAACCCAGTCAACAGACTCAGACAGCGATACTAATGTGGACCACGATTCGGACACAGAATCCTTAGTCGAGCAGATTAACAACGCGCTCGAAGTCGCCCCCCAAAAACAAAGCAATACTAAGCCTCTCCAAAATGGCGAACTTCCTCCTTCTTCTTCCACTGAGGGGAGGAAGTGCTCTAGTGATGACGTCAGCCCTAAGCCAGGCCGGAAACCGCATGCGCTTTACCCCGCCCTTTCACAGGGCGGAGCTGGTCCGCCATCTTACGCCTTGGACCCCGCCCTTTCACAGGGCGGAGCTAGTCCGCCATCTTATGCCTTAGCCACTCCCACCGCGCCGCCGCCTCGCGACGCTTGGGGCCTCCCACTCCCGCCTCCCCCTCCGGCGAGCTCCCCCTCGGAGCCGCTACCGGCAGCTGCCGCCGCTCCTCCCACCCTGCCGACTAACAACCCCTGGCTGCCTTCTACACCTCAAGGCAACCCTTGGGGCAATGCTCCCCCTACCCCCACTCCCGCGCCAAGCCCTCTGCAAGCACGTCCTCCTTTCTCTCGTGCTTTTCGCTGCTTTCCTCTTAACCTTACCCCCACACCGCAGAAACCGTACGACTGGTATCCCATTGACTCAGATACTATCAAGCAGCTTCGCAGGGCCGTCAAGGAAGACGGGTTAGGTAGCCCATACGCTTCCCAATTACTACAGGATATCGCCATGGACTTTTGCCTCCCCCAAGACTGGGCCTCGCTTGCCCGTACCATCCTTAACCCCGGCCAGTTTGTTGATTGGCGTGCTCACTTCCAGGCGGAAGCAGCTAAGCAAAGCGAGCAAGACGCAGCCACTGGAGTCTATCATCACCCCGAAGCCTACTTGGGCACGGGAGCGTTTATAAATGCATCCGCCTATATTAATGCGCCTGCCACCTTTTGGCCTATCCTTCGGGGAATAGCCTTGCGAGCTTTTGCCAACTGCTCCGCCTGTCGGCCTACTAAATTCACCAAGCTCCTTCAGGAGCCAAATGAGCCTTTTGCCACCTTTGTCTCTAGGGTTGAAGAAACCTGTGCTCGAAAGGTTAATGATCCCCAGGCCCAACTGGCTCTCGCTCGAGAACTCATTCTCGAGGGAGCCAATCCCCCTTGCAAGCAGGCTATTCTTCCCTTGCGGGAGAAAAGCCTATACGATTGGGTACTCGCCTGCAGCGCCTTTGACCCAGCTGCCGCGTCCCTAGCCCAGGCTGTCTCTGGCGCTGTCACTGCCGCCTTAGCCGCCACCACCGGTTGCTTTAAGTGCAGGCAGAGTGGCCATTTTGCCCGGGAGTGCCCCAATGCAGAAGTCAACCGCCCGCCTTTCATGCAGCGCAATGGGCGCCCCCCTCCCACTCCTTGCCCACTCTGCCAGCGTGGCTATCACTGGGCGCGCGATTGCAAAAATAACCCCAAAACCCTCTGCCGCTGCCCTGGTGTCAATCAGCGCCAAAACGCTGAGCAAGCTTTAAACTCCAAGCGGGGCAAGCCTCAGCCCCGCCCCTAAGAGGCAGCGTGCCGGCCGGTTCTAATAAAACTAATCACCTCACCGGCAATAAAACGCTTCTCTGGACAGTCCCTATCACTCCGGAAAAGCCTACTCGTAAGTTAAGAATAGGGGGGCAATGGTACACGGGCACGCTCGATTCAGGGGCAGAGGTCTCTTGCATGCCCGCTCAGTATGCCACCATGTGCATGGTTCTCGATGGTCCCTCGGTAGTGGGAGCCACTGGTACCTCCACCTCTCTCCAAGCCATAGGACCCATTAAGTGGGAGGATGAAGAGGGCCACTCAGGCACCTTCCACCCGTTATTCCTACACACCATAGACCAAATTTTATGGGGCCGTGATATCCTCGCCGCCTCTGGGGCAGTGCTTACCACGCAGCCCCCCCAATAATGTGCGCCACTGCTCATTTAACACCTTCAGCGCCCGTTCCTCTGCAGTGGGATACTGAGGAACCTATATGGGTGGAGCAGTGGCCCCTTCCCACGCATAAATTAGTGGCACTCCAAGCCCTTGTCCAAGAACAATTGGACGCTAGCCACATAGAACCTTCTACTAGTCCCTATAATTCGCCAGTGTTTGTTATTCATAAAAAAGCCACAGGGAAATTTAGGCTCCTCCATGATCTGCGGGAGATCAATAAGCATATTCTTCCCATGGGTTCCCCGCAGCCTGGCCTCCCCCATCCGGTGGCCATCCCGGCTCACTATCACGTAGCCACCATTGACATCAAAGACTGTTTCTTTTCCATCCCGCTACATGAGCGAGACCGCCCGCGCTTTGCCTTTACAGTCCCCGTCCCCAATCACGCGGGCGCGGCTAGCAGGTACCAATGGAAAGTTCTCCCTCAAGGGATGCGTAACAGTCCGGCCATCTGCCAAATGTATGTTAATCACGCAGTGGCCCCCCTGCGAAAGCGGGCCATGCTCATCCATTACATGGATGACATCTTGGTGGCCTCTGAGGACGCCGAGGCGCTTCCTCTAATCCTTAAAGACCTCACCACTAATTTAGCTGACCTCGGCCTTACGGTTCAGCCCGAAAAAGTTCAAATTGTGCCTCCATTAGCCTTCTTAGGGTTTAGTATTGATAAAACCATTGCCCCGTCCGCTCCCCAGCTGGACATACCGGATCGGGTCACCATCACTGAGCTCCAACAGCTCTGCGGTCAGATCAATTGGCTCCGCTCTGCGTTGCCAATCACCACCGCGCAGCTCCAACCACTCTTTATGCTGCTGAGTGTCCCTGAAGCCCCGCCGCTAGCAATCTCCCGGCGCATTAAGCTCACTGTGCCAGTTTGAGTGTATTGTGTCCCCCAGATGCCATTATCTTTGTAGTCTTGTGTGGGGCAGAAGTTTTGGTGTTGGTTAGATTTGCTTGGAGTGTGCCCCACCCAGCTGTGGGAGATAATTTTGATGAGATGTTCTCATGGAGGTGTGGCCCCGCCCATTCAGGGTGGGCCCTTATCGGTGGAGCTATATAAATGAGCTGACTCCGGGGGAAAAAAGAGAGTGCAGCTGGGAGTGATGTTTTGAAGAGAAGCAAGCTTGCTAGAGAGGAACGTCCTGGGAGAAAGCCGTTTTGAGGCCGGAGCTTTGGAACAGATGCCAGCTGCCTTCCTAGCTAACAGAGGTTTTCCGGACACTGCTGGCCGTCCTCCGGTGAAGGTACCCAATTGCTGAGGTGTTACCTTGGATGCTTTGTGGCCTTAAGACTGTAACTGTGTAGCAAAATAAATCCCTGTTTTATAAAAGCCAATCCATCTCTGGTGTTTTGCATTCTGCAGCATTAGCAAACTAAGACACTCACCCAGGAGGCAAAAGAGGCCATTGCCGCCATTAACAAGGCGCTCGCCGCCTGCTGTCTCAACAGGTTCAGCACTAGAGAGGGCAATCTTATAGCACTCATCCTTCCTACGCCCGGCACACCCATGGGCTGCCTGTGGCAGGAAGGCCCTCTACTCTGGGCGCACCCCGCTAAAAGTCGGCTTAGGAAAATTTGCCCCGCAGTGCGGCTCTGGATCAGCCTAGCTTCAGATCTAGTCACCCTGGCTGTTCATGTATTTGGAGAGCCGCCGGGAAAAATTGTTTGGCCCCTGGACGCAGGCCAAACCTGCCTGCTTATACGTGATAACCCGGACATGCAAATCCTCTTAGAAGGATTTCAGGGGGAATTCAGCTGCCACTATCCTAGCCATCGACTGTTACAGGGGCTCGCCAAGCTTCCCTTCCGCAGCCCCTTCCATCCTTTCCCCTCCTCTGCACCCATCCCGGGTGCCACTACCATCTTTACTGACGCCTCCAAAACCCGTTTCGCCTTCCTCTCTTATTCACAGGACCACCCGGAACCCCGCCTATTCAGCTATGTCAACCTTCATTCAGTCCAAGTGGGGGAAATTCTGGCGGTGTCATACGCGCTAAACGCCCACTGTAACCACCCAGTAAACATTTTCACTGACAGCCTCTACACGTATCAGGTCTGCCGAGTCCTCACGTTTTCCACCTTTTTCCCCGGGGACTCGGCCATTGAGAAAGCACTTTCTAACCTCAGGAGCATCCTGGAGCATCGACAGGATCCTTGGTTCATTAGCCATATTCGTAGTCACTCAGGCCTTCTGGGGCCCTTGGCTAATGGCAATAGTATAGTAGACCAAGCGGTCTCAGCTCAGACTACCCAAGCTATGCTAACTCACACGGCAGCCCCTCCAGGAGATGCTGTTAACCAGGCTAAGTTATTGCATTCCAGGTTTCACTTTTCGGCTACGTCGTTGCATCATTTATGTGGCCTCTCCCTAGATACCTGTAAACATCTTGTCCGCAATTGTGCAACTTGTGCGCCCTTTGCGCCGCTTGGCCCCTTACAACCTCAAGGAGTCAACCCACGAGGCCTAAAACCCAATTCTAGATGGCAAATGGATGTAACTCATGTTCCGTCCTTTGGGCGCCTCAAGTATGTACATGTAATGATTGACACCTTCTCAGCCATGTGTTATGCAGTCCCCCTCGCCGGGGAAACGGCCAAACACTGTATCAAGGCCCTAAGACAGGGAATTCTCTTCATGGGAGTCCCCTGGGACATAAAAACGGACAATGGGCCTGCCTATCGCAGTGCCTCCTTTCGGCCTTTCTTCAGTTATATAACATCACCCATCATTTCGGCATCCCCTATAATCCACAGGGGCAAGCCATTGTGGAAGCAGTCCATCGCCGCTTGAAAACACAAATTGAAAAAGAAAAGGCAATGCTCCCCCAGGCAACTCCAGGGGACCTTATCATAGCAGCCCTTATTCACCTTAATCTACTCACATTCAATAAAGAAGGACTTTCGCCCCTACATAAACATTGGGGTCCCTCGTATAGGCCCACCCAGGCCCCAATGGTCTACTGGAAAGACCCAGAGAATAATGCCTGGAAGGGTCCCTCCCCACTCCTCGCCCAGGGGCGCGGGTTTGCTTGTGTTTTCCCAGATGATGCATCACAACCAATCTGGATCCCGGGAAAAGCAATCCGACCCGCCACCAGCAGCCAAACGGCCGACAAGACGAGAACGCCGCCGTCTCCGCAGCCTAACATACCAGATGACAACCTTGCAACTGGACCAGGAAGGCTGTCCGAGAGCACCCCCGGAGAGGCCTGAAAACTCGCAAGAGGAAAGACAAGAAATCGTCCAAATCATGCGCCTATACAGACAGGCAAAAGCCAGCCTCCTACACCTTCACAACCCTCACCCAAGCATAGCTTCTCTTCTAATAGCCATGTTAACCCTCGCCTCTTCTACACAGGCCAACCCCCACCAGCCTTGGAAATGGACCTTGGCACGATGGGAGGATTCCAAGATTGTGCAAACCCACGTTACCGCAGGACGCCCTTCCTTCATCATTTACCCCTGCGACCTAATCCTGTTCCCGGAGGGCACACCTTGCCTTAACCAAGCCCAATATTACATGTGCCCATCCTCAAACCCCGGGAAACAGTACTGCAATGCTCCCAACCAATACTACTGTGCATACTGGGGGTGTGAAACATTAGCCACTACTTGGAAGCCTCACGCCCCTGATCATTACCTAACTTTAAATTGGGCCCCTTTTGGTTGCAAGCCCCGTGACCATTCCATCAATCCTTATTACGATAAATATAATTGTCAAAAACTAAATCTCACCGTACAGCTCCCTACTGGCTATTCGGTCGAACCTGGGGCTTCAGAATCTATTTGGAAGGAGTCGACCCAGGTTCCCTTATCTTGATAAAAAAGGAGACTGTACTAAAACACCCCTCTGCCATTGGTCCCAATAAAGTCATTAACCCCCTTTTTCCACAGCCCTCCAGCCGCACCTCAGCTCCAACCAGCCGCACCTCAGCTGCAAACAGCGCATCACCAACCCCACCACCCCAACCTTTCCTACCCCCCTCTCATTACTCCTCTCCCCTCTTCAGCCTTATCCAAGCAACCTTCACCTCACTAAATGTCTCCTACCCCAATCTTACCTCCTCCTGCTGGCTTTGCCTCTCCACCTCCTCCTCCCTGTATGAGCCCGTCGCCTCCAACCTCTCCTTTTCAGAAAATGCAGAAGACAACCCCTCGGAATGCTATTGGAATACCTCTGCCGTCCCCCTAACCTTTCATTCAGTCTCCTTTACAGGAAAGTGCATCCGCCCTCGCTCAAGTAACTCTCCCAACCTCACAGCTTGTGCCAACTACTCATCTCCCAGCAGCTCTGCCAAGTTTCTTATTCCCCACAACTCCTCCCAATGGCTCTGCTCCTCTACAGGACTTACCCCCTGCCTTAATGTGCAAACCCTCAATACAACTAATGAAACTTGCCTCCTAATGTCCTTATCCCTAGGGTCCTATACCACAGCGAGGAAGACTTCTTCCTCCGCCTGGAAAGAACTGCAGCTCCTGCCACTCTGCTAAAGCGAGAACCCATCACCGCCCTCACAATTGCCTCCCTCCTAGGTCTTGCAGGCGCTGGCACCGGAATCGCTGCATTAGCCAGTCAAGGCTCCGCCCTAACTCACCTCCGGGCGGCTGTTGACGAGGACATTCGTCACCTACAAGACGCTATTTCCCATCTTAAAAATTCTGTCAATTCCCTCTCTGAAGTCGTGCTCCAAAACCGCCGAGGTCTCGACCTTCTCCTCCTCAAAGAAGGAGGCCTTTGCGCCGCCCTAGGAGAAGAGTGCTGTGTATATGCAAACTCCACAGGTCTCGCCGAAGACAGCCTAAAGAAGGTCCGAGAGAGACTAGAACAACGCAAAAGAGACCGTGAAGCCACCAGCTATTGGTCCCACATCTTTACCCCCCTCCTCCCATACCTCCTCCCTCTCATCGGCCCCCTACTAATGATTATTCTAGCTCTCACCCTAGGGCCCTGCATTATCCGCAGAATTGTCCAGCTTGCTAAGAACCAAGCCAATGCTGTCTTTTCATCATTTGTGCAAGTCCAGTATCAACAACTTGCCTCCACTGAAGAAGCTGACCCTCCGCAGCGTCGCCACCCTCGTCCATCCCGCAAGCAGCGAAGCCCCTCTCGAACGCCCGGGCGCCACACCAACGTCGAGCTCCAGCCTCTCTGACTACCATCTACCCCTATCCCTTCCCCCACCTCCCCTTTCCCTCATCCCTTGGCGGATCTCTCCGGTAAGCTTCTTCCTCTAATTAGAAAAGAAGGGGGAAATGCGGGACACTGTTATCGAGTTCCGACTTGGCGGGCCTGGGCCAGGGGAACTGATCAGCCCCTAGGAAAGGTAGTGGGGCACGGGCGGTAGCGCCCTCCACGGCCCCCCGGGCCTGAGAAAGTGGAGCCGAATGCAGGCCCCATTTCCTCACCCCAAAGTACAACCGTTGGGGAGGGCTTGCTGGAGAAAACCCCCCCCCCGTGCCTTACCCGCACCCTCCACCCTCTTCGTTACCATAGCAACTCCCGCCCTCCCCATTGCCGGAGCAATTCCCGCCCCTTTTCATACAACCTCCGCGCCCTCTCAGAACCAATCCAAGCCTTTAACCCCTACAGCTACCCCGCCCTCTAAACCGCCCTATATAAACTTGTACTCTCCCCTAATAAACTCTCTTGGCTTCTTCACCCTCAAAGAAACATGTCCCCCCTGTTTCTTCTCGCCGCCCTCCACACCTTGCACGCCACCGCCGGGGACCGGGCCCAGTCCCCCGCCTCGCCCTCGCCTCCGGGAAAGAGCCCCCGCCGCCGGTACCCTCCGAGCAATCCCGAGAGCATAGGATTTAGCAACCGGCCGCCACCCCCCCCCAGAAGAGTCAACAACGACCGCACAAGGTAACACATCAGCAATCGGGTACCTTCACTGGAGGATGGCCAATGGTGTCCGGAAAACCTCTGTTAGCTGGGAAGGCACATGGCTGGTGTCTGCTCCAAAGTTCTTGTTTCAAAATGACTTTCTCCCAGGACGTTCCTCTCTAGGCTGCAGTTCCTCGAAAAATGTCACTCTCAGTTGGTCTTGGGGTATTTGTCCTCTCTCAGCTTCTCCGGAGCAAGAGTCTGCTTTCAACAGCTGTCTTCAAACTGTCTATCATCTGCAGCTCCTGTGCATTCTTCAAAGTGTCCCTCTTGGCTGTAGCAAGCTCACTCCTTCTGTCTGAGCTTATATAGTGCTCCAGTGAACTGGAGCCATGCTGAGTGGGCGGGGCCACATCTCCACGGAAACTATCCAATCAGAGTCATCACCCACAGTTGGGTGGGGCACATCTCCATGGAAACACTCAAAGGATTCCTATCTAATCAACACTGATATGTTTACCCACACAAGATTACATCAAAGATAATGGCGTTTTGGGGGACATAATATATTCAAACTAGCACACCCATTAAAAAACAAAAACCTACCCTATAGTACTGTCGTGAAGATAATATACTATATATGTTATAACACATATATATTATGCATGTCACAGACAATTGGGTTATATTAAGTAGACATGGTAAAATCTACTTTGCAGTGTCGGTCAAAGGATTGGAGATCGTGTGTGCAGTAAGTGTAACCCCTGGCCCATCCCGGGTCCCCACAGGCGTGTTTATCTACAGGGCCACCCCCTCACATACCCCACACAGGCCCCAGGGAGCTCCCCTCTGGGGGCAGAGCCTTGGGGGAGGAGCTGAGGACTCGGGTTTACTCCTCTGAATTCGCTTCTGCCTCCTGAGGCCTGGGGAAGACAGGCTTGTTTTCTGTTGGGAAGACGCGCTTGCTCCTGGAGGGCTGAGCTCGGTGGGAGCGGCTTTGGGAGAGCCTCAGCCTCGGCTCGGTTCTTAGAGGGTAGAGAAGGTGACTCTGGGCTCACCAGGAAGCAGAGGTGCTGGGGACTCACCGTCACTTCTCCTCCTGGGCCGGAGGCGCCCGTGGTGTGGACCCCGGGGTCAGTGGGCAGCGGGAACCAAGAGGCCACCCACCGGACACCTGGGCAGCCGGACACCTGGGCAGCCGTGCTTTCCGCCCAGGCAAAGTCTAGCTTAAAAAGGGGCGTGGCAATCGATTAGAATCGGCATAATTGCTTAACGGGAAGAAAATTTAGATTAAGGTCTAAAGCCCTTCACACCTTTCTCCTTATTCCTTCACTTTAAAAGTTCTGCTAAATCCAACCAAGGCCTTTCCCTGACGTGGAGTAAAGCACGGTGGGTGCCCCGAGCCCCCCGGGTCTCCTGGGGATGGTGTCGCCCACCGAGAGCCCCAGGCAGCTCCACCCACACTCCCGCCGCAGGATTTAGTCAGCGCCCTCGTCGTGCGGTGGGTTTCTCAGGCGAAGACCTGTAAACTGTGAGGGTCGCACCCTGCCGACCCCGAGCCGACCGTGAGTCCGTGCGTGGGGAGAGCGACCTCCGTGGGATTCGCCTGAAGAGAGAAGGGATCCGCGACACGGGAAGCTGCGTCCGCCCCAGCAGACACCGGCTGGTCTCTGTCCCCTCTGACTCGCAGTACACGGGGCTGATCTTCTCACGAAAGGAGCTGAAAGATCCCAGCTTATTGTCACGACTTTAACGCTCCTGTGTGCCTTCGTGACACATCTCGTTACGTGAGCCTGCCGTGTCCCACGAAGGATTTAAGGTGGTGAACTACTTTAGTCCCCCCTTTATTTTTCCAACTACTCCTTTCCATTTTATGTTTAGAAGCGGACGTTTCCTGGGATGTGAGCTCCTGAAACAGTGGGCGTGGGCTCGATGAATGCCTGGCTCACCGCCCCTGAAAGTGGTGAATGCAGAGCCCGATGTCATTCCAAAGGCCACGCCGTGACCCCTGGGGGACCCAGGTGAGACCCCCAGAGACCATAAACCGTGTGGATGTGACGGATGACCCCGGACCCCTGGACAGCCCAGGGCGCGCCTCTGTGTTGTGCGTTGCTCACCGCTGGAGCCACCCCTGCCCAGTAGCCTTCCCACGGCCCCTCGTTCCCGTCCCCTCCTCCCACACGCTCCTTCCCCATCAGCCAGCCCAGAGGAATTACACGAGGAAGATGTCTTTTTGAAGAAAGGTGGGTTTTTCCTCTCCTGCCTAACCTGCTAACTGGAAGCAGTCATCAATACTTAATAAAGGAATTTACAGCGAGCCTCAGCCGCAGTTCTCAGAGGGCTCTGGAAGCATTACCTCATAAAACTTCACCTGGAAAGGTTATTACTGTATCAAGGAAGGAAAAACAAAGACGCACGTTGCTGAGACGATGATGCTACCCCCAAATGCCTGGGTGCCCTCTGCATCGCAGCCGTTCGGGGAAGTGCCCAGGGCCGGGGTCCGTCGGGCCAGGTGCGGCCCCTCGCGTGGTCTCGGCCTGCTCACGGCCCCCTCCACGGGGAAGACCAGCCCCGCCCCCAGGCAATGCCCTGCCCGCTCGAGGGGGCTGGGGTCCTCAGCCTCTGTCTTCTCCGCTCCCCTAGACCACCAGTTCCTCCACTGCTCCCTCAAAATCTCTGAGAACATGATCCCTTTCCCTTTTAATCATCAATGTCCGTTACCCCTTCCCTGGGGGCTCTGTGCGAACCTTCTCTCTGATTCTCCACAGTCTCTCCCCTCGCCCGGCACCTCCTATTCCACCTGCTGGAAGGATGTTTCTAAAACGCGCACCTGAGTGTGTTCCTCTCTGTCTTATGGACAGACCCCATCCACCTCAGCAAGCCCCCAAACACGGAAGGTGCGCTCATAATACGCGCCCACGTCCCCTCAGTGATGGCTGGATGGCTGGGAAAATACTCAGTGCAATCCTTTAGCTGGGAAATGCTTAGTGTAGTCTTCAGTCGCTAGAAAACTGCTTGTGATCATTTCACTCAAGCAGCCTTGAGTGATTTTAAGCTTGAAAGCCCTTGCTGAGGTGGCTGTGGACTTGTCTCATGGGGTCCTCTCTGTTCCTTTTCTGTTACTGTGACAAGCTCCTTCCTGCTCTGCCTGCAGGGGAGAAACACCACCCGTCAGTACCAGCCCCCTCCCCACTGTGAGGACGAGACCAGGGCCTGAGTGGTCACCAGGGGAGGAGGGCCTGCCACGTCATGGGAGAGGCTGACCACGCAGATGCTCCTCTTCTATTGTTTGTCTTTCTTTTTCTTATTTTCTTCTGCTTTCTTCTGGATCCTGGCCATTTCTTTGTCTGTTTGGACAATAAAAACCCAAATAGCCCTGTCACTCCAAACTGGTCTTGGAAAATTATCTCCTGCAATTCCTCACATGGACACGTGTAATGAAACTCACCTTCTCACCAAGACAAAGAGAAGTGTTTCTCCGTTTGATGTGGGATCTGGTGGGATTAACTATTGAAGATGGTGTTTTCTGAAGGTAATGTAAGAAAGGGTTAAGTTTAGCTTTCACATAAAGGCCACATGGAATAGGGAAAATGGAGAGTGGGCGGCAGAACTGGCTTAAACCAGCCCTCTGGTGAGGGGAAGGAAAGAGAGAGCGAGCGCCATGACCTAAGTCAGAATCAGCGCCAGTTCCTTATGTGGGGAAGACAACCAGGGTTACTGGAATATAAAAGAATGGGGGATATGGTCAAAGGTGGGGACTCTCCGTGAAAAAGTTGAACAGTTAACTCTTGGATAGGATGTTCAATTTAAAATCCCTAAGGCAGGCTAGTTAGCTTTCTCAGATTGTAACCTCTAGAGTATCTAGCCAGTGGGGAAACAGGAGAGGGACTTGTGTTTTAGGCCTAGAATATAAAACTTTGCTATGTTCTGATTTTTGGGCTCCTGCCTGCCATGTTTCTGGCTGTGTGCCCGTTCTTGCAAGAACGTAAATTAATTCTTTTCTCCTCCAGAACCGAGTGAGTGTTTATTCCCTTACAGGTACCGCGTAACTTCCAACAGGTAACAAGCTTGAAAAGCCCACTCGCCTTGTCTTTTGGGGAGTCTGCTGGGGTGTGATTCCACTTCCTGTGCTCCTGTGGCAACCCACTGCCCCCGCCTCGGCCCCACCCACCCTGGCCTCTGTCCCGCCCGGTGCCCACCCCCTGGCCTCTCTGCTGCGTCTCCTGCTGGGAATCCCTGTGCATTTCTTTGCTGCGAGGTGACTGGGACAATGAATTCCCCTGACGCATGCTAGACACTTTCCTAGGGTCCTGCAGCCGGGCCTCGTCCCCCAGAGCACGCCCCCGCCCCAGGGTGCCCCCCCAGCCACCTCCCTCCCCCTCTCCTGCTGCTCCTGAGACCCGAGACCCGGGGGTCTTCTCCCTGGCGGCTCCCCCAGCCCCTGCCCCTGAGGCGGCCCCCGGGCGCGTGGCAGGTGCCCTGTGCCCAAGGCCCAGGTGTGGCTGCCCTTTCAGGAGGCCCCCGGCTCCACCGCCGTCCCTCAGAGCAGGGCAGCAGAGGGCGTGGGCCCGGCCTCCCACCCCCCATCTCTCGGCCTCTGCGACCCCCTGCTGCGCCTCCATTTCACAAACCACGCTTCTCACACGGCTCAGGAAACCCTGTCAGTCCGCCCGGCGCGCCTGCCCGGTTCCTTCCCGGAGCCTCCCCCGCGCCGGCCCGGCCGCCCCTCCAGCCCCCGCGCGCCCTCGTCCCGGCGCCGGCTCCACTCGGCCTCGGAGAGCCCAGCGCCCGGCGCCTCGGACCCGGGGCTCGGCCGGCGCCGGTGAGGGTCGCCTGGGGAGTGGGGGAGTGAGGAGCAGGGTCCGCTCCCCCGGACTGCGCTTCGGAACCAGGCGCGGCGGGACCGCAGAGCTTGGGGCCGCTTCTCCCGGAGGAGACCCCGGGCGCGCTGTGGCTCAGAGCGGGCGATTTCGGGGCGGGGTCCCGGGCCCCGGGTTGCGGTGAGAAGGGCCCAGGCCCGGCCCGGTCATCTGTGCAGGTTCCGACCTCCCCAGGCGGCCGAGGTCCCGGTGGGCTGGTTCTGCGGGACTGCCGTGGAGTCAGTTTCCTAAGCTTCTGAATTCCTGGATTAGGTCCCTTCCTGTTAACTGGAGCTAAACCCTGGCTTATTAAATCAGGTGACTTTTCAAAAACCCAGGTCCACGGATGTGGGAGCATTTAGAAGCTATTTTTGACCATCAGTTTTGTCTTAAACCTGTTGTTCTATTGTCCTAAATGCCACCATGTTCCGCGCTGGGAGGGCGCACATTTCCGTCCACCAGAGAGAGCCCCTGTGATGCACCCGCCTTTCCGCTACACCCCTCCCACCCAACCTCCCCTTCTCTTTCTCTGCCCATCGACATCAAGGAAGAGAGGGCAGCAGGACCCCGTAATCTCCCAGAAATGCCTGTCCATGGGCAGGTTCCCAACCAGAGATGGCGTCTCCTACAAGCCCAGCTTCTCCCTCTGGAAGCGGCTGTGATCCCCGGTGGGGAGGCACCTGCTCCCCTCCCCCATTTATCATGAATGTCACGTGTCTGCGGTTACCCCTTCTCTGACAGCCCCCTGGCTCCTGTCCTCCTGCGCCAGCTGCCGGGGTGGGGCCCCCAGCAGGTGAGGGCGGCCCCCTATGCCCCACCCCAGGCCCAGGCTCTGAGTTCCCGGGCTACCCACCCTCTGAGCAGCTGGCTGCAAATGTAGGGGCTCCCACAGGTTCTGCAAGTCACCACAGCGACTCACAGACCTCAGGAAAGCACTGTCATTACGATTACAGTTTATAATACAAAAAAGGACCAATCAGAGCATGGGGTCAGCACGTGTCACCTCCTGGCCCCCGGGTGTGTGTTATCAGCGAGGCAGGATGGATGGACTCAGTGCCCACAGGGTGGCTCGGCCTCCAGGACTCCCTTCCCAGCGGTCAGGGCAGCAGGAAGGACAAGACAGGCTCAAAGCCCCAAGTCTGAGTCTTCTCATTAACACAAACTGTCCTAGTTGGACACTCCTGTCACCAAAAATTCTGAGGATTTCAGGGTTACCCCCCAGGAGCCAGGACAAACACCAACCCAGGTCTTCATCACAACACCCCCTGAGCTTCCTGGAAGTCGGGCCTGCTGCTCTTTCCTCTCCCGATGCAGGAGACGACTGAGAGCTCAGGGGGGCTTCCTGTCCTCCCGTTAGTTTCGCTTTACCCTCCTGGTTTCCCCTCCAGGCCACCACGTGGGTCAAACCCCTGTTCTGGTCCCCGGTTCTCCAAAGTTCATCTTCCTGGCAGATTCTGCCTAAACCCTTAACAGATTCCCCTTGGTTTTCAGCCTTTGCCCCTTTCTAGTGACAGCTCCTTGCGTTCCATGAATGGGAACATCTCCAGCACAAGCACCAGGAGTTCTGAGCGATATGAGAGAGGCCCCCACTCCCAAACTTGTTGATGTGTAGATCAGATGTGTACTGGCCTGGCTTTGGCATCCTCAGAAGAAATTCCCCTCCATGAGGCTGTGACAGGCTCCGCCCATCCAGCTGTGTCGCCCTGAGACCCACGTGTCCCGCAGAGACCGGCTCAGACCCCGCTCACTCTGCCAGGGGACGAGGTCCTGTTTACGTCCTCTCCTCGGTAGAGTTATGATAAAATTGCAGAGCTCAGAGGATGTGGCAGGCTGTGGAGATTGCTGCATCGAAAATGGAAAAGTAAGATCAGAGATAAAAAGTTCTAAGATCCTTTTATTGTTTGCAAGAATGATGTAAATATTCAGGAACTTAATACATCATTAAATTATGTGCATGTGTTAAAATATTAAAGTAACCACAAATCAGTAGAGAAACAAAAATAAAGAATGATCAATGAATGCAATAGATAAGAGGAAGAAATGCAGAGAGCAAACAAAAAACATAACAGGTTGAAAGACATTAAACTGTGTGACATAAATAAGTCAAACATAGGATTAGCCATAAAAACAAACAAAGCTAACCAGTTTATTAAAAGATTATCATATCAAATATATATTATTTGTGAGAACATAATGATCTGAAAGAAAAATCTCATTGATCACCCCTGGCAGGTGCTAGGACACAAAATCATGACAGAAAATTTTTTAGTGAAGGAGGAGAATATAGTCTCATCCTGTCTTTCTTGAACAAATTGAGTTTCTGAGTAACCAAATAGTTAATGGGAAAAGTTATTCTTTGTAGAATTTCATCTAATAAATACAGAAGAAATGATAGAATTAGAAAACCACCAATTCATAGTCCAAGATGAAATAATAGGTTTAGGACAAAATCATCAACAGATGCTAAAATCATTGGATTAAATGTTGACGGAGAACTTTATAATTGAGGAAGGAAGTTGGGCATTGTTCAAAGTGAGCCTGTCGGGCATCATGTCCTGGTGATAGCACAGTGGGAGGTACACAGCAAACCCGAGTCTAACCAAGTCCCTAAATCCAAGTACCCATTTATAGGACTTACAGGGATGAGTTAAATGCCACCATGAAAAAGCAAATAGCCATATGCAGTATGTGGAATATTCTACAAAGGAAACAACTTGTTTTTTCCAACAAAGCAGTGGCATATTAAAAGATATGGACAAAGGAAATTGCTGTAGTTAAATGAGAGTTAGAACCAAAAAATGCAATGAATGAACCTCATTTGAACAAACCAGCTGTAAAAAGATATTTCATGACAATTGGAGAAATTTGACTATAGACTGTGTATTGAGTATGGTTGTCGTGTCTGGGAAAAATCCTCATTAGTTAGGTTTGGGATTTGCTTTAAGATATGCATGCAATAGAAGGAGAAGGAGGAGGAAGAGGAAGGAGGAGGAAAAGAAAGAAAACCGCGCATGGAATGGAGAGATGAAACAGTGTAGATAGCATGCGTGTAAGTGCTGAATCTGGGTGACGGGTTTATGGGATACATTATAACACTTTGCTATTTGTTTGAAAAATTTCATAAAAGCAACCCTATAGGAAAAGGAAAATTCTTGTCAGACTTTTTTTTATTAGAGCAGTTGTAGATTTACAGAAAAATCATGCATAAAATGCAGTTCCTATATACCTCAGTCTCAAACATGCAGTTTCCCTATTATTTTTAATGCAAACATTTTGCATTAGTGTTGTACCTTTGTTAAAATTGATGAATCATTATTTTTCTAATTATACAATTAACTGTAACCACAAGTTAATATTAGGGCTCACTTTTTTATGTTGTATGGTTCTATTTTTTTTTCTGGTAACTTATATAAAACCTAAAATGTCCTGCTTTATCCACTTGCAAGTACACAATTCAGGGTTGTTAATCGCATTCCCAAAGTTGTGCCTCCATCACCATCAATCATCGCTGTAATTTTCCATCACCTCAAACAGGAACTCCACAACAACACTCAACATGATATTTCCAAGGTTCACCCACGTTGTAGGTGTGTCAATAGTTCATTCCTTTTTTATGGCCAAATAATATTCCATTGTATGTACACACCACATTTTGTTTATCGGTTGAGGGACACTTGGGTTGCTTCCACCTTTTGGCCATTGTGAATAAAGCTGCTGTGGACATCAGTGTGCAAACATCTGTTCAGTTCCCCACTTTCAGTTCTTTGGGGTATATACCTAGTAACAGGATTGCCAAGTCATGTGGTAATTCTATATTTAGCTTCCTGAGGAACTGCCAAACTGTCTTCTACAGCAGCTGCATCAGTTCACATTCCTGTCAGCAATGAACGAGGGTTCCTATTTCTCTACACCCTCTCCACCACTTGTTATTACACTATTTCTAAAATAGCATCCATTCTAGTAGGTAGGAAATGGTATCTCGTGATTTTGATTTGTACTTCTCTGATGGCTAACGAAGTTCAGCACCTTTTCGGGTGTTTATTGGCTATTTGTATATCTTCTTTGGATAAATGTCTATTCAAATTTTTTCCCATTTTTAAATTGGGGTGCCTTTTTATTGTTGAATTGTAAGAGTTCTTTATATATTCTGGATATTAAAAGCTTATCAGATATACGGTTTCCAAATATTTTCTCCCATTCTCTGGGTTGTCTTTTCACTTTCTTGATAAAAGTCCTTGATGCACAAACATTTTTAATTTTTATTAAGTTCATTTATCTATTTTTTCATCTGCTGCTTTTTCTTTTGGCATAAAATTTAATAAACCATTGTCTAATACAAGGTCCTGAAGATGTTTCCCTATGTTTTCTTTTAGGAATTTTACAGTTTTTGTTCTTAGTTTCAGGCTTTGATCCATTTTGAGTTAATTTTTGTATCTGGTGTGAGGTAGGGGTCCACCGTCATCCTTTGCATATGACTATCCAGGCTTCCCATCTGCTGAAGACACTATTCTTTCCCCACTGAGTGTATTTGGCATCCTTGTCAAAAATCTGTTGGCTGTAGAAGTGAGGGTTTATTTCTGAACTCTCTTTTTTATTCCGTTTTTCTATATGTCTGTCCTTGTGCCAGTACCATGCTGTTGTGGTTACTGTAGCTTTGTAATAAGTTTTAAATCAGGGAATGTAAGTCCTCCAAGTTGTTCTTCATTTTCAAGATGGTTCTGGCTATTTGGGGCCCCTTATCCTTCCATATGAACTTGATAATTGGTTTTTCCTGCTGGACATGAAGAAGTATTTTGACAGCTTTAATGGTGACCTCGACCCTGAAATTGTGAAGTCATTCCTCTTCCAGCTGCTAAAAGGGCTGGAATTCTGTCACAGCCGCAATGTGCTGCAAAGGGACCTGAAGCCCCAAAACCTGCTAATAAATAGGAATGGGGAGCTGAAATTGGCTAATTTTGGATTGGCTCAAGCCTTTGGGATCCCTGTTCGCTGTCACTCAGCTGAGGTGGTGACACTGTGGTGCTGCCCACCGGATGTCCTCTTTGGGGCCAAGCTGTACTCCAGGTCCATCAACATGTGGTCAGCCAGCTGCATCTTTGCAAAGTTGGCCAATGCTGGGCAGCCTCTTTTCCCTGGCAATGATGTGGATGACCAGTTAAAGAGGATCTTCAGGCTGCTGGAGATGCTGACTGAGGAGCAGTGGCCATGACCAAGCTACTAGACCGTAAGCCCGACCCGATGTACCCGGCCACCACGTTCCCGGTGAACATTGTGCTGAGGCTCAATGCCACAGGGAGGGACCCGCTGCAGAACCTTCTGAAGTGTGACCCCATCCAGTGCATCTCAGTGGCACCCCTACTTCTCTGACTTCTGCCCTCCCCAGGCTTCAGGATCCCTGGCCCTCAGGCTGGGGCCTGGTCTATTTAAGCCCCCTCCAGGGAGGGGAGGGGAGGGAGGCGGGGGGATGCACAGTGCACTGGAGCTCCAGCTGTGCTGGGCCCCGCCAGGGTGGGGGTGCCCTACCCCGTGTTCGTCACTCCCTTCATGGACTTTATCTAATTTCATAAATTGGCTCCTTTCCCACATACAAAAAAATTATGGAATCATGATGGGGATTGGGTTGAAACTGTAAATCACTTTAGGTAGAATTAACAGTTTAACAATATTTAGTCTTTCAATACATAGATGATTTTTTTAAAAACCCAGCTTTATGTGCTAATGAAGAATCAAACTTCAAGAAAATTAAGACAGAAGAGTAGAAAATAAAATTATGCAAAAAGATATACTAAGAAAATAGCCAAAGGAAACTATAAATACAACAAACAGGAAAAGACTACTATCAAGAAAAAGTAAATTCAAGGCAACATTATTCCAAGAGATAGAGAAGAACACAACTGATAATAAAAGGAACAATTCACCAAAATGTATAGTTTTCATGAACTTGAATGTATAAAGCAAAATTGGACACAAGGGAAACTGACAGATCTACAGTCATATAGGAAGATTTAAACTCATATCTGTCAGAAATTGAGATCAAGAAGGAAAGTTTAATAAGGACTCAGGAGATTTGAACAATTACAAGTCCCAAACTTGATCTAATAGCTGCCTATAAAATCCTTAACCAGAAAAAAAAGAGAATGTACATTCTTTTTTGATCACCCATGGAAGTTATGATATTGACCATTTCTTAGGCAATAAAGTTCCAAAGAAGTGATAACCTATAGATCATATTCTTTGGCCACAATGCGATTAGATTAAATATCAGCAATAAAAAATATTCAAGAGGAAATTTCAGTGAAAGCTGTGAATTTCTTAAAATCATTTTCAAAGAAATAGTACCTTTTAAAAATGGTAGGCTATAGCTAAGTAGTATTTCAATTAAATGTATAACTTTAAAAGTGTGTAGTTTAAAAAACAGGAATTATTAAATATAAACAAGCCAACTGTCTGACAGCAGAAGCTAGAGTAGACAATAACAGAGTAATTACATAGAATAAGAAAGGAAATAATGAAGATAGGACTAGAAATAATGAAAAATAATATTTAGAGATAGCCAACAATACAAAAGCTGATTCTTTGAAAAGAGTCATTAAAAAGCTAGTAAACCCCTAAAACCGTCTATCAAGAGAAAGAGTGAAAAGGCACTATTAGGAAAGTAAAAAGGGCTGTAATTACATAAAATATATTATTAGTCAGGCTCTAGTTTGTGTTGCAATAAAAATCAATAGAAAAATCTCAGTGGCTTAACAAAATGACACATAATTTATGCTCACAAAAGTACTGCCGTGTGGCCAGGTTACGCCGAGGTGTGAGCTTTCCAGTTGGCTTTAACCTTCTGAACCGTCCATGGCCCTGAAGGGAGAATTAAGCACTGCAGGTGACACACACGACCCCTCTCATTTCAGTGGGTAAACCAAGTCAGAGGGTCTGGCCTGAGTTGAAGGGAGTGGGATGTAATCCTCCCCCGAGTGGAATTTTAGGTCCACAGGGGAGACCAAGGGATTCTACAAACTATGGAAACTAGCACGAGAGTACTTTAGGAACAGTTGAGGTGGGATCAACATAGAGATTAACTACAGCCTGTAAGCTATGATAAATAATGAGAAACACAATAGGAAGTAATTACAAGACATATCTAAGAACAAATCTCACACTAGACATACAAACCCTTCATGGAGAAAATTATAAGACATTACTGAAGGGTATAAAAGAAGACCCAAAGAAGTGAAAATACACCATGTCTATAGAGAAGATTCCATATCCTACAGATAATTCTTCCAACTTAACTGACAAAATAAAGCCCTTCCAGTAGAAATTTCAAATAGGTTTAGGAATCAGGAATTTAGCAAATATTCTGAGATTCATGTGGAAGAATAAAAGTCCAGAGACGGCCAGGACCGTTCGGTTAAACAAAACTAAGGAGGGGAGGATTCCCTTCCAGATATTAAAGATTTATTAGCATATATGTAGGAATTAGGAAATGTAGCATTGTGCAGCTGCAGACAAGTAGGTAATTAGGGCACAAATGAGCCCAGAAATTGGTCTGAGCACATATAAAGGCTTTTGTCTAAGAGAGAGGAGACAGTCGAGTCAAGGGGGAATAATGGGCTTATCAATAAACAGTGATAATACAATTCAAGTTCCAGTTGGTGGAATAAAAATTTGGACCCAACTCATATTATACAGAAAAATAAACTTAAGGTGGATTTAAAACAAAAACATTAAAGAAAAGAAAATTAAAACTCATCCTAGGAGAAAACTCTTCTCTTGAAAATAAACTTGATTTATTTATCTCTAAGATCTGGGAGTAGGAAAAGATTTCCTTAAATCAGGCCACAAAATGAAACAAAATGACAAAAAAGGAAAAACTGATAAAGGAATTAATAAGAATAAAGAAAGTATATAACTGATAAATGAGGCTAAATCAAAATCGTTTTAACTTCTACATGATAAGATGAACTATAAAGAAACTAAGACAAGCAGCACAAGCAGCACGCTAACAGGATATATTTCCCATCTTTACAAGAATTGGTACTGAGATCAAATAAAGAACTCCTGCAGCTTTGTAGAAATATGGGCTAATACCATTAACAGATAATTTCCAGAAAAGGAAAACTTATGACCGCTAAAGATATGAAAACATGCTCACTTTTACTAGGTATTAGAAAAATGCAAATTAAAACTATCATGACAATTTTTAAAATCAAATTAATTCAAGTGTTGGTGAAAATATAGAAATATAGGGGAATCATTGGCACAGCTGCTTTGGAAATCAATTTGGCTTTATCTGATAAACTTGAAAAGCTGCAGAGCTTATATTTCAGCAATTTTCATTTCTAGGTATGTGCCAAAGAGAAGCAAGCGCCAGGAGACCTGCACAAGGATATTCACTATGGCATCACTTGCAATAACAGAGAACTGAAATTAACCTAAATATCAGCAGGGGAATGAATAAATAAATTGTGATGCATGCAAATGATAGACGCAATGAGTTTTGATATAGGTATCATTTATGCATTTATATTAATTATGATACATTATGTTATATAGCAGTTAAGAATAAACTTGATTTATTTATCTCAAAACAAATAGATCTTGAAATGAGAAAAACAAAGCAAGTTTTAGAGTTATGGATTGTATTTTTTACCAGATAGTGAATTTTAAAGAAAGCAATGATGCCATAGTTTTATGGATATTTAAATGTGCTTTGAGGCTTGATGGACTGAGAGAAAATGCACTGAGCTTGTGACTGTGGCTTCCTCCTGGGGGGAGAGCTGGGTAGGAAACAAGTACAACTTTGATTCTGTTGCAATGTTTTCATCCTTTTAGCTTAAAAATACAGATTGAAAATGAAAAATCAATTGGTTAATTCAGCATGTTGGGCACTTGGGGGTTGTTCTGTTATACTGATTATTTTCCTATATTTTTTAAACTCTTCAAAATAAAACACTCAGTTCCACTGAAGGAGGATTCGTGGTTGGTGCTCACGCCAGATGGACGCGCAGGCTGGGACCCCTAAAGTGACGCTACGGCAGCAAAGCACTGGGTGTGTGCAGGCAGTGCCGTGAACGGGCCCAATCGTCCGGAGCAAGCGTGCAAGCAGCGTGTCAGAGAAGGTCCTCGAGCCACGGGCAACCTAGGGTGAGCTTAATTCCCTGGTCAGTGGAGAGTCACTGAAGATTTCTAGGTTAAGAGTAAACTTTAGGAAGAGGTCTTTAGTCTGCAGAAACAGAAATAATGTATGCATGTGTGTGTGTAAATAAGAAAAATGTCATTGGATTTGTAAATTTGTAAGTTATATGTGGTCTTTAGGAAGTAGAAGGTAATTTGTAATGAATTAGTGGATGATGAAGTGGACAGCAGAGAACAGATGACCAGCCCAAAAATGGAGCAACGAAAGGAAGAACAGGGAGTGTGGCACCCTTGGGAAGAGTGATTATTTTTATAATGAGAGATGTGGGCATCTTTATGGCCAAAGGGAGGAAATGATGGAAAGAAAAAGAATATGTGATAAATAGATCATTAATAGGGTAGCATCCTGGAATTGGGAGGAGTGCCTGGTGCTAAGGGTTCGCTGTGTTAAGGAGAAAACCTAGTTCTCTGCAGAAACAAGAACAAAGCCAGAAAAGGCAAGTGAGGATGAGCCCGTGGATTTTGAGTTGGAGACGGAGAAATGCGGAGGTGTTGGGTCAGTGCTGTGCAGTTTCCTCGGTACCGAGTGAGGGACGTCATCTGTTGAAATGGGGAGCACAGAGGGGGGCTGGGGACTGAAAGGGGGGGAAACTCTGGCATGGCTTTTGGGGCCAATCCCAGGCATACGGACACCCCACACGGCTCGTGTGGACCTGACCTCGGAGGATGAGAAGAAGTGGACACATAGTCACCCGCTCTCAATATTCAGGGAAAGGAAGTGTATGTTGCCCTGTGGAAGTTAATCTCACAAGAAAAATTTGAATTCCAAAAAGGCATTTCTTCAAACAGATATTTACTCATTGTGATGACTGGTTCATGTGTCAACTTGTCCAGGTGATTGTGTCCAGGTGTCTGGTCAAGCAAGCACTAGCCTGTTATTGCAAGGACATTTGTGGCTGATTAATACACCAGAAGTCTGATTTACTGTATCATCACACAGTTGACTGCGTCTGTGGCGGATTACGTCAACGAAGGGCATATCTTCTACAATGAGAGAATTCAGTCAGCTGGATTTAATCCAATCAGCTGAAGACTTTTAAGGGAGAAGAGAGAGACCTTCACTTCTTCAGCTAGTAAGCGTCCCCTGAGGAGCTCACTGAAGACTTCATCAGAGTTGCCGGTCACTGCCTGCCCTACAGAGTTTGGACTTGTGCATCCCCACAGCTGTGTGAGACACTTTCATAAAATCTTGTATTTACAAATATCTCTTGTTGGTTCTTTTTCCCTAGAGAACCCTAACTAATACATGCATCTGAGCAATATTGATACGTTAAAGGAATTCTTAAAATTTCGGCCAACATCCACCAATAAAAATAACAAAAAAAGAATGGTGGTGCTGGCTGCTTGCAAAATAGATGAGGTTAATTAGCACAAAAACGTTCTGTTCTGACTCCACATTTTAAGATCCGAAGTATGCCAAATAAGACCAGAAAAGACTGGAGGCACAGTTGAAAATGTGTGTTCTGTTAACTAGATATGGAAGAAAACCAACAGTACTGAAGTAGGAAGCATTTCAAAGAGAAACAGTGGAGGGAATCCAAATCCGCAGTCGCGAGGCTGGGATAAGTTCAGTCAGAGCTGTGTGGCCTTTAACCCCCTCACTGGCGAAAATGCATTTCAGGACATAACAAACGGTCGTCGTGTCCTAATCAACTTAGAAAGAGACCCCTTTCAAACTGGATTTAACTAGAGTCAATTACTGAAGCTAAATCACATGCAACCAAATCAGGGATTGGGAAATGATGGCTGGTAGGCCAAATGCAACCTGCTGGTTTCTTTTTTTTAATGGTTCATGAGCTAAGATGTGTTTTACATTTTTTAATGGTTTCATTTTAAATGGTTATGCAAGTACTTACATAATGTCCTTGATTTTGCCTCTTGGCCAGTAAAGCCTAAAATACTTGCTCGTGGCCCTATGCAGGGAAAGTTTGCTCATCCTTGCAACAGATGCTCTTGAGACTAGAAAAATAAGAAAAGGAGGCAAGTCTCAAGAGGGAGGAAATATTCCTGGCTGTAAACAGAACGGATGCTGGTTGGGAGATATTCCCAGCTGTAACGGAATGGGCTGTGATGCTGGTTGGCCGCCGATGCCCGTCCGTTTACCCTGGTTGTCCTGCAGGGGCGAGTGCTTGGCCTGTGTTGTTTCGCTGTCTCCTTAGAGACCATTTGGAAGTCCCCAGGCATTCGCAGGGTGGCTGGCGTGGCCCACGACGTCCCTCCGTGGTGCTCTGTCTTGCACAGCAGGGTGGGTCTGTGCAGAGGCAGTGCCCTCCAGCACACCTGTGCCCAGGTGACCGGCTCCTGGAGAGGCGACTCTGGAGCCACAGTGACCACCTGTTGAGCTGAGTGCGGGGAGAAGGGGTATGTCCTCCTGTTGGAGAGCAGGGATGCCTGGTGCCATCTCCAGTGAACCCAGGAAGTTCAAATTAAAAAGAGCTACGACTTCTGTCAATCAAGAGTCCTCAAGCAAAGGAAGCTCCTGGGAGCTGGGGCCACGGCACCTTCCTTCACCCCCTGCCCGGGATTTGGTGGCTGAAGCAAGGTGAGGGCACTGAGTTCTGCGGGTGAGTCGCGGTCTCCCTCTGCCCTCCTCGGGGTGACTCACCGCCGTGGAACACGAGGGCTCTATAAAGGCGCGGCGCTGACGGGAACTACCTCACTTATTCTCTTATCTCGGGAGCTAAAGTTTTGGGTTTTTCTTGCTGTTTGTTCAATTTTTCCACTACAGTTAGAAAGCTGAAGCTAAGAGCAATTAAGCCACTTGACAAGGTCACACTGCTAATAAATCAAGTGTGGATCTGAACTCAGGCCTGTTTCACTCCGAACCTGGCGCACTTTGTTAACCTACCAGCCGAGCGGCCTCTTGAGTATGGGGTGTCACCAACCGAGTGGGCTGGTCAGGGTGTACCCTGAAATGCCCTCAAACAAACTGAACAAAGTTTGGAGGTGGGTTTCTTTTGATGGTTGGTTTCTTGGTAATTTATTTTTATTTTTTTAATAGCTTTATTGAAGTATAGCTGATATGTGGTAGATAACAAATATTTAAACTGCATCATTTGATGAATTTTGACGTAGGTTAACACCGGTGAAACCATCACGATAATCAAAATAAGGAACATATCCTTCACCCCCAAAAGTTTCCTGCTTCCCCTTTGTAATCCCTTCCTCCTACCCCGCCCCAGTCCCCAGCACCTATGCTGTCTCCACGTCTGTTTTCTGGCATTGGAGATTAGTTTGCATTTTCTAGAATTTTGCATCTATATTCATAAGACATATTACTTTTTTGCATATATGTTATATTTCACAATAAGAAAATCACTGAAACTGTGGAACTGTAACTCATAACATTCTTTGAAATTTGCTCTCTACTTGTTAAATTGCACTTGGAAAGTTATCACTTATATCTAAGTATGTTATATTCCAAAATTTAAAAAAATGATTAAAAAAAGAATTAAAAAAAAACATTAAGTCAAAGAAGCCAGACACAAAAAGTTCAATATTGCATGATTCTATTTATATGAAATGTCCAGAATAGACAAATTCATAAAGAGACAAAAAGTAGATCCTTGGTTATAAAGGGTTGGGGAGAGGGGAGGATGGGTAGTGACTTCTAATGGGCGTGGGGTTTCTTTGGGGGTGATGAAAATGTTCTAGAATTAGACAGTGGTGATGATAAGTCTGTGCTATACTATACACCACTGAATTATACACTTTAAAACGGTGAACTTTATGGTATGTGAATTATAACTCAATAAAGCTTTTACTTTAAAAAAAAGAGAAAATAGTCTGTGATTTTCTGACTTTGGCATGAGGGTGATTTTGGCCTCATAGAATGAGGTAGGGAGTGTTCTCTCCTTTTAAATTTTTTGGAAAAGTTTGGGCAGGGTTGGTATTCATACTTCTTGGAATATTTGATAAAATTCCTGTGTGAAGCCATCTGGTCCTGGGCTTTTCATTGCTGCGAGGTTTGATGACTGATTCAATCTCTTTACTAGTTATTGGTTTGTCGAGATCTTCTATTTCTCCTTGAGTCAGTGTAAGTAGTTTGTTTGTAGAAATTTGCCTGTTTCACTAGGTTATCTACTTTTTGATGTACAGTTGTTCAGAGTATCCTCTTAGAGCTCTTTTTGTATCTGTGGAGCTGGCAGTAATGTCCCCTGTTTCAGTTCTGATTTTAGTCATTTGTGTCCTCTCTCTCTTATTCTTCATCAGTCTGCCTAAAAGTGTGTCAGTTTTATTGACCTTTTCAAAGACTTTTGGTTTTGTTGATGCCATTGTTTTTGAAGAGTTTGAGCAGGTATTAATTGGTATTAATTGGTATTAATTCTTTCTTGAATGTTTGGTAGAATTCACATGTGAAGTCATCTATCTGGTCCTGGGCTTTTCTTTTTTGGGAGCTTTTTGATGTCTGACTCAGTCGCTTTGCTTGTGATTGGTTTGTTGAGGTCCTCTATTTCTTCTTGGGTCAATGTTGGTTGTTTATGCTTTTCTAGGAAGTTGTCCATTTCATGTAAGTTGTCCAGTTTATTAGCATCTAGTTGCTCATAGTATCTTCTCATTATCTCCTTTATTTCTACAGGGTCAGTAGTTATGTTTCCTTTCCTGTTTCTGATTGCATTTATTTGCATCTGTTCTCTCTCTCTTTCTTTCTTTCTTTCTTTTTTTTTTTCTGTTAGCCTAGCTAGGGGTCCATCAATTTTGTTGATTTTCTCAAAGAACCAGCTTTTGGTTTTGTTGATTCTCTCTATTGTTTTCCTATTCTCAGTTTCATTTATTTCTGCTCTGATCTTTATTCTTTCCTTCAGTTTGCTTTGGGGTTTATTTGCTGTCTTTCTCTAGTTCTTCCAGGTGGACAGTTAATTCCTCAATTTTTGGTCTCTCTTCTCTTTTAACATAGGCATTTAAGGCAATAAATTTCCCTCTCTGCTCCGCCTTGGCTGCATCCCATAAGTTTTGATATGTTGTGTTTTCATTGTCATTTGCCTCTAGGTATTTACTAATTTCTCTTGTAATTTCTTCCTTTACCCACTGGTTTTCTAAGAGTGTGTTCTTTAGTCTCCATATATTTGTGAATTTTTCAATCTTCTGCCTGTTATTTATTTCCAACTTCATTCCATTATGATCTGAGAAAGTGTTTTTTATAGTATCAATATTTTAAAATTTGTTGAGGCTTGCTTTGTGACCCAGCATGTGGTCTATCCTAGAAAATGTTCCATGAGCACTTGAGAAGAATGTGTATCCTGCTGTAGTGGGATGTAGTGTTCTGTAAATGTCTGTCAAGTCTAGTTCATTTATCATACAATTTAACATCTCTGTTTCCTTGTTGTTCCTCTGTCGAGATGTTCTATCTATTGATGAGAGTGGTGTATTGAAGTCTCCAACTATTATTGTGGAGTTATCTACTTCTCCTTTCAGTGTTCTCAGTGTCTGCCTCATGAATTTTGGGGCACTCTGGCTTGGTGCATAAATGTTTATGATTGTTATGTTTTCTTGATAAATTGACACTTTTATTAATATATAGTGTCCTTCTTTGTCTCTTTTAATTGTTTTACTTTTGAAGTCTACTTTGTCTGATATAAATATAGGCACTCCCACTTTTTTCTGGTTGCTGTTTGCATGAAATATCTTTTTCCAACCTTTCACTTTCAGTCTATTTTTGTCCTTGTGTCTAAGGTGAGTTTCTTGTAGACAGCATATAGATGGGTCCTGTTTTTTAATCCATTCTGCCAGTCTGTGTCTTTTTATTGGGGAGTTTAATCCATTAACATTTAGTGTTATTACTGTAAGGGCAGTACTTTCTTCTATCATTTTGTCTTTTGGATTTTATATGTCATGTCTTATTTTTTCCTCTCTCTCTTTTTACCCTTCCTGATAATCTTCATTTCTACACTCTTCTCCAAACCTCTTTCTCCTGTCTTTTCCTATCAGCCTGTAACACTCCCTTTAGTATTTCCTGTAGCACTGGTCTCATATTCACAAACTCTCTCAGTGTCTGTTTGTCTGAAAATATTATAATCTCTCCCTCATTTCTGAAGGACAGTTTTGCTGGATATAGAATTCTTGATTGGCAGTTCTTCTCTTTCAGTATGTTAAATATATCATACCACTGTCTCCATGATTCCTCTGGAGAAATCTGTACATAGTCTTATCAAGCTTCCTTTGTATGTGATGGATTGCTTTTCTCTTGCTGCTTTAAGAATTCTCTTTGTCTTTGACATTGGGCAATCTGATCAGTAAGTGTCTTGGAGTACATCTATTGGGGTCTATTCTGTTTGGGGTTCACTGTGCTTCTTGAATCTCTAATTTTCTTTCATAAGAGTTGGGAAATTTTCAGTGATTATTTCTTCTATTATTCTTTCTGCTTCTTTCCCCCTCTCTTCTACCTCTGGGACACCCATAACACACATGTTTATGTGTTTTTTGTTGTCACTCAGCTCCCTAAGACCCTGCTCATGTTTTTCTATTCTTTTCACCATCTGTTCTTTCATGTGTGTGAATTCATATGTCTGGTGTTCCAATTCACTGATCTTTATTCTGCCTGTTCAAATCTACTGTTGTATGCCTCCATTGTCTTTTTCATCTCCTCCATTATGCCCTTCATTCCCATAAGTTCTGTCATTTGTTTTTTCAAGTTTTGAATTCTTCCTCATGGTCATCCAGTGTCTTTCTTATATCCTTCATCTCTTTTGCTATGTCTTCCCTCAGTTCATTGACTTGATTTTTGAATTGATTTAGATTTGTTTGAACATCTCCAGTTAATTCTTCCTTCAGCTCATTGAATTGATTTAGCAATAATTGCTTCAACTCCTGTATCTCAATTGCACTATTAGTTTGTTCCTTTGGCTGATCCATATTTTCATGTTTCCTAGTATGGCTTGATATCTTAAGCTGTCTAGGCATCTGAATTTCTTGATTAGTTTATTCTAGAGCTTGTTTTCACTCTTTTACCTAGGATTTTCTTGTTGGTTGTTTTTGTTCTCTAACCTTTGGTGTTCAGTTCAGTCTATTCTAGACCTTTAACTTAGATTCTGTTTAGTTGATCAGAGTTTTTCACCTCTTGTTTTTCTGTTTCTTTCCCTGCCTCTATGTAGCCTTTTTATGTGGTTATCTCCTCAGATATGGTCAGCCCCAGTCAAGTTTTCCCAGTCCAGAGAGGCCCAGTCTCGGGAGGAGGGTAAGGAGTTTCCCTGAGAATGAGACCCTCCTATGAGGCCTTTAGACTCCATGCTTCTCCTATGCTGTCTAGCAGGTGGCACTTCCCAGCCTGCAGTTCCCCCACCAGTGTAAGGAGGTATGGAGCCTTTAGTTCTCCAGGTGACCCTAACCCAGTCTGGGAAGTGGCTGACTGAAGGTAGTTAACAAATTCCAAACCCTGAGATCTGAACTCCCAAAAGGGCTGGGAAGTTATGGTGTTTAGCGAACTTTCTCCAGCACCAGACTTATTGCTTTGTCTCTCAGAGCTATCTTAGCTCTGCTCTTGCCTGAGCCCAAATTGCAAGTCTTTGAGGCTTTCTGCAGTGGGCTTCTTAGAGTAATTGTTTTAGAAAAAGAGAAAAAAATTAAAAAAAAAAAAAAAAAAAGGAAGCGCCTAGTATGGACTAGTTACTGTCTTTGCAGATCTAATGGGCTATTGATATGTTAAAAGACCAAGAGCTGAGGGCAATTAAGGAGCAATCAAGAAAGCAGAGAAGCTGGCTTTTCAGACAAGGGCTCTCCCTCCCTGGATTTGCATACATGTCTGATTATGTTTGAGCCCTGACCTTCTCCATATTATGCTCACCTGACTCCAAAAAGTCTCTGTTTTTATTTTGTTTTCTATTTTTTTACTGTTTTGCTAGCCCTATCTTCTCTCTGCTGAGCTGACTGCTCCCAGATTTTCCGTGTCTGCTCTCAGTTTATCTATGGTTGCAGCTTTTGCTCTCCCTCCTGGTTCCCAGCACCAATGGTCCCTCCTCCCTCGGGATTATGCCTGGGAGGGAGGGGCGTGGGCCCCCTGGCTGCAAGAATTTACAGATTTCACTGATCTCAGCTGTTCCACATGTGCGTGGGTGTTGTATGGAGTTTGTACAATCTCAAATTCCTCTGCAGTGTCCAGTCCATGCAGTTCCTGGCTTTCTACCAACTGCCGCAGAGGAGTAGCTACAACCTAGAACTCACCACTTCACCATCTTCTGATTCTATTGTTTTTTAATTCTACGTTTCATTTATGTTTTCTCTAATCTTTGTTATTTCATTCCTTCTGCTTGCTTTGGGTTTAGTTGCTTTCTTTTCTAGTTCTTCCAGTTTTTAGGTTAGGTAGCTGATTTGAGATCTTTCTTCTTCTATAATATAAGCATATAGAGCTATAAATTTCCCTCTCAGAACTGCCTTTGCTGTATGTCATAAGTTTTGGTATGCTGTATTTTCATTTTCATTTGTGTCAAGATAGTTCCTAATTTCCTTTGTGATTTCCTCTTTAACCCATTGGTTGTTGTTTAATTTCCACATATTCATGAATTTTCCATTCCTATCTCTGTTGTTGATTTCTGGCTTCATTCCATTATGGTCAGAGAAGATACATTGTATATTTTCAATATTTTTTAATTTATTGAGACTTGCTTGGTGACCTGATATATAGTCTATCCTGGAGAATTATCCATGTGCACTAGAGAAGAAAGTGTATTCTGCTGCTGTGGGTGACATGTTCTATGTATGTCTGTCAGGTCTAGTTAGTGCCCAGTATCCTTCGAGTCTCATATTTCCTTATTGATCTTCTGTCTAGATGTTCCATCCTTATTGAAAGTGGTGTGCTAAAGTCTCCACTATTAATGTAGAACCATCAATTTCTCCCTTTAAATCTGTCAGTATTTGTTTCATATACTGTTAGGTGTGTATATATTTATAATTGTTATGTCTTCTGGTTGAATTGACTGCTTTATCAGCATATAATGACCTTCTTTGTCCCTTGTAACAGTTTTCAACTTAGAGTCTATTTTATCTGATATTAGCATAGCTACCCAGGCTCTCTTCTGGTTACTATTTGCCTGGTATATTTTAATCACACAACAGCCCTTTCTCATTTTACAAATGAAGATACATTTTACAAATGAAGATTACAAACTTCAATAATGTTTAACAAACATTCCAAGAGGAAATTAACACCACTCCTGCTCAAAATCTTCCAAAAATATTGAAGAAGATAGAACCCTTCCCAGCTCATTCTTTTAAGACCTGCATCACCTTAATATTGAAGTCAGATATTGATATCACAAGAAAATAAAATTACAGCTCAATATCCCTCATAAATATAGATGTAAAAATCCTCAACAAAATACTAGTAAGCCATTTTGAAAAGCGCATTAAAAGAATTATATATCATAATCAAGTGGGATTTATCCCAGGAATGCAAGGGTGATGCACTATAAGACAATCAATTAATGTAATAAAATACATGACTAGAACAAAGGAAAAAATAAAAAAAAAGATAACCTCAATCAACATAGAAAAAGAATTTGACATAATCCAGCACCCATTCTTGATAAAAACACTCAGAAAACTAAGAATAGGAGGAAACATCCTTAACATGATATAAAGCATATATGAAAAACCCACAGCTAGTATCAATATTCAAAGATAAAGTTTTCCCTCTAAAATCAGGAACAAGACAAGGATGCCCACAGTCACCACTGTTATTCAACATGCCACTGGAAGTTCTAACCAGAGCAATTAGGCAAGAAAACAAACTAAAATGAATTCGCATTGGGAAGGAAGAAGTTAAAACTTTTCCTATTTGAAGATTACATGACCCTGTATATAGAAAATCCTGAGACATTCACAACAAAGCTATAGATCTAGTAAGTAATCACCAAAGTGGTGGGGAACAAGATCAACACAGAAAAATCAGTAGTGTTTCTATACACTAACAATGAACAATCTGAAAAGGAAATCAAGAAAAAAATTCCATTTGCAATAACAACTGAAATAATAAAATATCTAGGAATAAGTTTAACCAAGGATGTAAATGACTTATACATAGAAAAGTATAAAGCATTGCTGAAAAAAAAATGTAAAAGGCCTAAATAAATGGAAGGGCACACTGTGTTCATGGCTTAGAAGAGCATATATTAAGATGTCAGTTCTACCCCAAGTGACTTACAGACTCAACACAACCCCAATCATAATTTCAAAAACCTTCTTTGCAGAAATGGAAAAGCCAATCATCCAATTTATAGGGAAGTGTAAGGGGTCCAGTGTGATCGTTTAAAGCTACTATGTACCTCAAAAAAGGCCCTGTTCTCTTAGTCCCTTCCTGTGGGTGCAGACCTGTTGTAGGTGGGAACTTTTGGTTAGATTATTTCAATGGAGATGTGACCCCACCCATGCAAGATGGGTCTCGATCCTCCTGCTGGAGTCCTCGGTGAGAGGGTAAAAGACAGAGAGAAAGATGCTGAAAGAGGTGAAACTCAAAGAAGCTCATGGAAAAGGCCCCAGAGAAGCTGCGAGACAGGAACACTCCCACAGAAGCAGAGAGAGGAGGCTGCTGGAACCACAGCTGAAGGCAGTGAAAACTGGGAGAGAAGGACCAGCAGACGCCACCGTGTGCCTTCCCCCATGACAGAGGAGCCCGGGTGCTGGCAGCCTGTCTTCAGAGTCAGGTATCGTCCTGTTGATGCCTTGAGTTGGGACATTTTCACTGCCCAGGAACTGTAAATTGTAAGTCAATGAATTCCCATTGTAAAGCCAACCCAGTTCTGGTTTATTGCACTTTGTCAGCTTTACCAAACCACAACACCCAGAGTAGCCAAAACCGTCTTGAAAAAGAAGAATGAAGTTGGAGGACTCACACTTTCCAATTGAAAACTTACTGCAAAGCCACAGTAATCGAAACAGCCCGGTGCTGGCACAGGGACAAGCACCAGTGGAACAGAACTGAGGGCTCAGAAATCAGCCCTCACATTTGTGGGCAACTGATGTTTGACAAGGTAGCAAAGACCAAAGGAAAACAAACATATAAATGGGACTTTGTCAAAATTAAGAACTTTTGTGCATCAAAGGACTTTATCAAGAAAGTAAAAAGACAATCTGTAGAATGGGAGAACATATTGGGAAACCACATATCTGATAAGGGTTTAATATCCAGAATATGTAAAGAAAACCTACAGCTCAACAACAAAAAGTTAAACAAAAACTTTTTATAAATGGGCAAAAGATTTGAATAGGCATTTGTTCAAAGATATGCAAACAGCCAGCAAACACACGAGGAGGTGCTCAGCATCCTTGGCCTTTAGGGAAATGCAAATCAAAACCACAAGAAGATACCATCTCTCTAGAATATCTACTATTAAAAAGAAGTGGTCAATAAGTGGTGGAGAAGATGTGGAAAACAGGAGCCCTCATCCATTGCTGGTGGGAATGTAAAATGGTGCAGCTGATGTGGAAGACAGTTTGGCAGTTTCTCAGAAAGTTAAGTATAGAATTATTGTATAATCCAGCAATCCCACTTCTAGTCCTATACCCAAAAGAATAGAAAGCAGGGACTTGAACAGGTATTTGCACACCAATGGTGTTCACAGTTGCCAAAAGGTGGAAGGAATCCATGTCCATCAACTGATGAATGGATAAACAAAATGTGATATACACGCACAGTGGAATATTACTCAGCCATAAGAAGGAATGAAGTTCTGATACATGTGACAACATGGATGAACCTTGAAGACATCATATTGAGTGAAATAAGCCAGAGAAAAAAGGACAAATACTGTATGGCTTCACTTACATGAAATATGAAAAATGCAGGTTAGCAGGGGCCAGATGTTGGTGGGGAATGGGGAATTAATGCTTAATGTATACAGTTTCTGTTTCAGGTGATGGAAAAGCCTTGGTGAAGATTGGTGGTAGTTGTGGCCCAGCATTGTCAATGTAACAAATACCACTGAATTGTGTATTTGACAGAGAATAAAATGGGAAAATTTAGGTTGCATATATGTTACTAGAATTTTTTAAAAACCCATAGGACTGTACAACACAGAGTGAAACCTAATGTAAGCCATGGACTATGGTTAATAGTATAAATATAACATTGTTTCATCAATTGTACCAAAGTTACCACACTACCACAAAATGTTAATAATAGGGAGAACTGTGGGGATGGGAACTCAGTACTTTCTGCATGATTTTTCTGTAAACCTACAACTGCTCTAATAAAAACAAGAATATTAATCCATATATTTTGTTTTTTACAAATATTACTGCTAGTTTTTACTTGCTTACCCAATGTGTTTCTTTTCCCTTAGACAATTCCTTCTTTTTTTTATACTGAACCCCTTCATAGTAAACTAATATGCAAATGTGATTGTGTCCCTCCCTGGGGGATAAACCTGAGACTCCGAGTGACCCAGTGTGGCTCCGACTTCTCGCCCTTCCTAGCTGCGTGCAATTCTCCTGAAGTCACTGCTCCTAGCCAGGCTGCTTCCTCTCTGCCAAGTGCCCACTTCACCCCTGACCAGGGAGTCCTCGTTTGTCCTTCAATACCAGCTGGATGAAAAGTCCCCAAGCTGTTTCCACGGCATCCTCTGCTTCCACTGTCACAGAAGTTATGGCGTAGTGTAGTCACTGTTCATTTCTTTCTCCCCTGCACTGCTCTGGGAGAGCAGGGAATGTTGTGCCTATTTTGAGAATTCAGTTCAGTGTCTGACATAGCAGACTTCAAAGAGGGATTGTGAAATGAATGAATGAATGAGTGAATGAAATAATGCAGGCATGGAAGAATGAGTGCCTAACTCTGCACGGAAAAATAAAGATTGTACAAGAAAAGGGAAGATTTGCAGAAGCTACTGAAGGATGTTTAGATACTTATTAAAAGTAAAAAGGATAAAGAAAAGGCATTTCAAACATAGTCCAAGTCAGAATCTACTACTTGCTTTTTCACTAGTGTTGGCAGCAATGTGGTAGGAGAATCATTTGGGGTAAATATGTTTAATGCAGATGTTTGGGGCCATCAACATTCAGGGATGAGATATGTATTTTTATAAAGAGAAAAAAACAAAAAACTGCCAAAAAGTGGGGAATATCCACATGGGTTAGAGAGCCTGGGGGAACACGCTGGAGGTAAATTTAAAAGAAGGAAAGGTGCGAGGGCCTGAGTGAGTGAGCTGGCCCAGGTCTCCTGATCCCCCCAAACGACTGCGTGCAGCCGTTCCAGAAAGTCTTTACTATTGACATCAAAGGGAACTCTCCTTGAAGCACCAGGCGACGATGGAAACTGGCCCAAGATGAGTATTTTAAGGCCGTGTGAAAACATCTGGGTCATTTTGGGGCAGGAAAAAAAGGAGTTAATGGGCTGTTGTTGAACTGAAGATAAAGGAATGTCCTCCAGGAGCTGCTCCTCAGGGAGGCGGTTAACGACCCCAGGGCTCGCTCAGAGGCCTGAGACCACATAATGTGAAGCCCCGATCACTCGCTCTGTGCCTGAGCGTTCTGCTGGCAGCAGATGGGCTCGTCTGTGGGTTTCTGTTTGATTTGGCTGTACGGGTTGATGTGCAGAGAAGCGATCTGTGAAGGAAGCTTAACTTCCAACCTGGAGGTTCCTTGGGTTCCAGGGGTCATCATTCCAGCCCCATCACTCTCCAGCCCAGAGCCACCTGGACACACTCCCTGTCACAGATACTGTGATGCATCACCCAGCTGCTCTCTGCAGGACCTGGGGTTCGTGCTCCAGCCCTGGAAGTGCTGGCTTCTGAGGGCTCTGTCTGCACCCTCCTGGGGCTGCCCTCGGCTTGAAGGGGATGCCCCACTCAAGGCTGTGCCCCCTACCCAGGATGATGCAGGTGGCAAGGCCTGTCCTCAGGTTGGGACAACTCTAAATGACCGTCTCAGCTGCAGAGCGCCCTGTGCTGTCGGCCAGTGTCTCATCTGAAGCTACATCACGGCTCAACTTCTGCCTCTCCTCAGCTGTGACGCTGTCACTTCCCTGTGTGTTATTTCTGTGTGCACACCCCAGGAAACCCTTGTGTATAAATCTCGGGTGAAGTGTCTCTCTAGGATCCTATAGCTAGAGGTGGTGAAGTGCTGCTGGGTCGTGACACTAGCACGTAGTGGGGGTGTGACTACAGCCAGGCCTTTCAGCGTTCACTGGTGGAGAGCGGGAAGGGGTATCGGTAGAAGAAGAGGTGCCAGCTGGTGCAATGTCTCAGGTGTTCGAAAGATACAAGGGAAGCAGGGATTGCAAAGACTACAAAACTGCATGGAAGTTACTGGGTGCTACTGGAGAAAGACAGTGGAAAACTGAGGGTGCTTGTTCTGGTGATCTGTTGTGTTGTCAAAACTCAGTGGCGACAAAGACAGCATTTATTTTCCCGGTGGCTGGGCAGGGCCCCTTGGGGATCCCGAATCTCCACTGGCATCAACTGCGGTGGCTCCAGCGCCGGAGGCTTTGCCACGTGAAGGCAGCCCACTTGCCTGCCTGTGGTCGATGCTAGCGGCCAGCTGGAGCCTCCGCTGGGTTGTGGCCGGACACCCAGCATGGCCCTTCCGTGCAGCTGTGTGGCTTTCCCACGACAGGGCATCTGGACTCCTGGGCGAAGTCCCAGGGTGGGAAAGCCAGTCCAGGGGCAGCTGCGTTGCCTTTTGTGACACCTCAGAAGTCAGGCTGCGTTGCTTCCACTGTACAGTGCTCTGCTTTTGAGAAGGGAGCTGGAAAGGCTGAGCATTATGCCAAAGAACGTGCTAGTATGTTTTAAAACCAGAGGGATTGGTCACTACTTGAAGGTGAATGGTGAAAGCCAGAGGGTTGCATTCACTGCGTGTAAAAAGCCTCTCCTGTCCTGCCTCCTGCGGCAGGGAAACCTGGAGATCAGTCTCCTCATCCTTGAGATCGCTGCATCATTGAGCCCAGCGAGCCACCGTGCCTGGTCAGGCCCTCGAGTGGGGGGCAGCCGAGGCTGAGGTGTGGGATGGGGACTTCTGGTCGGTGCACTGAGGACCCTGAGCCCCGCCACCCTGAGCCTTGCAAGGCCCCTCCTTGAAAACAGCCCCGGGGCCCCCGCCTGGCAGCCCCGACCCGGCTGAGAGCGCTGGGCCTCCGAAGGGAGCGAGGGCGCTGCGTGCCCTCAGGAAGCTCCGGGGCCTCCGGGCAGAGGGCAGGGGTGGAGGATGCGTGGATCCCGGGGGCTGCCGAGGGCAAGGTCTGGTGGGAGCTCCTGAGACAGAGTCCAGCTCCCTGGCCGGGACCCCGGGAAGGGGTGCCAGCTGCCACCAGGAAGACTCCCGGGAGCCTAGGAACGTGACGGCCGGCACTGAATGGAGAGAAATGCCAACCGGCGACGGCAAACAGAGCTGCAAGGAACCGAGAGGCCCCGAGAAGTGGGCCTGCTGGAAGGACAAACGGCAGAAGACTGGAAAGGCCACCAGCTGACGAGGTACAATGAGGGCTCGGCGGTGTCCTCTCTGGGTCGGCCTCGTGGCAGGACATGCGGCTCCAGAACCAGGTCAGAAAAGCAGTGTGGGGGGCCCGACAGGCAGAGAGCTGTGGAGGTGGCTTGTTAAGACAGAACCTCCGGGGGCGAAATGGATGGACGGCCAACAAGTGCACTGCTCCATTTGTCAGCCCAAAAGACAAGGAGAAAGGACCAGGGGCTGAGAGAGCTGCCTCAAGGGGCAGCCAGGCCGGAGGTGCTGAGGGGCTGCCCGGCAGGTGGCCCGCCCCGGCCAGCCAGACTCTTCCCCCTGTGGCTCCACGAGAGGGTCCTCACGGCAGGCGACAGACAGGTCCACCGGGGGACTGGCTCGATACTGACATGCGGGTGTGAGCTGAAAATCAACCGCAGCTCTCTCTAGCCTCGCTCCCGGGTGATGTGAAAGGCTCGGGTGGAGGGACGTCCTCCCAGTGCCAGGGCTGTGGGCAGAGCCTCGGAAGTGTCCTGCTAAAACACACGCACTCCTGGGACGGGGTCAGCATCTTGGCAGGTTGCTCAGGAGAACAGACAGGGGAGACTGGGCGGGAGTGAGCCAGGAGATCCGGAATTGGCCTCTGGCATGGCCACGAAGGGGAAGTCCTTGGCAGCGCAGGTGAGCTCCCACCTGGGCGCACACACCACAGAAGGGGCATGAAACAGCCAAGTGGAAGAACGCTCAGCCGGTCTGTCATCGGCCACCCGCTGTGGCCCGTGGACGCCCGTGTAGCATAGCTGTGACGTCTGAGAAGGCTCTGGGGGTCCGACAGCGTGGGCACCCACTCCCAAGGTGGCCCTCATTTCTGCTGGCCCCGAAGATCGGCGGGGAACCCGATACAGCACTGACCTGAGAAGGAGCCAGCAGCTGCCTGGCAGGTTGCCTACACTGGGTCCGTCCACCCTGGCAGGGGCAGCAGCCACCTTGGCTGGAGGAGGAGCAGGTGCAGGGATGAGTTTGCTTTTCTGCCTTCGGGGCCTTGGCAGCAGCACGACCCGAAAGCTCCTAGACCATTTGCTCCACCAATGAGGGACACTGCACAGCGTCGCTGCCGAGCACAACACTCTTTCCACCCAAAGAAGTCAGCAGTGGGCACGCGACCCATTGCTCCCCACGCCACCCGGAAGTCGCCAAGTGGTGCAGGGATGGGACGGCCTCTTAAAGATGGAGCCGAGGCACCAATCTGAGGCTGGTACCCTCTGAGGACAGGATGCCAACCTTTGGGACGCTGAATGTGCAAACCCTAAGTCAAGACCCTGGTAAGGTTTAGTGTCTGCAGTGGGTGGAACGCTTGGGCCCAGGTTCCCAGGGGTGGGACGGGGGGTGGCCGTGCTCACCGATGTGCCTCTTGGGTTTCTTTGTGCTTTCAGTGGGGTCTGCAGCTCCTCCTACTGACTGTCTTGTGGACTGAGACCCGTCAGGACCCGAGGGAAATGGTGGCAGATGGGGTGAATCCACGGTGGGGGTGACCCGCCCTGGACACGGCAGAGATGCCCAGTGGCCCCCTGAGGACCGAGGCCAGGAGTGTTGGCTGCAGGGGCCTCATAACCGGACCCCTCTCTCGGGGGCCCTTGGCCAAAGGGAGTGCTTCACCCAAGCTCATGCCCCTCCCCATCGATGAATGGCTGCTGGAGGGTCCACTCCCGGGCTACCCTGAAGAACCATCCCTGCTCCAGATCCTCCCTCGGAATTAGCTGAACCTCCGCTAAACCCCGTCACTCTTCAACTTCTCCCTCGGTCCAGTCCTGCTTCCTTCCCTAAGGACACCCCTAATTCGACCCCTGCCCCTAAACCTCTACGTCAGGGTCTGTTTCCCAGGAACCTGCCTGAGGACAGCGCTGAGCCTCAACCCCTGATCAAAACGAAATAAACCGACTCGCGGGGCTATTTGGCGGCTCTGGGATGGTTCCCCCACCCTCCCCGTGCATCCCCTCCCTCGCCCACGGAGATGGCCACTCTTCTGCATTTTGTATCATAGGTGAGTGCGGTCGCAGTTGATTCGTCGGTGGGGGGGTGGCGGCCGGTTGCTAAATCCTAGGCTCTCAGGATTGCTTGGAGGGTACCGGTGGCGGGGGCTCTTTCCCGGAGGCGAGGGCGAGGCGGGGGACTTGGCCAGGTCCCCGGCGGGGTGGCGTGCAAAGTATGGAGGGCGGCGAGAAAGGAACAGGCGGGACACGTTTCTTTTTAGGGTGAAGAAACCAAGAGAGAGAGAGAGAGAGAGAGAGAGAGCTTTATTAGGGGAGAGTACAAGCTTATATCGGGCGGTTTAGAGGGCGGGGTAGCTGTAGGGGTTAAAGGCTTGGATTGGTTCTGAGAGGGCGCGGAGGTTGATTGAAAAGGGGCGAGAGTTGCTCCGGTAACGGTGTCTGGCAACAATGTATGCGCACTGGTGGTAATGGGAGTTGCACTGGCAACGGGGAGTGTCCGGGGAAGATAAGGGGGTGGGGAAAAGGTGGTTCCCTCCGGCAAGCCTCCCCTAACAGTGTTATTTTGGGTGAGGAAATGGGGCCTGCCTCCGGCCTCACTTTCCCAGGCCCGGGGGGCTGCGGAGGGCGCTGTCGCCCGTGCCCACCACCCTCCCCAGGGGCTGATCAGGTCCCCCAGCCCAGGCCCGCCAAGTTGAAGCACGTAATCAGTGTCCCGCAGGTGAGTTCTGGTGCTTCCCCAGCTCCACGCTATTGGGGTCATGTAGCACGTGGCCTTCTGTCCTGGCTTCCCCTCAACATTGTCTCTGAGACTCATTCTCGTCATCGAGTGTCCCGTGGTTTGTTCTCTTTGCTGCTGTGGATGCTCCACTGGATGGGCACCCTCTCTTCATTGGTTCCCCGTGAGTGGGCATCTGGCTAGCTCCGGTTTGGGGCTAAGGGAGAGCCCTGCTCTGCACACTGATGTGCGTGTGTGTCTGTGGACAGATGTCGTCGTTTCCCTGGGTCGTAGGTGGACGAGTGTCAGCTGGAGCAGAAATCACCCCTCTTCAGCAGTGGATGGGTTTTGACAGTCCAGCCAGGAGTAGGGGGAGCCCCCGTACCCCAACCTCCGCCCACACTGGGTATCGCCGTGCTGAAGGCTGCAGCGGTGTGGTTGTAGTGAGCGTCTCCCTGACGACTGACGAGGGTGGGCCCCTGCGTGTGCGCCTGGCGGCACTCGTATCTTCTCTTTGGGGGACAGTCTTTTGCCTACATTTGTCACCCACAATTGTGCTCTACCTGTCCACCTTCCGGTTGGAGAGAACATGTTTAAATGATCATGAGAAGAACCAAGGCCAGGTGACTCTGTCTCCACTTAGGGAAGAATTCTGTAGTCCTCAGAGCTACCAGTGGAGGATGGGAGGCCATGGGGAAGGATGAAGGGCCAGACTGTTGGAAAGAAAAATACGGCCACTTCAGAGTTATAATTCTGTGAACTGGAAAGATCCTGTCAATAGTGAGCTCCTAAATTTTATAATTGGTCTTAAAGTTACTTTTTGGGTTTGTGTGGGTAAGTCTGCTAAGAGTAAGCTGTATTTCCATTTTCTTGATTCCCTAGAAATGCTCTAAATGGTTACGCATTCACTAACCTCCCACTCTACCTCCTGTTGGGAAAAAAGCCTCTTGGGAAAAAAGAAATCTTATATTTAGGGACTCCTGCCCACTCATCCCACTGATTTACAGATGAAGAAACTGAGTCACCAACAGGGTATGTCATTCAATTTAGTAGCAAGAGAACCAGAAATAGAATCCATACCTCCTGCCTCCAGCTTACGTTGCCCACAGTGCACGTGTATGCGTTTGTGGATTTGGTTCACGTGTGAGAATGGGCGTGTATCATTTGTGTTCATGAATATGTGTGCTGGGGAGAAGAGAGGCCATGGGCCAGGCCAAACCAGCAAATGGTGGAAAATACCACTAGTTATAAGAGTTGGGGAAAAAAAGGATAATACGTTTGCATAAGAACCACATACGTATAATCAAATCAGTGGAGAGACAAGGGGACACAGGAAATATGTTCTTTAATTCCTAGTATTTCCAAAGTAAATTCCAGTGGCCTTATCTCAGATGTATTAAGAAAATAAATATTCCTTTCCCAATTTCCCAAATGCAAGCTGTTTCTGGCTTACAATAGTCCCAGAGTCAACTCTGGGATCTTACATCAAGTTGAGCGATGCGTGTGTGTAAACCTCTATATTTTCCGCTCTTTCAGCCACGTTGTCCACAGCGGAAGCCAAGGTCTCGGGTCATAATCAGAGGAGCATGTAGCAGGAGCCCCTGACCTGTATTAGTGGGGTCCCCAGTCTCACCCCAGGCCGAGCAGCAGCCACGGTCTTCTCTCTCTCTCTGAGAATCTGAGACCGTTTCCCAGCATTGTGCAAGGCGCCGTGTGTCCTCAGGCTGCAGTCGGGCCTCTTGGCCCCTGAAAGGCAGCTTTTCCTCCCAGGTTGGGAAAACTGGATCCAGTCTCCGCGCAGAGCTCCACGCCGTCTGCCCCCGAGCCCAGGAGCACCCTGCGATCTCCGCTGAGCCCACCCTGACCGCCCCTCGCCCCACCGGGGGGACAGCCCCGTTGCCTTCTTTTGTCTCAGCGCCTTTTACAGTTTTGTCCGGGTCTCTCACGCAAATTCAATTTTAGATGTCTGTTAGGAAAAAGGTTTCCAGAACCATCTCATTATTACCTTAAACTGCCACAGTACTACCTTGGGGAAGAAGTGAGAAAATTAAATAAAATAGGCTTAAAATCACCCCCACAATCTCAAGCTACCATCTATGGGCAAAATCACTAAAGAGATATCAGATACAAGCATTGGCTTGAGAAATGTGCTGCAAATAATGTGCTAAAATATATTTTTAAAGATTTGAGGTCCTAGAAGAGACCTAGATGTAGTCAGCTAATTCTAAGGTAGGGTTGCACCTAACCCCGGTGTACTCCCAAACTTTACCTTCCTTAAGCTTTGCATCAGCTTCAGTTTGTTTATTTCTGTCTAAAAGGGCAGCCAGCGCCTTCTCGCCGTGTTGGCAGCCCGGGGAAGCAGACCCCAGCCCCTGGGGGGCCTGGCAGAGGCCTGCTCCCCAGCCTGACTTCCATTCACCTCCTAATCCTCTCTTGAAGTTTGAGAGCTGACAGAATCCTAAGTATGTTTCTTCCAAAAATCTGTGTTCCAAATTCAATTTGAAAGTTAACAGGTGTCAGTCTTGTTTTCTGGACAGAAAAAAACAAAACAAAAAAAATAACAAGAAACCCTTAAGTATTTACATTCATTTGCCATATTGCTCCTCAGTGAGAAAAAATAGAATGAAGACAGATTAATAAGCCTGTTCCTAAAAGCAGACACATCCAAATGGGTCTTGGACATAAATCTTGAAAAAAGCAAGTTGAAAGGGTTTATTGTCTTTAAAAGGTGATCTACAAAGGTCCAAGAATTGTTCTTACTTTTCAACTGGTCCCTGTCCTGGGCTGTTTCACAGCTGCCATCCTCTCCCATCGGTAAAATGGGTGCTCTGCTTCCAGAGTTCCTGTCACCTGGGGGAAAACACCCCACGTTAACGGGGAGTGCGAAACTTCTCTCTTCCTCTCCTTGCTCTGCTCGATACCACCCACTTCTCCCACCATCTGCAGGGGACGTCCCAGCATTTGGACAGAAGTGGTTTGTGCAGGACCTAATGACCACCGCTGAAATGGTCATGTGCCAGTAATTTACAAAGACGGTTTCATTTAATTGATGGGGTTAGTATGATTGGTATTTCCTTTGATGGAGAAAATCAATAAGGGTGGTTAGGAAACTTGTCCAACATTAGCCGTCTGGGAAGGGGTAAAGCTGGCATCTGAAGCCAAACAACCTGATTTTAAAAGTGGCCCAGTCACCCGCAGCGCATCATCTCTGACTAGAGTGTGTTTGTAACGTAACGTGAGGAAAGATGGGGCAAATCATTCCGTGTAATAAGCTCCAGGAATCAGGTATCATTTGAAAGAGAAAAGGGTCAAAGTTACCTTATAGGCAGATGTTATGGATTAAATCGTGTCCCCCACAAAGACATGTTCAAATCTGAACCCCCCAGTCCTGCGGGTGTGACCCCATTTGTGAAAAGTGTCTCTGAGGATGTTCTCAGTTAAGATGAGGCCAAACTAAACGGGGGTCCTTGTGAGCAGAGGAATGTGGACGCAGCCAGGAGGGGACAGAGGGACAGTGGCCGTGGGACGAGCAGGGACTGAGTTGGGGGTCGCTGATGCCCCCCCACAGCACTGCAGACTTCGGGGAAAGCCTGCCCTGCTGACACCCCGAGTTCGGACTTCTGGCCTCCAGAACTGTGAGACGATAAATCCCCGTTGTCCGAGCCAACAAGGCTGTGGTGTTTTGTCCCAGTGGCCCTGGCAGACGAAGGCAGCAGCAAAAGGTGTTTGTGTGCACGTTAGATGAAGTTTGGGAAGGAAATCTGTCTGCACCATGGTGAGATGAGGGTGACTTTGGACACTATAGCCTGAGCAGAAGCCTCCCCTGTGGGGTCCCAAGGTGTCCTACCCACCCCAGGACCAAAACTCACTTTGTTTCAAAGGCAGAAAACACACCAGAAACCACACACAGCTCACAACGGAGCAGCAGTAACTGGACAGAAGAGAAACATGATGGAAACCCAAACCTGAGGTGGCAAAATTTGATAAATACAGAAAAGAATTTTGGAGCCAAGTGTACCCCTGGTTAAAGGCATGGGGGGACGAGATAGGGAAGACCCAGGAGAGGGAGAGGCTAATGGAGAGAGCATTGGCAAGTGTAAGAAAAACTGGAAATCTACGGGGGGATGTAGGAGATCTGGAAGCATCCACATGGGACCTTGCCGAGAGGCCCACCCAGAAAACCTTGTGGTTGTGCTACAAGAAAGCCAGTAACTGGATGAGGGGCTCAAACCCATATCCTCTACCGGTGACCACCCGCTCGCTACTCCTTCCCCCAAACTCTCCCATAAACCCTCCCATAAACCCAGCATTCGTTAGGGAAGGGCTACAGGCCTCTGTCCCCAACACCACACCCCCAAGGGCGTCTAGAAACACCCCCAGGGAGCCAGGACAGCGTAGGGAGGGCCACATGGCTCAAAAAACAGCCATTCTCTCCCATATCACCACCGCAGCCACCCCACCCCACTGTCTGACCCTTAAATTTGCTTCAATTGTGATATTAGCAAGCATTCCAAAGAACAAATAAAAACCATATGTATACGTTAAAGAATAATAACCTGCAGTCAACCTGACCGACAGAAGACACCGGCCCTGTGGGTGACTTCGTGTGTCCCTCAGGAATTGCCTCCATCTCCCTCCCCACTCAACCACGATCCTGGGTTTTAGTAAATCGTTGCCTCGCTCCTCCTGTCGTTTATCACTTTGCCTATCGCTCAACCATATATGGTTATTTTTCAAACTTTATATAAATGGAGCATACTGTAGTTTTCTTCTGGAATTGCACCTTTTATTTAACGTTATACTTTTAAGGGTCATGTTTTGATGTGTGTAGCTGTAATTCATGCATTTTTCACTAATGAACAGTATTCCATTAAATAGATATCAACAAAAGTGTTCATCTCTTCTGCTATTGATGAACAGTCGGGTATTTCCGGTTTGCTATCATCTCCAATGTCAATGTGCACTTAGTAGGTCTTATCCCCACAAGCAAGAGAGTCTTCTTGCTGCAGCTCCAGGAATAAAGCGCCCAGTGCATAGCAGACACACGTGTTGAGCTTCACGAGGCCATGCCAAACTGTTTTCCAGATTGTTCACCTTCATTGATACTTCTACCAGAGGCATACGATAAATCTTTTTCTCTACATCTTTATGAACACTTGCTTTTGTCAGACTTTAATTTTTGCCCATCTGATGAGTTCAAAATTGCATCTAATTGTTTTTCTAATTTGTTTTTCTGATTAAATATAATATTAAGGCTCTTCTGTCTTTATAAGCTTTATATGTTTCTGTGAAATTTCTTCTAATATGTCTGATCATTTCCCTGTTGTTTCTTTACTTATTGATTCATAGGAATTTGTTATTTATTCCAAATAAGAGCCCTTTGCTGATTATATATAAAGAAAATATCTTGTTTTAGTTTGTGGTTAGTTTTGAAATTTCTTGATGCCTTTTGATGAATTCTTGATTTTAATACAGTTGAATTTATCATTCTTTTCCTTTTATATTTTTAAAGAAACCCTTCCCTCTTCAAAGTTAGAAAGATATTCTTCTCTATTCTAATGGTTCTATAATTTTACCTTTCATATTTAAATATTTAATACACCTTGGATTGATTTTTTTGTGTTGTGTAATAATCCAATTGCTTTTCCATATGGAAAAAGCATTGTTTCAGCACAAATCATTTAATAGTCCATTGTGGCAATAAATGCTATATATCCACAGAAACTTGTTCTTCTCTTCATCCCATGCACAGGGATGCTGAGCTCAACTTCCACTTTCAACCTCTCCTCAAGTTGGATTCGGCCATGTGACTAGATTACAGCCATTGACCGAGTCGAAGTAAAGGCTGCACTGCCCAGTCTGAGCCTGAGGACAGTGGCTGTCTGCCCAGCACTGCCCGTCCTTCCTGCTCATTGGCACGTGAACGTGGGTAACGGCCCAGGTTTGACCGTGCAGATGGTGAGAAGGCTCAACTAATGATGGAGCAGTAACTCAGAAGGACCCAAATCTGATAAATGACTCTCCCAAACCAGAGTTGATGTGGACATTCACATCGGGGCTGCTTCATGAGAGAAAAATAAGCTTTTTTGCTCTTTAGGCTGCTGTTTGTTGGAAGCTCTTTGTACCTGCTGCCCAGCCTTGTCCTAACACAGGAATTAGCACCAGAAGTGGGGTGTGCCCCATGACAAAATGCTAAAATGCATGCCATTGGCTTGGAGGCCAGCCATTGTGTGGCGAGAACACAGGCTCAAAGACAGTGGCCCTGTAATGTGGTAGCAAGATACTTGGCAAAATGGTCACCTGTGATAAGTTGGAAGACATACTATGTACCAAGAAAAGACTGTAGATATAGAAAAAAAGTTAGAAAAAATCCAGAATACTAGTGGGTGTTGGTAATTGCTTATTGTCTTTAACAAGTTATTATAATAACTGTATTAGCTCTGGAAGGATGTCTCCAGTTTGTGATCAAATATGGAAGGAACCAAGGAGGGTCCAGAAACACGGAGATGCTGAAGTCAGTGCTTCTCCGTTGCCAAACAGCTGGCGATAAATTTTTGCTTGGAGCCTTTTCAAAGGGCCCCTGTTGAACAAAACAAAGGGATATGGGCCTGTCTGGCAAGTATTAGGCTAATAATATTGCCTCCCCATGCAAGCCTTACGTTGCAGATGGCCTCAAAATAGCTGCCATTAAATAAGGGATTTAGGTATGGATCAATCAAGGAAATGAAAAAATAAACAGGCATAAGAATCATGTCCAGAAAATAACTGCCTCCTGAAACCAACTGGAAGCAAATAGCACAGAAGCCTGAGTTTTTGAGGGAATGATATCACCAAAGAAACCACAGGCCTGGCCTCCCAAAGCCCTCAGTGTTCGAGCTGCCCCCGTGGAGGGAATGCTCCCTTAGGATCCATTTCAGATGCGGGCTGGAGGGTGATGGGCAAAAATGGGCCTCTCAGATGGCAAAGCCAGGGGCCATGGAGAGCAAAGAAAGAGGGAGCTACTCTATAAGCGTAGGGACAACTGGATGGACTTACTACACCGACAGGACAGACAGGACCAGTTATTCCTGCTTCCCGGGATTTGGTCATTGCTACAGCCCACGAGTGCTGTGTGTTTCCATTCTTCCGTTTTCAAATCGGAGCCTCCAGGTGATCATCATTTTCTGCACCAACATTGCATATTTTAGCAGGTTGGGCGCAAATGGCTGAGTTTATAGACCAGTGGACCCAGAATTAGCCACATCTGTACCTTGTGGAGAGGAAAAGAGATGAGCCAGGGGTTTGAGCGTGTGCTGTAACCGTGGGGACCTCGAGGAGCCACCTTGTAGAGAACGAGCATATTCAAGGTCAGGGAAGAACATCTGAGGCGGGGTGAAAGGGCTGCTTCTGGCTTTCTATTTCTCAAGTAAGTTTTTAAGAATTAGTTACCTCTGTGCACTGCTGAGAAAATTTTCCAATATATTCTACCTACTGATTCATGATGTATCATTTACCATTACTTTTTGCTGCCTGATGTCTAACTCACTGCCCTTGACCTTGGCTTGGGAGCTAGTGACACAGAGGTGGGGGCTGGGGGTGGGGGGGTCCGCTCTCTGACCGCACCGTCTGCTGCACCCACATGGATGACACGGCTCTGTGAGCTGCAGCTGCAGGCCCCTGACCTGACAAGCTCAGGTGTATAATTTGGGGACAATTTTTTTGTGGCCAAGTAAACTCCAAGCTTGTTCTCCAGCCCCATTGCTATTCTGTGGCTTACCCAGTGGCTTTGTAACAAAATTTCTTCTGTGCTTGAATTGGTCAAGCAGGTCTTTTTGCATATATTGACTAATAAGTCAATATAAGACTATTTGTATTGTAAGCCACTTTTCAGTTTGGTTTTTCCTTGCTCTATTTCTGAAAAAGTCAAAGTATAACAAGTACAGTGCAGGAGATCAAATAACTAGAAAGATGCCCTGTAAGAATTGTCCTTCAGAGTCTCACTGTCTCCCCTTTTCTGCAGAAGCCTGCCCTTCCTTCCTTCCTCTCTTCCTTCCTTCCTGCCCTCCTTCCTTCTTCCCTCCTTTCTTTTTTTCTTTTTTTCATCTTTCTTCTTTCTCTTTCTTTCTTTCTTTCTTCTTTCTTCTTTCCCTTTCTTTCCTTCCTTCCTTCCCTTTATTTCTTTTTCTTTCTTTCCATCCTTCTTTTCCTTCCTTCCTTTCCTTCTTTTTCTTTCTTCTTTCCTTTTCTTTCTTTCTTTTTTCTTTGTTTCTTTCTCTTTCTTTCCTTCTTTCTTCTTTCTCCCTTTCCTTCTTTCCTTCCTCCTTCTCTCCTTCCTTCCTTCCTTCCTTTCTGTCTTTCTCTCTGTCTTTCACACTCCCCTACCCATCCTCTTCTCAGCCCTTACTTTTACCCGCCACGTCATGCCCAGCTATACCAACACCCAAAGCGTGTCCTCATTACAGACCAGTTTGGAGGACTTAACAAGAGCTTCTTGTCCTCATGATGAAGCTTTCAGCTTTTTTCAGCTTTTCTCTCTCCCCATTGCCTCTTTGGGCTTCTGATGAGCATTGTCATCATATGTTTATCAGCATTTATTCATTCAACCAATTTTCTATGTGCATTCCATGGCAATAACACTGGGGAAATGTAGGAGCAGCTAGTGAAAATATTTTGAGGTGACAGATTGTTGGCAGCTTTGCAAATAGATTCAGAAATTCTGTCTTGGGCATATTGTTCATGAAATGATATTTTTAAAGCAGCTCAGTACAGCTTTATTTCAATCCAAGCCTTATTTTAAAAATACAGGCAGGCAGAATCTAGCATGGAATGGAGGAATTTTCACAGAAACTCTTTACGATCAATTTAATGGATGTAACAAATACACTCAAAACTGAGGTGGTTTTGGAATAAATCAAATCACTTTAGGTCATGACATAAAGCAACTGGCAGTAAAGCCTGAGTTAATCAATTTTACTATCGAGACTATTGCTTAACCCAATCAAGCATGCGTTGAACAGACACGGTGTGGCAAGTTCTGAAACAGGCCACGTATGGGGTACCAGGGAAGCCATGGAGGGGTGTGGAGACTCCCCAAAGCGAGCAGGGAAAGGCGGGGGGGGCAGAGCAGCTTGGTGCAGATGGAACAGAGGGGAGGAGAGGGCTTTGGGTGTCGGTACAGCTGGGCATGACATGGCGGGGAAGGTGTGCAGGCACCAGCTCCTGGAGAGAGAAGGAAAGGAGCTGAAGGCCTGGGGTGCAATTGGTGTCTTGGCTAGGCTCGGGGCGTGGCTTAGTGGTGGGACCAGCGGCAGGGAGACGGGGGGATCTTAAGAGTGGGAGTAACATGACCAGTCTGTGCTTTAGGGAAATCACTGTGAACAAGTGGGTTGGAGAGGTCAGGAATGGACTCAGGAGATCCTTGAAAGGTTTTTGTAGTAATGCAGGCGAAAGGGCATGGTGTGTTTGGAAATAAGGTGGCATGTTTGAGAAATATTAGAGAAGTAGAGTAAATAGGGCTTGTTGACAGATTGGACAGGGAGGGTGTTCTAGTTTGCTAATGCTGCCAGAATGCAAAATATCAGAAACGGATCAGCTTTTATATAAGGGGGTTTATTTGGTTACAAAGTTACAGTCTTAAGACCATAAAGTATCCATCAACAGAGGGTACCTTCACTGGAGGATGGCCAATGGCATCCGGAAAACCTCTGTTATCTAGGAAGGCACGTGGCTGGCGTCTGCTCCAAGTTCTGGTTTCGAAATGGCTTTCTCCCAGGATGTTCCTCTCTAAGCTGCAGTTCCTCGAAAAATGTCACTCTCAGTTGGTCTTGGGGTATTTGTCCTCTCTCAGCTTCTCCAGAGCACGAGTCTGCTTTCAACAGCCATCTTTAAACTGTCTCTCATCTGCAGCTCCTGTGCTTTCTTCAAAGTGTCCCTCTTGGCTGTAGCAAGCTCTCTCCTTCTGTCTGAGCTTATATAGGGCTCCAGTAAACTCATCAAGGCCCACGCTGAATGGATGAGGCTACGCCTCCATGGAAATTATCCAATCAGAGTCATCACCCACAGTAGGGTGGGGCGCATCTCCGTGGAAACAACCTAGTCCAAAAGTTCCACCTTAATCCCCACTAATTTGTGTGCTCCACAAGATTGCATCAGAGAATATGGCTTTTTCTGGGGGACACAATACATTCAAGCCAGCACAGAGGGTAAGCCAGAGAGAAGATGACAGGTGACCCCAAGTGCACTAACGTCACAGCTGAGCAGACCCCTCTCTGGTGCCCACTGGGGAAGGCTCCCGGGAGGCGAGGAGGAGGCAAAGGCCCCTGGTCTGTCAGTGCTGGGTGGAGGCCTGCTCTCTCCTCTGTAGCTTGCAAGTGCCCCGGGCAGGGCCGGGCCTGTCTCGTTCCCCAGGTGCCGACACAGTGAATGCTCAGTGCATGTTTACTGGGTGAGTCGGGAGCCCAGTGCAGAGCTGGGTGAGTGGATCTGGGCTGGGAGAGTGGATTTGTTTTCTACGCTGCACGATACATCTCGGCAAAGCCAGCAGCTGAAAGGTCTGTTTCTGGCTGCACAGTCCACGGGTCGGAGACCAGGGGGGCACGACGGGGGCGCTGCTCAGGGAAGACCAGGAGTGCACGTCGGGGGCCCCACCGGGGTTCTGCGGGTGAGAAGACAAGGGGTACATGACCGCGGCCCCACCCTAGGCCCCACCACGCTGGAATCACGGTGTCGGCTGGGCTGGGCACCATCCCGTGCGCTTGGGGAGAAGCCGCCCCATGCTCCTTCGAGCTTCTGGGAGACCCGAGCTCCTCGTGGTTGCAGGTCTGGGGTCACTTGTTTCCTGAGGGCTGGCGGCCAGGGACAGCGCTCAGCTCTAGAAGCCGCTGCGTTCCATAAAATCAGCAGTGACCTGACTCCTTCTAGCGTCGGACTCTCTGACTGCTGCTTCCCCTGAGGAAAACCCTGCTTTTCAGGGCTCGCTTGCCCGGTCAGTCTCACCAGATCACCTCTGTCCCGTGCGGGCGCCCGGCGGGGGGCGTGTGCAGCCTGGTGACCGCTGGGTGAGTAGCCAGGGGACGGAAACGTGGGGCCGGCCCCGTAATCCCGCCGACCCCGAGAGGGACCTGGGCTAGGGGGTTAAGTCAGGAGTCCTGTGCGTAGAGATATCTGCTTCTGCCAAGTAAGTTAGAACAGCAAGATCAATAGATATTTAACTTACTTATTAAACAAAGCAAATTTACATATTCTGGATGCTCTTATTCACTAATATATTTTAATGAGGAAAGTAAGTCTTTTGATTTTTAACTAGTTGATTTATGAATGTGGATTGTATTTGGGAAAAGTAGAAACAAAATTTAAAAGACCTATTTGGTCATATTACTTTTTGAGATATTTGCATCCTGAGGTTCTTTCCAGATGAGGGAATTGTATGAAGTTGCTGCAGGGAGTCCCGAGGCCCCAGAGGAGTCAGCGTGGAGCGGAACGTGGGCTCCGCGGACAGCCCGGGCGAGACCCCCTCCTCCCGAGGCCTCGGCGCAGTCACCGACCCCCCGAGGCCTGGTTTCCTCGGCCTCAGAGCATCGGTGACAAGGTCTCCCTCACTGGCAGCCGTGAGTTAAAACCCTGCGGAAAGCATCGGTGCAAACCAGTCCCGCTCCCCAGATTCTGCCTGTGACTCCCCGGCCACGACTTCCCGCGACTTGGGTTGTCATTTTTACACCCAGGACGGGCACATCCCTCGACGGCCGCCCCGGGGCTGGGACCCAGCTCTCAGGAAGCACCCCTCCCCGGGGCCGGCACCCGGGGCCCTGCAGCCCCTACCCAGATGCGACTCTCCTGTGGGCGCCCCCCCCGGAGCCACCCTCCTCTTCCGAGAAGCGGCAGCCCTGCCGTTCGCCCAGCCCCTCCATCTGCCATGAAATCCCAAAGGAGTTTCCTGAGCAGATTCATTGTGGGCAGACAAACATTAACATTAATGTATTACTAAAAAAACATACTCAGTGCACATTTCACTTCTCCTTTTCAAAGAGGAACCAAAATGATATGCACATCTATCTGTAGATTTATACGTCTATAGATTAGACACAGAGAGATGAGGGAGAGGTTAGAGATTCGGGGTGAAGATTGGAGATCAGGCACAGAGGCAGAGATGGGGAGTCAGCCGGGGTCAGTGCCGCCCGATGTGCTGCCAAGATCCGGCACAGAGCTGGCTGGCACCGCCACACCAGCAAACCCACCTCTCAACCCCACGGCCGACCAGGAGAGGATTCTCGGCAGCCCCCACGTTTGGCATCAGGAACCCCTGGCTCAAGCTCCAGGAAGCCCGTGGTCAGCACGTGCCTGTGCCCAGCTGCGCGGTGGACTAGGACGCGAGCGGCTGGATCTGCTGTTTCCAGATCCTAATATGCTAAAATCTGCATCACTACCCTAGGGCTGCTGTAGCAAATTACCCCACAACAGAAGGTTATGCTCCCACAGCTATGGAAGCCGGAAGTCTGAGGCCCTGGGGGAGAATCGGTTCCTCATCTCTTCTGGCTTCTGGGGGTATGCCAGTTTGGATGTGTTATGTCCCCCAAAAGCCGTGTTCTTTGATGCAATCTCCTGGGGGCAGATTGATTAGTCTGCTGATTAGGGTGTGACCTCTTGAGTGAATGTTTCCATGGAGATTTGGCCCCACCCATTCAGCGTGGGCCTTGATTAGTTTCCTGGAGCCTTTAAAAGGAGCAGACCCAGACGCTTGCTGAAGCTTGAGATACTGGCCCAGAGTGCTCCGGAGAAGCCAAGAGAGGAGGAAATGCCCCAAGAGCAGCTGAGAGAGACTTTTGGAGAGATGCTTGGGAACTGACAGAGATGCTCAGAGATGCTTGGAGTTGCAGACAGAAGGACGTTTGGAGATGCTAAGCTAAGGATGCACAGGACTGAGAGAGGAGCTGGAACACAACCCAGGACAAGTAGACACCAGCCATGTGCCTTCCCAGCTGAAAAGGGTGCTCCCGACACCATCAGCCTTTCTTCAGTGAAGGTGTCCTCTTGTTGATGCCATGGTTTGGACACTTTTATGGCTGTAGAAATGTAGAATTTGTAGCCAACTAAACCCCCTTTATAAAAGTCCATCATTTCTCATATTTTGCATAATAGCAGCATTAGTAAACCGGAATGGGGGTGCCGGGGTACCTTGGCTCGTAGCTGCGTCACTCCGCTCCCTGCCTCCGTCTTTGCACACCTTTCACTCCCTCACCAGGTGCAATCGGGAAAGACGTTAGGAAGTCCTATGACATAAGGTGGTTCAGAGGCCATGGGTGAGTGTACAAGATTCATGATGTGGGATCCTGAAGACTTTGTTGGCATGCTGTGAGTCTTATGGGATTAAATAGTCCTTGGAGAATGATAATGTTGCCAATCAGTCAGCCACGCTCCTCAAGTCCTCTTTCCCTGGCCGTCCTCCAGTCTCCAGACTAAAAGGAAGGCAGGTTCTGGCTCAGACGGGCCCAGGCCCCCAGCACAAGGCAATGGGCGGCTCTTCTCCCGGCCCAGAGCAGCCTTCCCAGAGATGAAGAAAGCACAGAAGGCCCGGCCGTGACAGGACGTGCAAGGCTGGCTTTGTGTGGTGGGGTGGGGTGGGGGGAGGATGAAGAAATTCCTCCACGGTGCATTCCATTACCCTTGGTTTACACGCCAGTGCCTGTAAGGCTGGCCCAATCTTTTTCCACTTGGATCTTGGGGACACAGGGAGAAATCCACTCCCCAGGGGGCACAGTGGGGGCTGCAGAGCTCATCAGAGTTCTGGGGAGAACGTAGGCTTCAGAAATAGAACAGACAAAGCACAAGGTCCAGGGTGGGAAACGTCAGCACTGAGTCAGGTCCACCCCGCTGGCCGGGGCCTCGCTCCGTTAGGATGTCCTGCCCCAAGCTAGAGAGAGGGTCTGACGGAGCAGAGACACAAAAGGCTGCAAGTCCCCAAAAGGAGGGGTGGAGATCCTAACCCAGATTGCTTGTAGGTGTGTATTAATTTTCCTCTGAAATTTTGTTTTTAAGCAGATATCACAATTTAACAAAGAATGCCCACAGCGTCCAGGCTCCCTGGCGGTGAGGTGCGCTGGTCACCGCGACATGCTCAGAAGTGATGGTGCCTTCCAGCTCGTGCCCTGAAGGAGGAGCCCTCCCTGCCCCGATGGTGATGGCTGTGCTGAGAGAGAGAAAGGCAACAGCTGGTGCCAGACCGTAAGGCCACGTGTGGACAGAGCCCTGTGGGCCTCCTTGATCTTGGGTCATCAACACAAGGCCTGACTCCAGTTTTGGCAAATCTCTCAACTGCTCTGATGTGCTGGTGACTGAGCAGGTGCTTCGGTTGCTTTCTGGGTGATCTGGAGTCGTTCCTGATGGCTGCTGAGGCGGAGGGGGAGGGTGAGGTCAGGTGGGAAGGAGGGGGGGAGGGGGAGGAGGGGGAAGGAGAGGAGGGGGAGGGGGAGGGGAGGGAGAGAATTATGGAGAAGGGAGGAAATCTGCTGAGTATAAATTACGTCCTAGGTCCTTTTCCACAGCAACTCTTCATGAACTCACTATGAGACATGCAGTTTTGTCCCCAGTTTTACTGATGAGGCATCAGAGGCTGAAGGTTAAATAATTTCACCTTCACACAGTGAGGGATTTTTTTTCCACTTCCGGCTTGGTGAAGGACCCCAGCTTCTCCGGGCGGAGGTGCCTTTCCCTCCAGCCTCGCTCTCTGAGGTGACTGGTGTCGCTGTGTCCGTTCGAGGGTGTGCCCTCGAGCTCCGGGCAGGTGGGAAGGGTCTCGGTGACCGTCCGTGTCCAGGGCCCGCCGGTGACTGAGTGCAGGGACGATGGCCTGGGAGGTGAGGGGTAGTGTCAGACCGCAGTGCTGGAGAAGGTATCGTGTGCTGAAGACGCACAGCTCATTCTATGTTGCACAACAACAAAAATTAGAGTTGACCATTTTAATTTTAAAAAATTCCTTATGTTAGGAAACACTTTCCCAGACATTTCAAAAATAGCAATTCTCTTTATTTGTAAAAAAGGTACTTATACCATTTTGTGTAAACTTAAGTAAATCTTCTCCTCCATTACATTAAATTTTTACTAGTCTTCTGCACAGTAATTCAATTAAAATTGCTGGCCTACTTTGGGGCCTAGGCAGGGAAACTTTGCCCCATTTCTTTTGACTCCTCTAGAGAAGCAGACTGATCGCCAGGCGGGCACAGTCTGTTTACCTATTTTCACAAGAGATTTCAGAACGTGCTTAATGCCACGTTCGTTGCTGACACTTCTCCTTTTTTAGGAAGAGGGGGCTGCTCTCAGGGGCCCCTCACCCAGCAGGGAGCCCCATGTCCTCTGTTGGGTCGACTGAATCTTGCTAAATGAGGTGGGATTGGCCTGGAAACCCCAAACCTAGCTCCTCACTCCTCAACAGGAGCTCAGGGACTTGGTGCTGCGATGGGTCATGTTCTTTGGTGAGTTGATCCCCAAACTCACGCTGGGCCGAGCACTGCGGGTGGGGTCTGTGCGCGCCACAGGTGGAGCGGTGCCCAGTGTCACTTGACCCTCCCAGCACAGGCGAGAAAGAGAAGGCTTCTGCCGAGCAGCGAGCCACCCCCGGTGCCACCGGGCAGCAGGAGCTGCCGCGGGGTCCGGCCTCTGCGGACGGAGGCGATGCCCCTGCGCTCGGAGCAGGACGTCTCTGACGACAGCTGACCTGGGGCGTCCGTGATGGACGTTCTCCAGTTAGTGACTCGGGCAGCCTGCAGGCTCCCCAGTGCCATCTTATTGTCCCTGGAAGTGACGGCGGTATCCTGCGTTTATGGCATCATCAGTGAGTCAAGATCACTCTCTTTGGGTGGGTGTTTCTGTTTCATGACTGGCTTTGAGGGCAGCGGTGTGTTTTTACGGGTGCGTGTGGCTCCCTGGAGTGGGTGCCACAGGGCTCTGTCCTCACCGAGGCGTGGGCTCCGCAGGTGCGCCCTGGACTCGGCACACGCGCCCGTTTCCCACAGCCCGAATGACCGAGTCACTCCAAGCAAGCGAGAAGAGGCAAACCGAGGCCTGGGGCTGCACCTGCTGAGGCCGCGCACGGAAGGTGACATAGTGCGGGTCACCCCGCCCGGGCTTCTGCGGAGTGGACCAGCTGCTAAAATGGCCAGAGGTGCTCGGGGAGCTGCATCCCACTGACTCGGGGACTACTAGAGCCCACCCAGGGCGCGGAGCTGACTGCTAGAGCCCACTGAGGGGCACGGAGCTGGGCTCTCAGTTTCTGCAGAGAGAGTCGCCAAAGGGATAGAACCCGAGAATTCCTAAAATGGATTCCAAGTTTAAACACACAGTTTGGAAAACATATTGACTGAAAGAAATGAATTGCCCTGAAAACTGATTTTCTCCCCAAATTAGCTTGGAATGTGTTCAAACCGGGCACGGGGTGATGGAGGAATCAGGCTTCTTTGGAAGTCCCTTCCTCTTTCCCAGCTGTACTCACTGCCTCGGTCTCCCAGGGCCGCTGCAAGAGCCGCAGGCTGGCGGCGTAAACAGCAGGAAGGTATCAGCTCAGGGTTTTGAGCCAAAAGACAAGCCCCAGTCAAGGCACCACCAAGGTGTGCCTTCCTCCTGAAAGCTCGGGTCACCGCTGCTGGCATCCTTGGTCCCGGGCTCCTCTCCACACGGCCGGGCACATGGCCGCCTCTCCCGGCCTCTCCCTTCTCCCCCAGTTTCCGTTGACTCCCAGTGTCTCGCATCCTGTGGCTTTCTCTCTCTCTCTCTCTCTCTCTCTCTCTCTCTCCCTTTCTGAATTTCACTCTGCTTATAAAGGACTCCAGTAACAGGATAAAGACCCATCCTGACACCCTAACCGAAGTCTCCCCATCAAAATATCCCACTTACATGGGCTCACACCTGCAGGGGTGGATTAGCTTTAGGAACAAGCTTTTCTGGGGTACGCACAGCTCCAAACCACCACAAGGGGAGGCAGACAGCTTCTCTCACATTTATTTCTGGCTTAATCTTTCTCCTGACTTTTGGACCATATTTCTAATCACCCGTAAGTCAAGTCTATCAAGAGGAGCTACATTCATCCTAAAACCTGCAGCTTCAGAACCAAACCCAGTACCCTGCCCCTAGAATTCACTCTTCTCTAACTATCCTGCTGCTCAATTAGACTTTTCAAACAACCCTGATTCATTCTTCCTTCCCTCTTTCCACATCTAGTCCCTGCATTTTTCTCAAATCCTTCCCCTTCCCCTGCCCTGACTGCAAGTCCTTATCCCTTTATTTTATATTGTTTGTTGAGGTTGTATTTTGGGGATGGAGCAGACGGTCAGCCTTTAATATTCCTGGATTCACACTTTCATTTTGTAAATTCCTATTTAATGCTTTCACATGTGTCAGGAAGTGTGTTAAACAAAGAGGAAACAGATATAAACGACACTGGCTCTGTTATAGACCCAGAGAAATAAGTAACAAAACGCCGTGTGTTGTGTTAAGTTCTCTTGATAGAAGGCGGTTCCGGGCAGTGGCAGGATCGGGAAGGGGCTTGGATAGCGAGTTGCCTGCATGGGATCCGGAAAGATCAGTAGAAGTCAGCTTGGCAAAGAAGCAGGAGGGGAGCCCTGAAATCCCAATTCCACTGAGACAGAAACTGTTCAGCAGAGAGAAGGGACGCGACATGGCGAGGGAGGTGTGAACTTGAGAGAAGGCACCGAAATGGTTTTAGACACTGGTGATTTTTACATGTGTCTGCGGAGGTTTCACAGGTGTCCTTCCAAAACCCGGAGCCTACCTTCCCTTCCCTGGACCGTGGACCACATTTGGGGGCAGACAGTGTTGCCTGCGGCATCCGAGGCCACGTGGTGAGAAGGTGTCCCCCCGGCCTCTCCTGGGCCACCTGCTCCGGGATGACCGGGCGTGCGGGAGGCCCCCAGGCAGCCATGGGGGGTCACGTGGGGGCTGAGGGGGCGGCCTGCCGACAGGGCCACGGGAGCGGGGGCCCCTGGGCAGGGTCTTCCCGCCCCATACAAGCTTTCAGATGGCAGCAGCCCCAGGTGACATCTCAAAAGACCTGGAGTCAGAGCTGCCTGCTCAGCTGAGCCTCAGCTCCAGACCCCCAGGGAGTGGACAGGAACGGAGGCTTACTGCGCTTGATGCTGCCAAGTTTGGGGATGATTAGTAACAAACACAAAAGGGAGCAGCGTGGTCAGACCTGTGTTTCATAGAGAGAAATACAGTGGCCTGTGGAGGCTGGAGAAGCGCCTCGAGGGAGGTGCGGGGGGCTGAGGAAGCAGAGGGAGGCAGGGGGGACTGGGAGGTGGGGGGTTGGGGATGCAGGGGGCAGGATGTGGGGGGCCATGGGAGTGGCCAAGCTCTGGGGCTGAAGGGGGGCAGCACCTGGGAGCTGAGAGGGAAAGGAGCAACATTTAGGAAGCATGAAGGATGCTGAGCAGAGCAACGAGACGGGATATGTTACTTGGGATACTCTAGGGAAACAGAACTAATAGGAAATATCTGTAATATGAAATTTTATAAAAGTGTCTCATGCAAGTGTGGGGATGCACAAGTCCAAATTCTGTAGGGCAGGCAGTGAGCTGGCAACTCCAATGAACTCCCCAGGAGAGAGGAGAGCATTGCTGGCTGAAGAAGAAGTGAAGGTTCTCTCCTCCCTTAAAAGTCCTCAACTGATTGGATTAAATCCAGCTGACTGAACTCTCTCATTGTGGAAGACATGCCCTTTGTTGATGTCATCAAACACAGCTGCAGCCAATTGACTGATGACTTAACAAACCAGCCTTCTGGTTTATTAACCAGCCACAAATGTCCTTGCAGTAACAGTTAGGCCAGTGCTTGCTTGACCAGACACCTGGGCACCATCACCTGGCCACGTTGACACATGAACCTGACCATCACAGTCCACCCCTTGTCAACTTGGCAGTTATACACATCATCTTAAACCATACTTTATCTCTAAGTAGAGCACAGTAACAGACATATATTTCACCTAACAATATTCTGCTGTCCTGCGTACAACCGGAAATGCACTAAATCTCTGCAGAATAGGGTGCAAGTCCTTGGGTGACATTAACTCTTAAAACTGATTTCCTTTGACTTAAACACTGCAAAATGAACAATACAGCTTACGTCATATGATAAGAGAATCACACAGAGAAGAAAGCAAAGATATTTGCTTTACAAACAAATACAAACATATTCATAACAAAACAAGGAGGAAATATTCATGCCATCATAGCCCTCGTTTCTGTAACTGGTCATGTGGCCATAGCTCATACTTATCACTACTTTCCTCCACTACCCATTCCATGTTCCCTTTACCCTCAGCAAGCACTTCAGCTGGCCGTGGTTCTTTGCCTGGTGGGGTGACCCAAACCTTCATTCCTGAAGTTTCTTGGCCATTGGTAGTCCTGCCTGGATTGGGTTGTTGCAGTTTTCCATTGACTTGAATCACGGGGCATGATAGTACTAAGAGATGCCCTAGGGGATCTCCTGTATTCCAGGAAAACTCTTCTTTACCTCCATTGTGTAGTTGCAGTGCTATTTCCCCTTGATAGTCAGGATCAATCACCCCAGCCAGTACAGTAATCCCCTTACTTGCCTGTTGATTCAGAGGCACAAGAAGCCCAAAGTGGCCAGGTGGCAGCCTTAACTTCCAGTTCAATGGGATTATTGTTGTGTTTCCTGGTGGAAGCACTCCTCCTTTTGGAACAAGACCTGTAGACCAGCAGAGCTTAAGCTTGCAGGGACAGGGAGCAAAAATTTCCCTAGTGGATCACTAGGAGTGATAGTGAGTGGTGCTACTCCTGTTTCCACCCCTTGATTCCTGGACCCATGAATCCTGGCTATGGGAGAAACAGCACCATAGAGTGGACGCTGATTCAGAGCATACACAGCCTCCTGGAGAACACTGCCCCATCCCCGAAAGGTATTGCCACCTATTTGGTGCCATAGTTGAGTCTTCAACAGGCCATTCCACCATTCTATCAACCCAGCTGCCTCTGGATGATGGGGAACATGGTAAGACCAGAGAATTCCATGAGCATGTGCCCATCCCCTCACTTCATTTGCTGTGAAGTGGGTTCCTTGGTCAGATGCAATGCTGTGTGGAATACCATGACGGTGGATGAGGCATTCCGTAAGTCCACGGATGGTAGTTTTGGCAGAAGCAAAAGGAGCCAAGAGGTCACTCTGGTGGGCACTCTTATGCACAATATAGACAACCCTTTTTAGGTTCTAATTAATTGGAATAGCTAGCAGTAAATACCGGAAACTATCAAACTATAACCCAGAACCCAAGAATTTTGAAGACAATTGTATAAAACTGTAGCTTATGAGCAGTGACAATGTGATTGGGAAAGCCATAAGGGCCACACTCCCCTTTGTCTAGTTTATGGATGGATGAGTAGAAAAATGGAGGAAGAAAAAAATAAGGGCACCCAGTGTTCTTTTTTACGTTAATTGTTCTTTTTCACTTCAATTTTTATTCTTATTATTTTTGTGTGTGTGGTAATGAAAATGTCAAAAATTAATTTTGGTGATGAATGCACAACTATATAATGGTACTGTAAACAATTGATGGTATGCTTTGTTTTGTATGACTGCATGGTATGTGAATATATCTCAATAAAAATGAATTAAAAAAAAAGTGTCTCACGCAACTGTGGGTATGCACGCATCCAAATTCTGTAGGGCAGGCAGCAGACTGGCAACTCCAATGAAGATGTTCACTGAACTCCTCAGGAATGAACTGACAACTTAGATGAACGTGTTTGATGAACTCCTCGGGAAATGAACTGGCAACTTTGATGTACTCCTCAGGAAACATGTTGCTGGTCAGCTGAAGAAGAAGAAAAAGGTCCTTTCTCCGTCTCACTTAAAAGTCTTCAACTGATTGGATTAAATCCAGCTGATTGCATTCTGTGTTTGTGGAAGACACGCCCTTCATTGATGTCATCAGTCACAGCTGTAGCCAACTGACTGATGACTTAGTAAACCAGCCTTCTGGTTTATTATAGTCACAAGTGTCCTTGCAGTAACGGTTAGGCCAGTGCTTGCTTGACTAGACACCTGGACACCACCACCTGGCCAAGTAGACACATGAATCTAACCACCAAACTGGGCATCATTTGTTTATGATGTTCATTTATGGAATAAGGAATAAAGAAGGAGATGGGACTAGAGAAGGGGAGACAGTGGTTGAGGGAAGGAAGCTCAACTTTGGGTTTTGAGCCCATTGAGTTCAAAGTGCCGGGGGAGAATGAATGAAGACATCTTAGTCACAGGGCCCAAGACTCTAGGCCAAGGAGAGAGCGCTGGAGCCTTCCAACATCTGATGAGAGGCACAAAGGGGACGGGGTGGGGCAGGGAAGATTAAAAAGCAAGAGCAGAGCCCAGAAGAAGAGAGCATTTAAAGAAGAGTTGAAGAAAGCCTTGCAGGCAACAGCCCATGGCATCCGCTAGGGACGTGATTGGGAAACTCGGCAGGAGCGGATCCCACACAGGTGGGGCCAGAGCCGGCCTGCAGATGCCTGGGAGGGGGCCGGAGAGACAGCGAGTGTGGACACGCTAGAGAAGGCGCTGTGGGTGGACAAAGGGTGACTCACAGCTGTTGTCCCTGCCTGGTTCCTGCGCCCGTTTCCCCTTCTACGCTGCTACAAGCGTGATCGTGCAAACAGCAAAGATGCAGAGGTTCCTCATGAACATGGGAGCCTGGCCACACATGATGTTCTCCTTCCTCACGAGATCCTGTTTAAAACATAGAGCAGAACAATCAGAGGCAGCTGCGTGTGGGAAATAGCAACATGTTTTTGGAAGAGGGAAAGGAGGAGGAGGAGTAGTGGTGACTGGGCAGAGAGAAGAAAGACCGGGGTCTGCAGAGGAGGGAGCTGGTGACATGCCCAGCTGAAAAACGAGGCTCGGTTGAAAAGCTCTGCATACACTGGCTGGACTTGTAGAAACAGATTAAGGAGGCTCCAAAGGAGAGTGACTTTCACACGAAAAAGTTAAGAAAGGACCTCAAAAAAATTGATACAGCTAGCAAATATTTTCCAAAATGGATCTACCAAATGAATGAAATGAGAAAGTCAAACCTAAAGTGAAAAATAAGCATTCAAGGACCTCATATAACTCATAGGAAAATGTCTGCACCACTCCCAAAATTGGCCCTTGTTTTATCTCTGCTCACCATGTGAATTAGTATATGGAATTTATTATTAAAAGATTTTATTTCACTATAATAAATATGTATTTATTTTCCAATTTTGTGGATTGTTTTTTAAATAAAGCCCTAACCAAACCTCTGTCCCACTGTTTGTCCTGCTGTGTCGCTCACCTTTCGAGCCTGTTCTCTTTCTGTGGCCTTTTCCTGATGTCAAGGACTGTGGATGAAAAAGCTTTCCTAAGTCTCAGCACAGTGCAGCTCCTTGTCTACTGTGTTTGGTTTCTGCCAGGCAGAAATTCCTCTTAGCTAGAATCGTGCCTTTCTCAGCCTTGCATTTCTAGACTCTGAAACAATGCTTGGAACTTTCGATGGTTATGGAAAGAGAGAGAGGAGAGGGCATCTTCTCCAGCTTCGGGTGCAGCTCCGGGGCCTCCAGTCCTCCAGCCGCCTCGGGAGCAGCCTCCGCTCCAAGCCGCTCCTGCAGCCGAGTGCGGACTCTCCCACGCGGAAGCCGGGCCCTGGGGCACCTGCCCACGGGGTCACACGCGACCCCTCTGCTCCCGCCCCAGCTTCCTGGCCTGGAAGGGTCACCGAGGCTGGCACATGTCCCTTTTATCAAGATGACCTCCCACATTTCTGGGGTGAGGGAGCGAGGTGGCTCAGAAGTCCCTGGGGGCAGTGAGTTCCTATTGGAAGGTTAAAATAAAAAAAAGCAATGCAGTGTCTTGGGTGGGATCGTGGGACAGGAGAAAGACATCAAGAGTAAGAAAATCCAAATAAAGTATGTGGAGTTTAGTTAATACTATATCATATTGGTTCATTGGTTGTGACTATATTGTTTTAATGTGAGGTTAACATCTTGCAAGAATTAGCAAACGGGAACTAGATGTTGAGTATATGAGAACTCTGTGTACTATTCTGACAACTTTTCTATGAATCTGAAACTCTTCTAAAATTAAAAGTTTATTTTAAAAACGTTAAAAAGAAAAAAAAGAACCGTGCCGGCTGGGGGCTGCTGGGGAGCAGGAAAGCTTTGCGTCCAGGCTCCACAATTAGGATGAGCGTGTCCTCTTCAGGGATGCTGTAATTTACAGTGAGCTCCTAGAATGTTAGTGCATTTTAGCATTTACAATGAGAATGAAAATTCATTTCACAGAAATTATTAGGCATGTATCACATTCTAAGCTCAGAAAGCGTCACATTGAAATAGAACGTTACTCGTGTCAGTTTTAAAAACACTTATTGATTCCCCACACTCTTGGGTGCCTTAGAGTCCAGGAACCTACTTTCAATATCTTCCAAATTCCTAATAACACACACCTGCTCCGCCTCACGTTGATTTTAGCATAATAGACTACCAACACCACTTCCCAAACCAAACCTTAGGAGATTTTCCCACATATTAAAAGGCCTACGTGTTTACGTTTAAACTGTGACCAGGTGGTCCTGGGGAAGGGAGCGTCCAGGTCAGTTGTCAGGTCTGTCCCTGGGCACTGGAACTCCGGGGAAAGGCTGTGGCTGAGCCGAACATTCTCGCCATCCTAATCTTCTCAGCAGATGCAAGCTCACCCCAAGATCCCTCGCCTGGGAGAGCAGAGGGGCTTTTGAAGGAATGGAGCCCTGAGGCCGGCAGAGGGGCCAGTGAAGGCCATCGGAGCTGCCCTGCTGTCGGCGGCCGGGCAGGAGGACTCGGAGGCCCTCTCCACCCAGGAGCCCCCGCCGCCTTCCCACCGCGTCTGTCACAGTCAACCTCCGCTCTCCAGGGTTTCCTCCTCCGCTCTGCCCTGCTTCAAAGGCCGTCTGTTTCTCTCATTTTCCACTAGTGGGAAGTCACGTCGGCTCAGGCGCATGGAGGGCTGGGCGAGGAGCAAAGAGCCAGCCAGCCTCCCGGAGGGCCCCCCATGCCCCACCGAGCCCCAGCTCGCTGACGGCTACAACCTGGGCCAGCGGGGGCTTTGGAGCCCTCCGACCCCCATGGGCACCCCAGTTTTGCCTGGCCCACAGATGTCTACAGCTGGAAAGAAAACAAATCGGATAAACAGACGCATATGAAATGATGGTGCCAGATCAGATGTTCTCTTCCTTGTGAGACACTGAAAGGGATGCCTGGCTGGGGCAGAAGACAGCCTTCCTGGGCGGGATGCTTAGCGACCCCGCCTGCCCCCTGCCCGTCCCCTCTCTCACCCTCCTTCACTCAGAAAAACAAAAAATTGCTCCCCCCATTTCCAAATACTCTCCACTGGGATCCGTGCTACAGGGCCATGCACAGGGTAATGTGACAACAGCAGCCTGTTAGAGTAAGCCCTGTGCTGCCTGCTTCATACTTACCCCTAGATAAACTAACCTCCAGTGGTGGAAATCCAGGCGCTCGGTTAGGTGCATATTTGGGACCAGAGAGAACCTCCTGGAACTCCTCAAATCACACACGTAAGTGAGCCATTCATACTTCAGGCCAATCCTGGCCTAGAAAGAAGCAAGGGAATCCCAGTGACTTAAGCACCAAGCACATTCTGGTTCATCAGTGCCAATCTCTGAAGCTATGAGGCATATCCAAGTACCACACGGCACTTCTCAGGGTCCGCTGGAGGACACAGTGCTGCAAAGGGGGGTACAGCCATCTAACCTGTCCCTGCGTCCACCTTACACGGCGGAACGGCGCTAAGAGGCCGCAGAGTGCAGTCTCAGCTGGCCTGTCTCCAGCCGGCCTGGCTCCCGCTGGTGCACTGGGCACACTGCACTGCTCTACCCCCACCTGGGCCTGGGGGGGGCCGGGGTGCCTTCCGACCCAAGTTCCCACTGGCCGGCAAGTTTGAACTCAAAGAAAAGCCTTGCAAATCCGTTTCAGCCAAGGCAGAAAGGATACATGTGAGCATTTCCGTTTTCCAAGGGCGGCTCCTTGGAGGAGCTTCTGAGGCTCTGGGAACAATGTCACTATTTAAACTGATGGAGGAACCTGGCCAGTGCTGAAACCATTTTCATTTTAGAGTTCCTGGTAATTGTGCCCTTTGATACTGGTTTCTGCGGAAGGCTGAATTGGCCCCCGTGCCGTGTCCCAGTCCCTGGGGGCTGTCAGCACTGCCTCATATGGCAAACGGACCTTCGAGGTGGGGATGGGAAGGCAACCCCGGGCGTCCAGGAGGGAGGGGAGAGAAGGGGGCGAGGTGGCCGAGACAGGGTGAGAACAGAGGACGCCGCGGCCGGCCCTGGAGGAGGATGGCCTGAGCCCAGGAGGGCAGCTCTTCACTTGGGACAATGTCTTGGGGTGGCCTAAGGAACCCCATTTTACCAGGCATCAAGTTTAGGGTATCTGAAGTCACTAAGCATGTGGGCAGAAATCCAAGGGACAATACCGTGCATGAGCAGCACGTGAGGCGGGTGAGAAGCCAGCCAAGGTGGCCGTTTCAAGGGCTGGCACCACCATGGGGCCGTATTCTTGTCGTGCCCATACAGCACTCTTGTCCGGTCTGGCACTCGCTCCACCACTGAAAAGGACCTCGAGCACCCAGCGGAGACAAAGTCTATGATGCACTGGAGGTAAAGAGAGTTGACATTTGTTTGGTGCCTGTTCCAGGTTACCAATGCTGCCATTTTGCAAAAATACCAGAAATGGATTGGCTTTTATAAAGGGGGTTTATTTGGTTACAAAGTTACAGTCTTAAGGCCATTAAGTGCCCAAGGTAAGGCACAATTGGGTACCTTCACTGGAGGATGGCCAATGGCATCCGGAAAATCTCTGTTAGTTTGGAAGGCATGTGGCTGGCATCTGCTTGCTCCCAGGTTGCGTTTCAAATGGCATTCTCCAAAATGTTGCTTTTGGGGTGTTTTTTTCCTCTCTTAGCTGCAGCTCCTCTTCAAAATGTCACTTTCAGTTGCTTTCCAAAATGTCACTCTTAGCTGCTCTTGGGGCATTTGTCTTCTCTCAGTTTCTCCGGAGCAAAAGTCTGCTTTCAAAGACCTCTCCAAAATGTCTCTGTAAGCTGAACTCCTCTCTCAGCTCCTGCGCATTCTTCAAAGTGTCCCTCTTGGCTGTAGCAAGCTTGCTCCTTCTGTCTGAGCTTATATAGTGCTCCAGTGAACTAATCAAGGCCCATGCAGAATGGGCAAGGCCACACCTCCATGGAAACTATCCAATCAGAGTCATCAGCCACAGTTGGGTGGGGCACATCTCCATGGAAACACTCAATCAAAGAATTACAATCTAATCAACACTAATACATCTGCCTCCACAAGATTACATCAAAGATAATGGCGTTTTGGGGGACATGATACCTCCAAATTGGCACAGTGCCTCTCAAAATCTTTCAGGTGTCCACAGATCACCCAAGTATCTAACCTGGATATATGTTCCAGACCAGAGTGCTGCATAGAGTGACTCTATGGCTAGAGTCAGATATCCAAAGCACCTGTTCTATACAAAAGCATTTAGATAAACCACAGATAATACAAAAAATTGGCTGGAGAGCCACAGAACCATGAGACAGGGCCAAGTTATCCCCAAAATGAGCAAGTCGAGCTGAGGTGGCCAGAGTTTCATGGTGTGTGTTTATGAGACGTTCCTAAGAAGTAAACACTCCAGGAAGATGGAGGGGATGTGCTTTTTCCTCCCTGGGCATTTACGTAAAGCAAACACGAGAAGACTTTGAAGGGTGGACAGGAGAAGGTGGGCTGGCCGGGGCCGCACCCGAGGAAAGCCCCACTGATGGGCTCCCGGGTCCCCTTTGGCCTCAGATGTCCCAGACTTGGAGCCGAAGGAGCCAGCAAACCCGAGACGCCACTGGCTCTCCTTGAGGGCCCCGATTTTTCTCTGGTATTTTGCTATTTGGAACAGCGCTGCGGTGAGTGACCTCGTGCGTGTGCTTCGTGTGGTGGGCCCCTCTCTCACTGGATGCCCAGGAGGGGGCCACCGGGTCAGCTGAGTGCGTCCGAGCTCACAGGCGCAGCCTTGCTCTCCTCTGTGGGGGTTACCCCGTTTCCATCCCCCCAGCAAGGTCCCGGACTGCTGGGACACCAGACTCCTCCCCAAATGGTGGGTGAGAAACGGCACCTTAGAGTCGTTTCAAGTTCCATTGTTGTTATGAGTGATAGAGAGCGTCTGCTCCTACCCCTGAGGACCATTTGCGTCTCTTGTCCGTGAAATGTCTTGAAAGGGTTTTTATAATGCAAGACTTCACTTCTGCTGTGGGCCAGACAGACACACCAGGGTCACAAAATTAAGATAATCATGGTTTTCCTCAATGGCATTTCCTTTATGTCATTGTTTCTGTATTTCATTATTTTATTAACCAGGATTCTATTAGCAAGATAATGCATCCTGGGAGTGTCCTTGATAAAACGCGTCCTGATCAGACTCCAGGCCTCACGGCAGAACTGAGAAAACCATCGGGTAGAGAGGCTTTGTCTGGGCCCGGGTTCTGCCTGGCAGCCCCTCTGACCTGGGGTTGCGCCTCCTTTCTTCCTGCCCCTCTGATTACTTATTCCCCATCCTCCGGGTTCTTGCAAGTTCTCTTTGTGCTGATTACAGAAACACAAGTCTGTGTCTTTTCCCTCCTGAAGCTAAATACTTTTTTTTATTAACACCAGCAAGTGTAAAAAACTGCTCAAAAGGTGCAAAGTAAATGCATATCGAGTTAAATCTGCTCCCAAGGTGCTAACTCCAAAGAAAACTAAAGTGTCAGAGGAACATTACTTTCCAGAGTGGGCTGCTCATCCCCGAGTGATTTTCCATTTTCGCCAACCTGCTGGCAGGAAACTCGCTCGATACGGAGAGAGGTCGGGGGCACCAGTGACTCATGTGGCTTCACCAGGGACAGCCTCACACCTGCTGCCATGGCGACACCTGACGAGTGACTCACTCACACCTGCTGCCATGGCAATGCTCAACAGGTGACCCCCTCTAACCTGCTGCCATGGTGACACTTAACAGGTGACACTCTCACCTGCTGCCATGGTGACAGTGACCTGACCTCGTTGTGCTGAATCCACCTTGCAGATGTATTTTATTTTCAAGTTTGAGTAACTTGCACATATTTAAAACTCAGGAAATGAAGTGAACCAGTTCTATTTGAATGGGCCCGTGGTTTTTCTCCAATATTTTATTTCAAACGGGCTATCACGAGTGACTTTGTACAAATGTTGTTTTGAATGGTGATAAAGTCCTAGAATGGGAATGCTGGCTCAATAGGAACTTAAGATTTTTTCAAAATCTGAATATTTGATTCCTTTGGAGAAAAAGAGAGAGAATGAGTCTGGCCATGCGGAGCCCATCTTCTTCGTGGCCACAATCCATGGCAGGTAAGTAGCTGATGCTGCTCTTTGATGCGCTGTGAAGACTACCCCAGTCCCCGCCACACCCTATTATAAACCTGATTGGCTTGTCATTTTTGTTGCCCGTCTGCTACAGCAGACATCTGAATCTGCAGTCCCTGCTGTAGAAAGCAGCCTCCCCACCAAGTCCCCGCACCGCTGCCTTCATTCATGCAAACGGCCCCATGTCCCCCAAACTCTGCAGACATCTGTGCTTTTATTCATTCTGCTCTCTCTGCTAGGAACAGCCGTCCACCCCGCTTTCCCCTCCGCAGAATTCCTGCTTGCGCTTTAAGACCGTTTTGGGCACAAGACTGAAAAGCTGGCCGCCCCTCCTGGCCCTCAGCAGGCAGTGCATGCCCTGCCTTTCTCCCACATCGTTTTAGGCTGTGACCTCAGGTCTCTCCTGGGCGGGAGTGCAGGCCCCCAGCATCCTCTCGCCCGTTACATCGGAGTCGTTTCCTCCATGAATGCACCAAGTCTCGGGGTCAAGAAACAGCCCAGCTCCGGGGAGAGAACAGTGTTGCGATCCCAAAGACCTGCACCCAAAACTTGGCACTGCCACTCCTGCAGCCTTTTGGAGGCCAGTTTTTATTTGTAAAAGAAGTTAGTACACCATAATTACATGGAACTTTGAATAGGAAGTGAGACCTGGTAGGTTTGCATAGGTTAGTGTGAAATAGCGACACATCCCAAAGTAATTTGGACAGAGAATAAAAATATATACGGAGGGCCCCCCTGAGGAGCTGGGGGAAAATGCAGAGGTGTTGGGCTTCCTCACCTGTATGGTTGCTGATGTTCTCGCAAACAGTGAGGACTGGTGGTTTGATGTGCCGAGCCTTCTATCACGGGACTCAGCCTTATGAAGCTTGTTACTGCAAAGGGGAAGCTAAATCTGCTTATAATTGTGCCTGAGAGTCTCCCCGAGTGCCTCTTTGTTGCTCAGATGTGGCCTCCCTCTCTAACTAAGCCACCTCAGCAGGTGAACTCACTGCCCTCCCCCCTACATGGGACCTGACTCCCAGGGGTGTAAATCCCCCTGGCAACACGGGATACGACTCCCGGGAATGAAACTGGACCCAACATCGTGGGATTGAGAACATCTTCTTGACCAAAAGGGGGATGTGAAATGAAATGAAATAAAGCTTCAGTGGCTGAGAGATTTCAAATGGAGTCAAGAGGTCACTCGGGTGGACATTCTTATGCGCTATGTAGATAATCCTTTTTAGGTTTTATTGTATTGGAATAGCTAGAAGTAAATACCTGAAACCATCAAACCCTAATCCAGTAGAATTGAATCTTGAAGACACTTGTATAACAATGTAGCTTACAAGGGGTGACAGTGTGATTGTGAAAACCTTATGGATCACACTCCCTTTATGCAGTATATGGATGGATGAGTAGAAAAATGGGGACAAAACTAAATGAAAAATAGGGCGGGGTGGGGGGAATGATTTGGGTATTCTTTTTTACTTTTATTTTTTATTCTTATTCTTATTTTTTCTGGTGTAAGGAAAATGTTTAAAAATAGATTGGGTTGATGACTGCACAACTATATGCTGGTGCTGTGAACAGTTGATTGTACATCATGGATGAGTGAATACATCTCAATAAAACTGAAGTTAATTAAAAATTAAAATAAAAAAAAAAGAGGTTAGTAAATCCTGCCCTGCAAGCTTATCATGAGATTAAGATGAGATAATTTAAATAAAGTGCCCAATCGCACAGCTGGCAGCTGACGCAGACACATACATGAGCGCTTTGGTTGAGGTGTCCTCAACTCACACTTGAGAATCTGATAGCAGATGTGTAAGTAGAGAAATAACACTCATGGTTTAACCGAACGGATTGCCCATTTCTGAACCAGTTTTAACCACATAGTGACTCAACTGTATCATTTAAGTTTTTCCTGGCACGGATGTAGCCCGACAGGCCATCAGAACTGTGGTTCTGCAGCCCTGCTGTGGGTGGGAGCGTCCCCAGTGAGGTGCTGGCTCCTTATCCCGATACCTGCAAACACCGGAGGGTCACTGCAAAGGGAATGAGGTTCAGATGAGCTCGTACGCAGCAGGGGGCCTGGACCCATGAGAGGGGCTCCTGTCAGGAGGCCAGGGAGACGCACAGGCCATGGGGCGGCTGAGGCAGACGGAGGCCCAGGGACAGCTGGCAAAGCACCGGGAGCCAGGAGGGCCGGGGAGGGCACTGCCCGCGGGTTTCAGGCACCCAAGCCCAGAATGGCGAGGTGCCAAGTGCCTGCCGTGGGTCAGCTCGCTTACGGCGGCCCTGGCACAGCACGACACGCTCGCTCTCCTGTCCCTCCTCTTCAGGGCTGTCCCTCATCCTTTGCTTTCCTCTCAAAAGCAGTGTTTATGAACAGAGTGGTGTCCCCCTTCTCTCGAGCTGCTTGCTGGTAGCTGGGCTGAACGAGGAGGCGAGACGCAGGTTCCCTAAACTTTAACACTCTGACGACAATTTCCTGGCAAAGACTGAACTGGATCAGACAGAGGGTTTCATCAGCCCCAGAGAAGCTACAGAAATGTATGCAAAGCTCTTCTTTTCACTTAACATCAGAGGACATGAGAAATGAACACGGTGCGACAGAGGAGGGCCATCCCTGGGCACCTCCTGCCTCGGCCTTCCCAGTGACCAGGTCCAGGGCAAGCTGCTCTCCGAAGGCACTGAGCAGGGCCCGGTTCTGTCACCCCGTGATCCTAGGGGATGCCTCGGACAAGAAAGAACACGCAAGATAAACACAGCAGAAATTATCATTCCCCTCGTCACTCAGAGGGCCATCTGCTCCTGGGTTAGAGCCATTTCTACTAAATTCTCCAGCATGCTAATCGAGGGGTGACTGCCGGTGGGCGAGCTGCCAGGCACCAGGAAGATTCATCACTGTCTCCTCATGGGGTTCAGGCAAACGCTGACTGGAGCCCGCAGCTGCTGGGCCTGCGCCACCCACCCCCCCAACACAGAGAAACCGTATTCACCTGAGGAAATCGGTTCGTGTCAGTGTCTTTCAAGGGGTAAAAACACCTGGGACAGACTTTGCTGAAACACTTACCGCCTCTGTGCATGGTTCGACGACGCGCCTGCGTCTTCGCGGCCTGTCTCCCGAAGCCCATCTGGATGTCTGCACCGTCCCTGCTGGGAGGGCTGGGATTACAGAGCTTGGGGACACTTGGGGGCATGAAGTTTTGAGGTGTCAAAGTGCCTCTTTTTGGAGGAAATTAGAGAATTCAGAAAGAAGGTGGAAAGGAAACCTGCCTCCGGGTGTGTTTGTTACAGACTTTTTTCCAATGAACTAACACAATCACCATGTCTTTGGGCCTATGCTCACCAGTTTCTTCAAGAAAACTTACAGCCGTTCTCTTTTGTAACAGATTTTGTTGGAATTTAGGACCATGTACATTCTTCTCCCTTTTAATTGAGCATATTTGGATCAGCAGTGGATTTTAGCTGGAAGATATGCTGCATATCACAAAATACAAAACAAATTGTAGCTATTAATGGATGCTAACTTCAGGACAAAGTGGAGACAGTTTTCTTACTTGAGGCTTGTGTAGCTTTGGATACAGCCTCCTTCACTGATGGGATTTGGGGCTGATGTCTTAAGGATCAAACGCAGTGCAAAGAAGGAAAGTGGCCTTTCACAGCTGCAAACCTGCCGCGAGCCGAGCTCCAGCTGCAGGCGCCATGGCTCGCCGTCGGGCTCCGGAAGCATCTGCCTTGTGCACTCGTCACTGGAGGTCAGGGCGGCAGGTGGACGAGGTGGTCTGTCGGGAAGGAGCGGTGCCAGGGGCAGCAGCACCTTAATAAGAGAATAACCACTGGATTGGGCTGAAAATCTAGCCCAAAGAGCCTGGGATTATACTGGGTCTCCCCTCCCAGCACGCTTGGTGTCCTGACAGGTACATGCCAAGCAAACAGAACTGTCAGTTTTCCTCGGACTTTTCAGCACTGAAGCCGTTTCCCCCGAAGAGCTGGGGGGAAATAACAAGTGAAGGGTCAGCTCCGTGGTGCGCTGCTGCTGGGAAGCTCGGTGGCTGGTGGCCTGTGTCCTGGCTGAGGGCTCTGGGGGGTGTGCTTGGGAGAGCCCGTGACATCAGTGCAAGATGGTGAGTGTTTCCACTCTGGTAACGGCACAAACAGCGGAATAGCACACGCACGTGCACACATGCACAGTGCTCACATGCATGCACACAAGGTGCTCATACAGATGTTCACACGCACACACACATGCACACACATATATGCTCACATGCACATGCACTCACACTCACACATGCACATGCAGTGTTCACATACCTGTGCTCACACACACCCGTGATCACACACATGTATGCACACATGCTCACACAATGCTCACATACACATGCTCATGTGCACGCACACCAGTGCTCACACACATGCTCACACAGTGCTCACACACACATGCTCATGTGCACGCACACCAGTGCTCACACACGCTCAGTGCTCACACACACGTGTTCATGTGCACTCACACCAGTGCTCACACACACCAGTGCTCACGCACATGCTCATGTGCACGCACACAAGTGCTCACACACACCAGTGCTCACACACACGTGCTCACACACACATGCTCATGTGCACGCACACCAGTGCTCACACACACATGCTCACTCACACACACGTGCTCACAGTGCTCACACACACGCTCACAGTGCTCACACACACGTGCTCATGTGCACACACACCAGTGCTCACACACCCATGCTCATGTGCATGCACACCAGTGCTCACACACACCAGTGCTCACACACACGTGCTCACACGCACATGCTCACACAATGCTCACACACACATGCTCACGTGCACGCACACCAGTGCTCACACACACGTGCTCACACACATGTGCTCACGTGCACGCACACCAGCAAAGGTTCTAAACGCAGCCGGCGAGGCGGCCCGGGGAGGCGGCCGAGGGGAGCGTGATGGCTGCAGGCGGCACCTGAGGGTGGGGGCTCGTTTCCCTGTGACAGTGTCAGGTGTTCGCTTCTGAAACCCGCGGGAGCACCTTTCCCTTTTCTGGGTTTTTGTCGTTGCTGTTTGTTTTGCTCTGTTCTTTATTCACAGGGAATTTATGTTTCAATAGCATGGACACATCCCTGACATGCTGTCCTCTGTCTTATTCTTTACTCAGGAATAAACCAGAGCAGGACTAAGGAGTAAGATGCAGAACTGGAGTGGGTTCCTCGGATGTAACTTGACGGGCAGGGGTCACCATCACCAGCCCGTGTGGCGTTAAATGAGTCCTCTGAGGGTCCCCTAAAGAAGAAACGGACTCTCCAAGCTCTGAAAGGAATCAGACGGTCAGTCAGGAGGTTGCAACTGGACTCAGACTTCCCTGGGTTCAAACTTGCAATTTGCTGCCCTCTCCCCACAGCCTATTGGCAGGAGCCCAAGAAAGCTGGTGCTGGGAAGGCAGCTGCGCGGTGAATCCCACCCCGACATACGGGCACACGCTGGCCTTACAGTCATGACGCGACACCACCAACGCCAAAGGGCAGGTGACCGGTCGCTCCTCCATCGGTGTCAGACAGACCCCAGTGACTTCCCTCCGGAGAAAAATCAAAAAGTGGAGGAAATAAACAGTCATACAGGAATTCCCTGTTATTTCCCAAAATACACGAAGTAAACAGCTTAGGATGCTTGAAAATCTAATTCATTAAAGAAATTAAATATCCGAGGTGACATAAATGAAGAGCAATGCATTATCCTCTGAGTCAAGTAAAGAGGAAAATAATGAACTACTGTCAGCAGCCCACTACGGGAAAATAACTGAAAGTATATTATAGCAATGGTTTGCACTGAATTTATAAAGGTGGCACTTATGACCCTTCTTAGGAGGAAACGGGCTTTGGGTTGATTCCAGCAATCAGGCTGTTCGGGTCCCCTTTCCTGAGATGTGTGGTCGTGGCTGAGGATGCACCGTGCGGCTTCGTGCTACAACAGGTTGCCCGACCCTGGCCTTCTTGGTGATGTCTGCTAAGCAGCTGGGATGCACAGCCAAGATGAAGCGGTGATTTGTGCAGAAAACATTGTGTGTGCTCTCGTGGCTTGCTGTAACAGCAGAGCAGCTAATTCAGAGGGGGTTGCTAGAAGTTCATACTACAGATGCACCCCAACTCAGCTGTGCCCTCATTCATTTAGCAGTTAGTGTTGCATACGACTGCGGGGTGCACAGATGATTAAGACACACGTCAATGCCCTGGGGAAGCAGGCAGGCATGGAAACCAACAACTGCCATAGAGCGTGGTCACTACTACAGGACAGGTTGCAGCACAGGGGGTAGGTTCCCTGCGGTGCCCTGCGTTTACCGAGCACCAGCGACCTGCAGACAGTGCGCCAAGTATTCAGAATTTAAAGGTAAATAAAATCCTGGGGCACTGGCTCAGTCTGAGGGATTCCAGGGCAGGTCTCCTGGAGAATCTGGCAGGATGTGCTCACCTTAAATGATGAGAAGGAGCTGACCAGTTGGCAAGATGAGAACAGGCCTCCCTGGCTGTGAGCAGAGGGTGCGAATGTGTGCTGGGATGTGCTGGGATGCAGCAAACGTCATGGCCACAGTGTAAGATGCAGCTGGGGCTGTGGTGACAGGTCCGGATTTCAGAGGGATTGGACTGTCTCCCACATCTGTTCTAGAAAGGCCTGGAGGGCACTGGCTGAGAGAGATACTTTGGAGGCAATTGCAGCAACCCATGAAAGGTGAAAAGGCATTTTTCATGCTTTCATTCATTCAGCAAATACTTTATTGAGCATATACTAAAGGTCAGGCACTGGTCCAGGTGCTGGGAATCAGCAATGAACAAAATAAACAAAGACCTTCCCTCAGTGAGGTAACATTCCAGTGCAGAAAGATGGAATTTTAATAAAATAAGCAGGCATGACAGAAAACTTTGGGTCTGGGGGAGGGGATTGGGCACTGGTTAGACTTAGAGACCCGTGGGCTTCAATTACACACCCCCAGAAGGCTGGGTCCTGGGCACCAGGAGGCAAAACTTTCACTTGATGTAGGATATTTGCATAGTTGCAACGTATCTTCCCCAAATATTCAGTAAATACTGAGATGTATTTGCCAGAGTTCTCCAGGGAAACAGAACCAATGGGATGTATTTATGATATGAGTGTGCATACACACATACACACACATATATTTATACATCTGCATTTATGTAAATATTACGAGATTTCTTACAGGAGTTGGTTCACATGACAGTTGGGATGGGCAAGTTGGAATTCCGTAGGGCAGACCACAGGCTGGGAGATCCGAGGAAGGTTTCGATGAATTCCCTAGGAGAAGCTGCCTGGCGGAAAGAGAGATGGCAATCCTTCCTTCTGATGCTGACACCCTCAGTTCTCCCTTTCAGGACTTCAGCTGATTGGACAAGATGTCTCATTGCCAAAGGCAATCTCCTCAGATGATTACAGGTGTAACAAACCATAGACGCAACCAACTGGCTGATGATTTAAATCCACAAATCACCCGCCCAGAAACAACCAGCCCAGTGCTTGCCTCACCAGACACCGGACACTAGAATGTAGCCAATTTGACACATGAATTTAACCATCACAAAGAGAAAAACATCAAATTTACAGTCGCGCATTCTGGAAGACATCATCTTAGCCAAGGGATCCTGGTTAACACACAAGAAATACATCTTGGCTTCAGGTGCCCCCTGATATGAAACACTGGAGGGGCATATCACTCTGTGGAAGCCCTCCCCGCAATGCATCATTTCAGTGCAATCAGGAGAAAACGTCAGGGAAACCCACACTGAAGGCCAGTCTATGAAAGAGCTGAGCAGAACTCCAAGAAAGTGCCCCAGTCATGAAAGACAGGGAAGGACTGAGGACCAGGCAACGACGGGAGGAGACGATGCTGAGAGTACAACTGAACACCGTGTGGGGCCGTGGACAGAAGACATTGGTATAAAAACTGGCACAATCTCCCTAAACTCTAATGTAAGTAACAGTATTGTAGCAAGTCAGTTTCTTTGTTTTGGCATTTGTACGGTGATTACCCAAAACAAGAACATAAGGGAAAGGTGTATACAGAAGATGGTTACACAAGGTGTTAAAGTACAGGTGAAGGGCACGCAGGGTCCCTGCACTGGCTGTCTGTACCTGTGGAAGGTGTTAAAGCACAGGTGAAGGGCACGTGGGGCCCAGCACCAGCTATGTGCTGGTTTGAATCTGTTATGCCCCCCACAAAAGCCATGTCCTTTTAATCCAGTCTTGTGGGTGCAGACTGATTTTGGGTGGGCTCTTTTGATTAGATTGTTTCCATGGAGATGTGACCCGCTCACACTGTTCCTGTGGAGGTGTGACCCCGCCCATTCAGGGTGAGTGTTGATTAGTTTACTGGAGTCCTTAAGAGAGCTCAAGGAGAGAGAGCGCGCGCAGAGCTGACAGACCCAAATGCTTGGAGTTACAGAAAGATGTTTGGAGATGCTGAGCTAAGAGACAAAGCCCAGAGTTTGCCTGGAGAAGCTAAGAGAGGACCACCATATGCTTAGAGAGAAACACCCTGGGAGAACTAGCAAGGACACACAGGAGCTGAGAGAGAGAAGCTAAGAGAGAAGCCCAGGGACATTTTTGAGAAAGCCATTTGAAAGCAGAACTCTGGAGCAGACGCCAGCCACATGCCTTCCCAGCTGACAGAGGTGCTCCGAATGCCATCGACCTTTCTTCAGTGAAGGTATCCTCTTGTTGATGCCTTAGTTTGGACACTTTTATGGCCATAGAACTTTAAATTTGTAACCGAATAAATCCCCTTATAAAAATGAATCTGCTTCTGGTATTTCGCATAACGGCATCTTCAGCAAACTGGAATAAGCTGTGTGTACCTGTGGAAGGTGTTAAAGCATGGGTGAAGGGCACACAAAGCCTCTCTGAACTTGTGAAATTCTTCTTTAAGGCTAAAATTATCTCAAAAAAGAAATGTAACTGTTAAAAATAACACAAGCACCAGTGTCCTCATTGTGGTTATGAAGGGAGTCAAGACAAAGACGAACCAAGAAAGATGAAACTGAAAAGGAAAGGCCATTGGTGGTGGCTGCGGGACGCACTGAGTTTCTCTTCTCTCATGGGCTGGCAGAGCCCCTCTCCCTGCTTTGGCCCTTATGGGCGGTGTAAGGTGGCACGAGGTCACTGCCAAGCCCGCCCTCTAAGTGACAAGCCGCTGCTGATGCAAATGCCAACCGCAGGAGAAAGCTGTCAGAGGATCAGGCACCATCAGTGTACCAGGTGGCTGAGAATGGCCCAGAGGTGGAATCTGCCCCCTTTGGTGAACACTCTGGGCTGCTGGGACTTCAGGGATCCATAAAAGTAACGAGGCATTAAAGCAGCCTCAGACGAAGGGGCAGGAGAAGTGAGAGTGGGGGAAATTCAAATTAACCAGTCCTGCTAATGCTGCATTCACTCAATGTAAATCAATTACTGGAGGTATTTTCCTCCATGTCCCTGAGGTTTTTCTTGCGTTGATGAAGTGCGAGAGAAGGTCACTAACCCGTTCTCTGATGCTCCGGCAAGGGCTGCGACTCTCCCTGTACTGGGGTGAGAATGGGGCTTCGGGTGGAACGTGGGACCAGCGTGGCCTCGGGCTGCAAATAGGAACCAGCCTCTCACGGTTCCCTGCAGGGCTATTCACAGGTGGATGCTGGTGCAAGGATGGGAGGACTCTGATGGAGAGAAGCAACCCCAAGACCAGTGACTTGGAGCTGGAAGGGTCTTTAGAGATGATGTGGTGCAGCCCCTCACTTCTGATGTGAAGAAACTGAGGCCCGGAGCGATCACTGGAACTGCCTGAGCCAATTTCGTGGTGGAGTGGGTTAGAACTAGATTTCCTGCCATCGGTTGCCATTTTAAAGACGATGATTCAAGTTGCCCGAGGTGAAGGATGCCTGGGAAACAAATCTGAAACAGCATCTAAGGTGTGAAATGAAGTAGAAACTCAAGTTGTGCCTTCACTCTGACAGGCTCAATTAGGAAGGAAACACAGAGCTTCACTCACAGGGAAAACGCACACATTTTCTTTAAAGTGGATTTTTAAGTAGACACAGAGAATGATCAGATCCCCCGGGGGAAAACAGGAAACACTCACAATGAAAGGACAAATCGCAGCTGATGCCCCAGAATGCGGTTTTGAGACAAAGACAAATGGGAACTCTTCAGACAGTTCTTGGTGCTATGCTGCTAGTTACATAGAAGCATTGGTTATCAGGGTTTAGAGTATGTGGGGTTTCTTTATACTGTTTATGTAAATAAACTGATGGGCTCCTAGGTAGAAACATGTTGTATCAGTCCAGTAAGTAATAATAAATGACAGCAAGCTACTTTGAAACAAGCTGTAAATAAGGTTGGATATTCAGAAATACATAGACTTTATGTCCCACAAGACAGTCATACAAAAGTATATAGTAGAATGACGATAAAGTATGTTGGTAAGCCAGAGGGAGGGAGACAAGAGAGAAACACCTAACACAGAAGAAAGCAGAAAGGTTAAAAATAAAAAGATAGAATACAATACACCAGAAAATATTTACCAAAAGAAAGCTAACATAGCTACTTCAGACAATGTAAACTTTAAAAAAAAAAACCCTATTAGTAATAAAAAGGCTTCATTATGTAGTCATAAAAAGAATAATTCCCTGGGAAAATAAATTAAAAAAAAATGATTCTAAAGTTGTATGCACAGAGTAGCATAGCCTCAAAATATATAAAGCAAAATTGACAAAGTTCCAAAGTAAATTAATGTATCCATACTTCCTTCATTAAATAATAGCTTAAGGATACCAATATTTTAAAGATATAGAATCTCAAATACACAATAAACCACCTTATCAGCTAGAGGATACTCATTCTTTTCAGGCATAAATGGAACATTCACAAAACTGACCATATATCGTTACAAAGCAAGTCTTAATATATCGGCTAATCTGTAGCAAAAATACTTCATTCTCTGCTTACCATGAATTAAGTTAGAAATCACTGCACAAAATAATCTTCCCCATAATTTGTAAATTTAAAAACAGACTTCAAAGGAGAATCATTATGGAAATAAGAAAGTATTTGGAGCTGAATTATGATTAAAATGCTACATTTCAAAACTTAGATGATGTAATAAAGTGGCCCTTAGAGGGGAATTTGTAGACTTATACAATGAAAGAAGTATTAAAAAATAATGAATGAGAGAGGACTGTGGGAAGATGGCATTGTAGGGAGCTCAAGGAATCCATCCCTCCACCAAAGCAATGACTGAGCTGGCAGGAGCTGTCTGAGTCAACTGTTTTGAAACTCTGGAGTCTACTGGAGCACTGTGCAGCATTCAGGAAGAGCTGGAGGAAGAGGCTGGTGAACCGTGGTAAGACGGTGAACTTCAACCTCCTTGCAGCGGCAGTGACCCTCCATCCCCCAGCTCATGGCAGGCAGCAGTGGGGACTGGAGTGCCGGCTCCTGGCAGAGCTTGTGGGTGCAGGGTGGGACATAAAGAACCAGTGCTCCACATGTAGGGGTGAGTGACCGGATCGCTCGTCATTGCCTTTGATCAGTTACTTCTGCTCACTGGGGCAGGCTCTGAGGGCAGCCACTGTTCCACCCCCTGGGACAAAGGCAGCAGAGGTATCTCAAAGACAGCAACCTTCCTAAAATGACAGAAAACCGTTAAAGGGCTGCATCAACTGGGCACGTGCTGGATTAAGACAACACGGCTTCAAAAGCTGCAGAAGCACCTCCTGGTGCCCTGGCTGACCCCTCCTCCCCCTCCACAGTGCAGGAGGAGCCAGCTTGTCCTCCCATTGAGGGTCCCCAGCTGGTCTGGGGAGCAGGGTGGCCCCTGAGTGCATGTGGGGGTGCATGTGTGCTGTGCCATCTATCAGGGGAAGCCTGAGAGACTGAGCTGGAGACTGGCTGGGGTTCGCCCTCCAGAGTTTGTCCTGAGGGCAGAGCAGCTGCTTGGAGCAGCTGGGGCTGCATGAGAGACCCTCAGGTGGAAGTGGCCTGGGGCACAGGACCACCTGCACTCAGTCACCCGAGAGAGCACCCGGGAGGGAGGGGGCTATTTCAAAGGAGGTAGAGGGCCACTCACTCAACTCCTGTACACGGCAAAGGCGAGTTCCCGACACCTCTAGCCAGCACAAGCCCATGCACTTTGCATTTGCCTCGGGCTGATATTCTTTACAGGAAGGATAAGAAGCTCTGAATAAACCAACGGCCAAAGCAGGGCCAATGTGAAAAGACTGTGAAAGGTGCTTTGTGCTTTGATTTGTTTGTATTTGCTCCTGCCATGCAAGAAAATCTCTGTCATGTCACTAACGGATACAAACTTAAGGAACAGACAGCTCACGAACCAAATCCCAGCATTAACACTTCAGATATTAAAATGAACAGTGTGCAACAGAAGATTACAAGACAAGACTGAAAATGATGAACCATTCAAAGGAAAAAGATAAAAATCCAGAAACTGCCAACCAAGAGGACCAGATCTTGGACTTACCAGACGAAACTTTTAAAAATTGACCTTCAGTGTGCTCAAGTAGATAAAGGAAAACACGGAGGAAGAACGAACGGACATGAAGAAAACAACGAAGGGACAAAACGCGAATGTCGCTGAGATTCTCAGTAGGAACCAAACAGAAACACTAGAGTTGACGAACACAATACCTGAAAAGAAAAACTCCCTAGGGGGTTTCAGAAGCGGGTTGCAGGTGGCAGAAGGAAAAAGTCAGTGGTCTCAAGGACAAGACATTGCAAGTTTCAGGCTGAGGAGCAAACACAGAAAAGAAAAGAATAGAAAACAAAACCTGAGATGGCTATGGGACACCATCCAGCATCCCACTACACACATTACAGGAGAACCAGAGGGAGAACAAGAGAAAGGGGCAGAAGGAATATTCAAAAAAATAATGGAAGAAAACTTCCCAAATTTAACAAAAGACTGACTATGCACACTCAAAAATCCCGGTGAACCCTACAGAGGATAAACCATGCCCAGACACACAGTGGTCAAACAGTCCAGTGCCAAAGTTGAGGAGAGAGTTCTGAAAGCTGCAAGAGCAAAGCAACGAATTAAGTACAAGGGAATCACAATAAGATTAAGTGTCAATTTCTCATCAGAAACCATAGACGCAAGAAGGCAACAGGATGAAGTATTTAAAAAGCTGAAAGAAAACAAATGGCAACCAAGAATTTTATTTCTGGCAAGACTTTCTTTCAAAAATGATGGTGAGATTAAAACATGCCCAGTTAAACAAAAGCTGAGGGAGTTCATCACCACTAGACCTGCCCTACAAGCAATGCTAAAGGGAGTTCTTCAGACTGACAAGAAAGGACGCTAGACAGTGGATCAAAGCAGCATAAAGAAAGAGAGACCTGTGGTAAAGATAACTGATTGAGTAATTATAAATCCCAGTATTACGGCAGTGTATTGTCTGGTATGTACTGCCACTTCTTACTTTCTACAGGTGCTAAAATGCAAATGCATAAAAAGGAATGATAAATTTATAGCTTTGGATATACAATGTACACAGATATAATTTGTAACAAGTATAAAAATAAGATGGGGGAATAGAAGGGCATAGGAACAGTGTATGTGTGTGCTACTGGAGTTATATTGGTATCAAATCAAATATGATTGTTAAAGATTTAGAAGGTTAAATTTTAACCCTATGATAACCAAGAAGAATATATTGGAAATATATATTCAAACAGAAATGAGTAGGAACTCAAAATGGCACAATGTACCAAATGGTACCATATAAAAAAATCAAATAAATATGAGGGGGTATCAATGGAAGAACTCAGGGTCAAAAAAGATATAAGACTTAAAAAGACAAAATAGCAAATAGCAGCATAAAGTCCTGCCTTAACAGTAGTTAGTTTAATTGTACATGGATTGGACTCCCCAGTCAAAAGGCAGAGCCTGGCTGAATGGATAAATAGGCATGACCCAACTATATGCTGTTTACAACAAACTCTCCTTAAATTCAGAGACATTAGTATGTTGAAAGTGAAAGGATAGAAAAAATATACCATGCAAGTTGTAACAAAAAGAGAGCTAGAGTAGCTATTCTATTTCAGATAAAATAGACTGTAAGTCAAGAACAGTTATGAGGGACAAAGATGGTCATTATACACTGATAAAGGATTCAATTACGCAAAAAGACATAACAATTATAAATATATATGTACAGAGCCCCAAGTATATGAAGCAGACACTGACAGATTTGAAGGGAGAAATAGATGGTTCTACTTTAATAGTAGCAGGCTTTAACACACCACTTTCAATAAGGATAGAACATCTAGACAGAAGATCAATAAGGAAATGTGAGACTAAACCAACACAGCATCCAACAACAGAGTACACATTCTTCTTGACTGCACATGGATCATTCTCCAGATAGACCATATCTTAGGTTACAAAGCATGTCTCAGTAAATTCAAACATATTGGAAATATATCTTTTCCAACCACAATGGAAGGTAGCTAGAAATCAGTAACAGAGGGAAAATGGAAAATTCACAGCTACGTAGAAATTAAACAACATACTCCTAAATAACCAATGGGCCAAAGAAGAAATCACAAGGGAGATTAGGAAATATCTTGAGGCAAATGAAAATGCAACACAACCTACAAAAACTCATGGCATGCAGCAAACACAGTGTTGAAAGGGAAATTTACAGCTCTAAATGCCCACATTAAAAAAGAAAAAAGATCTCAAATCAGATCCCTAACCTCAAAACTGGAGGATCTAGAAAAAGAAGAGCAAACTAAACCTAAAACAAGCAGAAGGAAAGAAATAACAAAGATTAGAGTGGAGATAAATAAAACAGAGAATAAGAAAGCAACTGAGAGAATCAACGAAAACAAAAATTGGTTCTTTGAAAAGATGAATAAAATTGACACACTTTTAGCTAGACTGACGAAGAATTAAAGAGGACACAAATGACTACAATCAGAAGTGGAAAAGGGGACATTACTACCAACCCCACAGATATAAGAAGGACTATAATACTATGAGCAACTGTACACCAATAAATTAGATAACCTAGATGAAATGTGCACATGCCTACAAACTGCCATGACTGACTCTAGGAAAAATAGATCTCAACAAATGAATAACCAGTAAAGAGATTGAATCAGTAATCAAAAACCTCCCAAAAAAGAAAAGTCCAGGATCAGATGAATTCACAGGGGAATTTTTACCAAACATTCAAAGAAGAATTCACACCAATCCTGCTCAGACTTTTCCAAAAAATTGAAGAGGAGGGAACATTCTACCTCATTCTGTAAGGCCAACATCACCCTCATACCAAAGCCAGATAAAGATACCAAAAGGAAAGAGAACTGGAGTCAAATTTCCCTCAAGAATATGGATGCAAAAATCCTCAACAGAGTATTAGCAAACTGAGTCCAACAGCTAATTCAAAGAATTAAACACCATGGTCAAGTGGGATTTATCCCAGGTATGCAACATAACAAAATCAATTAATGTAATACACCTCATTGATAGAATAAAGGGAAAAAAACAACAACACATAAGTATTTCAATTGACACAGAGAAGCATCTGACAAATACAGCACCCTTTCGTGAATAAAACACTTGGAAAACTAGGAATAGAAAGAAACTTCCTCAACATGATAAAGGGCATATATGAAAAACCCACAGCTAACATACTAGTTAATGGTCAAAGACTGAAAGTTTTCCCTCTAAGATCAGAAACAAAACAAGAATGCCCACTGTCATTCAACCTGAAGTTCTAACCAGAGCAGTTAGGCAAGAAAAAGAAATAAAAATAATCCAATTGGAAAGGAAGAAGTGAAACTTTCCCTATTTGCAGATGACATGATCCTATATACAGAAAATCCTGAAAAATCCAAAGAAAAGCTATTAAACCTAATACACTAATTCAGCAAAATGGCACGGTACAAGATCAACATGCAAAAATTGGTAGTGTTTCTGTACTCCAGTAATAAACAATCAGAAGAAGAAATGAAAGAAATTCCATATACATCAGCAAATAAAATAATCAAATATCTAGGAATAAATCTAACCAAGGAGGTAAAGGGCTTGTACATAGAAAACTAAAAAAACATTGCTAAAAGAAATCAAAGAAGGTCTAAATAAATACAAGGACATTCCATGTTCATGGACTGGAAGACTAAATATTGTGAAAATGTCAATTCTACCCAAAGAGATTTACAGACTTAACATAATCTCAATAAAAATTCCAACAGCCTTCTTTGCAGAAATGGAAAAGCCAATCATCCAATTTACATGGAAGGGTAAGGGGCCCCGAACACCTGAAGTCATCTTGAAAAAGAACAAAATTGGAGGACTCATACTTCCTGATCTTAAAACTTATTGCAAAGCCACAGCAATCAAAACAGCATAGTACTGGCACACAGATGGACATATAGACTCACGGAATCAAATTGAGAGCTCAGAAATCAACCCTCACATCTATGGCCAACTGATTTTTGACAAGGGTGCCAAGTCTACTCCATTGGGAAAGAACAGTCTCTTCAACAAATGGTGCTGGGGAAATTGGATATCAATA